>NC_062562.1:61739016-62039925 GCF_022837055.1 Prionailurus viverrinus | reverse complement strand
GAACGTCTCCTGCCGTCACTTCCTGCCCCATTTGCAATTTTCCCTCAAGAAAGCCACTAGGATTTTGTGCCGTGATGTGCTGTGAGCTCCGGGCTGCACACACCCCACCCCCGTGAGGTCAGTCTGTGTTTCCCACCCCCGCTCGGCATGGCTTTCCAAAGCTCAAGGCACCGTCCGTCTCACATGGTGGGTGGCTGGCACGGTTTTGTCCATTCAGAAGGCGCTTGGGAATTGTTCCCTGGCTTTGAATTTTTACATTTCCAGACTGCAGAAAAGGGAGATGTAATAATCAGTCCTAGGGGAAATCACTTGCCATTTGAAAGAAAAAGAAGGGTGAATATCATGGTGACCCCTCAAACAAAACTAAGCATCAGCTATTTTAAGATTTATGCATAAACATTTTTTTTTTAACGTAAGAACAAAGAAAAACTTGGCTGGCGTTTTGTTTGTTTGTTTTCGGGATTTGTTTGAGTGAGTGGGGAACATCCTGGCCCCATAGCGTTCGTGGAAACGTGAATTCAGTCTGTTTGGAGGACGATTCAGCCATCTGTACCGGAATTTAAAAAATCAACGCTGTTTGATCCAACTTTAAAAATGTAACCTCGGGACACATGTGCCCAAGTGTACGTGGATATTGACTCCAGATTGTTTCTCATAATAGTCAACGCCGTAAACAATCTGCAAGTCCACTGACAGAGAGCCAGTGACTTCCCAAGGGGCACCCGTACATTCAAACACGAGGCAGATATTAAGTATAGAAGGAGGATCTGTTTATCCTCTGGTGGAAAGATGCCCGAGGTATGAAAATGTGCATGACTTACCCGTCAGCTGATGCATCACCAATGTCTGTGATCTACAAACTTACTAATGGTGACAGTGGGCTTTGCTTCTGACCATACGTCCCTTCTACGCTCTGACTAATCCATTAGTTTTGTGTGTTTTACCTAACTCGGTACAAAGACGGGAACGCAGGTTCCCCAGCCCCCGCCCAGAGGAACACCTGTGTGTGTTTCCCTCTGCCTGCGTCGCACCTGCCTGCATTTCCCAGCCCGTCATCCCTGGAATGCTGATTTCCCCGGCTCCTCTCCCTGATTCGTCCCAAATTATTACAGACATTCATGCAAACAGTTGGGCAAAATGACACAAGCTCCCAGGAACTTCTGTCACATTTGTTGGGTTCAGTCCATGCCTGACTCTTTGCACATTGGTCCCAGGAGTGGGGAGGGACGTTTTATTTTATTTTATTTTATTTTATTTTATTTTATTTTTTCAAAGTTTATTTATTTGGAGAGAGAGAGAGAGAGAGAGAGAGAGAGAGAATACTGAGCAGGATCCACCCCATCAGCACAGAGCCCTATGTGGGGCTTGAGCTCCTTAACTGCAAGACCATGACCCCAGCTGAAATCAAGAGTTGGACGCTTAACCGACTGAGCCACCCAGGTACCAGCGGAGGAAGATTTTAGTAGGACCAAGTGGCAATAAAACTGACGTCACAAGGGGTTGGCTGGAGCACACATCTCTTTCTAGTAAATTCGATCACCAAATGCAGGGATAGCTGGATCTTTTTAGTTTTGCAAGCATATGGCATGCTTAGGGCTTGTGGATGTGCATCTTGGGAAGCCTTTCTGAGAGCTTGTGTATGCTGTGCTACACCATGGCCCCGCAAGGGACACAGACACATTCCATTCCTCTTGGAAGTTAGTGCCGGGAATAGTCTATCGATCACAGACGTGACTTCATTTTTCTTCTTAATAAGATAATGACAAGTATTTGAGCGGCCATGTTTTTCCTTTCGCCTTGGCTGTGAAGGTGCCCAAAAGTGGTCAGCTTGCTATTGGATTATCATGGCAATACCCCTGGAGAACCGACGTGTGTATCTGTCTCCCCCTCCAAGGTTTTCCTCTCTTTTGTTTTAACCAGACTGCACGTGTATCTTTGGGGATATCTACAAGTTATTCGTGTTAAAGAAATAAAGATAGGATCATGAACAGTCAAGAGGGTTACTTCAATCTTTCATTTCTGGGGTTTGCGATTGCATCTGGGGACAGAGAGCAGAGGGCCAATGTCCTTCTACTGCAGTGGTTTCTTTCCATTTGAATGCAGACATCAGGAAAATCACTCTCTTTGCTCTGCTGGCATATGTCTGCCTCACGTCCTGGCCCAAACCAGGAGCAAGAACTATGACCAACACAAAGAGAACAGTTACAGAAACATTTTCAGAAGATTAAAAAAAGGCACAGATTAGGTTCAAGTAATGTACTCCCTTCCAGATGATTTATTTGTTCTTTGTTTAACACAGATCCTCGTAAACATGTCTCCGTTCAGATGTTTTATTCCAGTTACAGTGATCTAAAAAAGGCACAAAACAGAAAAAAAGGATCAATATCATATTCTCATGGACAACATCCTAAAACCTCATCGCAAACAAAGTTTCCTAAAAGCAATTGCCATGTTCACACAGAGGCATATACATGGAGCAGGGTGGGAGTAATGAGTTCAGTTTGCCGTGGGAGGGACACAGAGGAACAGGGGATTGAGTCAGCGCACAACGGCCTGTTTCCCATGTTTGGGAGCACGTACTTCCGTGGAGAACAGCTAAGATGGTGGTCGGAACACCACAGAAAAATCTGTAGATTCACAAAATCCAAACTTCATCATCATGAAACTACTCAAACCATGAACATGGATGCCTGTCAGTTGTCACACGAGCCTGCGTGCCGACTGAGGAAAGCCAGCTCCCTCGGAGATAACAGTTAGGCAAAGTTCATGGGCTGCATGGCCCCGCAGGGTCCAGATGGGTCCTCACATCCTGGGATTCGGTGGGCAGTTAGCTGGATGCCTTCCCCAGCGCACCTCACTGCCCAACACCACCCGAGGTGGCCGCCCTGCGGTCAGAACATGACGTGAGGCAGTTGATGTCCGACCATCATGTCTGACAAAGATGAGATCGAGGTTCAGAGTGGTGAATTATTTGCTCCCAAACAACCGTCTGCTCTGTGAGCGCTGCATGTGTCGCTCTGTAAAGAACGTTTCAGAGAGGTGGTAACTGAGTGTCTGGCTATAATCTTGCAGATGCCGTTACTGTTCTCATGTTCAAGATAACGAGGCCAAAGCATGGGGAGTAAGTAGTTGAGGCAGATAAAACCCAGGGAGGCTGGCTTGCCCTCTATGTCAGGATGTCCATCCAGTCCATCCAGTAACACCCCAGAGGTGACTCCTTTCCCTATAACCACTGCTCCCTGGATACGCTCCGCCTGTGTCTGATGGTCCGCATGCCCAACACATATGTCTGTGGACAACCCATTCTCCGTTGTGTTTCCACCATCAGGGGAGAAGCAGAAAATTCTACTTCAGTATTGATCTCACTGGAGATTCCGATCTTTATGTATGTATGTGCATTATCCTTGAGTCCATGGTGGAGTAAATCACTTCTGAAAGAAAGTATTTAGTAAATTTATGGAATCAGAATTTTGATTTCTGAAAAGCACTTGGAATCCTCCAAATTCAAAGAAAGACCAGAAGGAGGGCAAAAAGGCAAGAAAGAGGAAGGAGGGAGGGAGGAAGGGACAGACACCCAGTGACCTGCTTAGCTCATCCATGGTTATTTCCACAAGAAGCTGAGTACTCACGAGACAAGGACTTGGCAAAGTTAGGTAGCAGTGCTAAAAGGCCCTTTCAAAATTATTTAAGTCCATAGTTTCCAAGTGTTTGGTTGATGGCTTTTGATTTAAATTATGTAAGGTCTTTCTTCAATCAAATCTAACAAGAAGCCCCCAAGTGCTGGGGCTGGGCCAGGGCCCCCCCACCGTGGCATCTCTGGATGAAACCTATTCTGAAGCCGTCATTCCGAGTAACGGTGCTGTCTGGTGTCACTACCCATTGGGCAGGAAGGCCCATTGAAGGAAAGCATCTGCTGGACACACCTGCCCAGGTGTGGGCCAAGCTTCAGGGGGACTCACACTGACCCAGGTGAGGACAAAGTCTCGAAGACCCCTCTGCCTCTAGCTGTGCCTTCGCCGAGAAGGGAGTCGGGACACCTTGAGATCCTGGTGTTGTGCTGGCTACCGTTTAACTAACCGCACAGGAGATGGGGGATAGGCACGAACGTTCCATTCTCAGCCCTCTGCCTCCTGCCTTGGGGTTGAGAAAGGCGTCGTAGAGAGACATCATTTGGGGTGAGGACAGGAGATGGTTTTCAGCCCCACCTTCAGGAATTATGGAGAAAACCCAGCGGTGAGAGAGGCTCCTGGGTGTGACCCAGACAGGGACCCAGCCTTGGGCAAGAACTCACGGCCTGGGGGGGGGGGGGGGGGGTTGGGCAGAGACCCAGACCTAGTTCTCAAGCCGCCTGCTTCCTTCCTGTTTCCTCTTGTCTGTGGGCCAGTGACCACTGCAGCAATAAAACTCTTACTCAGGAAGGACTCCTGGCCTCTGTCCAGGTACAGTTACCCTGGAGGTGCCATGGAAAGAGTTCAAGTCCGCACCACCTGGATGGAAGGCTATGAACCCCAAAGAACTGGTCGGGCAGGAAACTCCGAAAACTTAGGGCGGATGGGCCTTGGGATGGAGGAAATGTAGCCTCTGGACATCCAGGCGTACAGCCGCGTGGGGGAACGGCAGCCACTACCCTGAGCCCTGCGTGGGGCCCAGGAGACCTGGTCTACATCAGCCCGGACTGGCTTGCCTTCGCCTCAGGCTCGAAGTGACTAAGGTTGGCGATGAGAAACAAGAAACTAAATGCAAAGCAGCCGTCTTTTCAAGAAGAAATTCCTTAGCTCGGTGTTGGGTGTCAGGTTCGCTCCGATTCTCCCTCTTGGCCAAGAGGCAGCACTGACCTCGCAGTCAAGGAGCCACAGCCACCAGGCGAGCCTGTGCATCATCCCCAGGCGGAGGCTTGTCCCAAATCATTTGCTGATGAACCGACAGCGGACGCAGCTCAAACCATGTGTGTCTGAACATACCAGAACCCGGTCCAGGTGGATGCTGCTCTCACTCTTCCTTCCTGTGATACGTGGCGCCCCATGTGCTGTGCTGGACGCCGACTCTCCCGTCCCCCTGCTCCCCCCGGCCTGCCTTCCTGGGACTCTCCATGCGTGTTCTCAGGAGGGTGGGAAAGCGGCGGCAGCCGGGGCTGGACACAGTTCACCCCCTCTTGGATGTGCTGCACGGCATGTGCGTGAGCCCCCGTGGGGTGCGTTGGTCCCAAGACCCTGGGACACTTGTTGGTGCCACATCGGCTGGCATCTTGCAGAGCACAGGGTAGGAGGCACCTGTCTGTGAGCCCAGGGAACGTCTGGGGTTAGGTGGGCAGCCTAGGGGTCACACAGTAGGAGGAACAGCTACCAATTGGGGGGGGGATTTACGTGTTAGTGGATCCCTGCTCAGAAATGCACATGGGCTCACAATCTCGCTTAATGCAAAGCAGGAATTTGGGAAGAAAGTGGTGCTATCCTCAGTCTCTCTCTCTTTCTCTCTCTCTCTCCTTCTCTCCCTCTTTCCCTCCTTCTCTCTCTTTTTTTTGGGGTCAGGATTGGGTGATTTTGAAATCACACCTGCCAGAAATGCTACATGGGTGCAGGTGAATTGATAAGGTGAACCCGGTTCAGAGAGGCTGTCTTGTGACTGCAATTCACATCTGAAGACAGAGGCCACTGAATTCATGGATTTTTCTAGTAAATCACTCACCACAGCGTCCTCCCTGTAGGTGTTTAAGATACTCAGAACCAAGTGCCTCATGAGAGCACGGGCGCAGGAGGGCCATGGGGACCTGCACACGGGCCCTTGGGCTGACACCATCACCGAGCCCCAGGTTTTGCAAGGAAAGATGCAACTCTCGGGGTGCCCATGCTCGTGCACAGCGATCCCTTGGAGAAGGTTGTGTCCATCCTGATGGGAAGGTCTCCATGTGCGTTCTGGTGACCTGGCTTCCTGGGAGTAAGTCCCCTCGACTTCAGAGAGGAAGGGCCTCCCTTGATAACCCAGCTCCCCCACTAACGGCCTGCCTGGCTTGAGGCAAGTTCATGTAGCATCTCTGAGGCTCCAGCAAATCACCTCTGCCGTGAAAACCGAGGCAGGCACTGCCCTGGCTGCTGGGAAGATGAGGCGATGCACGGATGACAGCCAGAAAGACTGGGGACAGAGCCCTGGGGGCAGTGGGGATCCCGCAGATGCCCGGTGGGCTGTCCTCACCACGGTGCTCCCCCCACAGCCAATCCCCCTTCTTAGTAGGCAGCGGAGTCTCACGGGCACCTAAGAGGAGGTCTGGGAGCTCCTTACTCCTAATCGGCAAGGAAATTGCTAGAATCGATGCAAGCATTTGGGCAGACAGTGGAAGATTTTCCACGAGGGCAGTTCTTTCCAGCTCGGAGACTTGATTCCCTGGACACAGGGGTTTTGCCGCCGAGAAAACCCCTAAGCAGAGACGTGCAGTCTCCCTGCCGGCCTCACTCCGGCCCGAGGCTCCAAACCAGACTGCACGGACGTAGCCACCTGTTTTCCTGTGCCAGGCCTGCTCACGCTCACGAGGGGCGGTGGGTTACAGGACGCACGGCACACATCTGCCTGGCAAACACCCCCACACATGGACCCCAGACCCTGCTCTCCCCAGACTTGTGTGTGGCTCTTTCCCAGTGTCTGGAAATTGCATGTTGCAGTCTGCTGGCATGAGGGGTCAGTAAACAAGATAAAGTTCCCAGAGTTTAATCAGACTCAAGTGCTCTCTAAACAGACCCGGCACTTGGCGGCAAATTGCAAATCTGGCGGCGGCCCAACGTTTCTTGTCTAATCCCACAGAGTTTGAACGTGGCTGTCACGCCCGCCTTCAGCTGGAAAACAAGAGCTGCCTGAAAGTGACAGGAGGGGACTGTGTTCTCTCTGATGTCCCGCTGCAGCTGCAGGAATGCTGAGTCATGGATGCGTAAGAAGGGTTTTAGGGCGATCCCGGGCTTGATGGGACCCAACCTTGCAATTTTCCCAAACAGACGTTTCCTTTTAGACACACGATCTGGTTTCCTGTTTCCGCTGAGTCGCTCAATTCCAAATCCGCAGTCCTCGCCATGCTCTGCAGATTGCACAACGTCCTTCCTTCCTTGCAAGGGAGCCTTTACTTCCAGAGGCCGTTTGTACGTGAGTGGAGACTGTCTTCCTCTCTCTGAGTGCAGTCCATGGGCGGGGGGGGGGGGGGGGCAGGGGGGCGGCCCCTGAGCCCCCACAGCCCCAGCCTCCGCCACGCTCTCTCAGAAACACAGACTCATGCGGATCTTAGTTTTGAAAGGACTCATGGAAAAATCTACGGGTGCTCGGACAGGAAGTCTTTGTTATTCTGGAGTTAGGGAAGAGTCGGATCAAATTCGAATGTGCTTATAAATGATCTTAGGCTTCGAGGGGAAAAGAGCTTTCCTGGTGCTGCTGGCCAGCGGGTCTCGTGCTCATGCTGACACAGGCCCTACCACAGGCCGTCCCCGCCCATGGGACCGAGGCTGTGCTCTGGGGACATGTCCACGGCCCTTGTGGTCACCTTCGTCCCCCTAACGCCACACGGCCACTGCACCTCCTGCAGGATTATGACAAGAACCAACAGAAAGAATGGGAATGTGGGATCCGATGTATTAGTTTCATTTACATATTACTGTTTGGAAGGCATCTGTAATAAAACTTGAACGCAGCGCAGACGGGTGCGAGGTGGAGGCTGAGAACGTAGGTTGAGACCCAGGCTCTCCGCTTGCTAGCGTGTGGCTTCTGATGCAGCGCTGAGCATCTCTAAGCCTGGGTGTCCACATCCATGCATGGGGGTGGCCCTGACGCGGCATCCACCTGTAGGAGTGGCTGAAGCCTCGCGTGCACTTGACACGCCCAAGCATGGGCTCTCACGGCCCCGTCCCTTCTCCCACATGACTCATGACACAGCCAAGGAAAGCCTTGGAAACTAAATGTAAGCGTTACAAGGCTCTGAGCATCCTGACCGACAAGCCCCCGCGTGAGAAATATAGGAGTTCATGATGTTGAGTTCAAGTTCCCGGGAGGGTGAACTTCCCTCAGGAGAAAACACCTGTATCCGCAGCGTTTACAGCAGCGGACCGCCTTGTCTTCAGCCCGCGATTGGAGATTGAGAGGAAACGAGATGCAGGGATCGAGAAGGCTGTCCTTGGGGCTGGTGGGCTGCCACTGACGGCCCCACTGCTCCGTCTGGACCCACCCAGGGTGACGTTTCGAGGCAGCAAAGTCAAATGAGATGCAGCGAGCGTGTAGGGTGTGAGCTCAGGGGAGTGCAGCCTGTGAGATAAATCTCCAGATAGAGGCCACTTTCCCTAAAAGCTGGTGTATGTCACCTGTCGCCTCTCACAGGAGAGCCACCTGCCAGCCACCGACTCAGGATGAGAGGGAGGGTGTGTGCGCGCACATGTGGGCAGCTGTGGCCAGAGACAGTGCCAGTGTCAGCCTCCGTCCCCAGAGCTGCCAGCCTCCGTCCCCAGAGCTGAATGCCGTCAGCTGTACCGGACGACCTGTTCAAACTTCATTCTGCTGAAGCAGCATCGGCACAGCACAGCCCGAGGAAGGAAACAGGGGCGAACGTCACCGAGGTTCTCATGCACCCGCAGAACAAACGAGCCATGAGGCCACCGGGCAACACGATGTCCTTCCATCACGGTGGTCCCAGAATCCGTGGGAGATGATGGGCAGGGAGAAGGCGGCACGAACGGAGGGGCAGCCCACGGGCCCCCCACTCTGAGATGTCACTCCTTTGACCCCCAGGATCCAGAGTGGGAGCGTCCGAGGGTCTGGAACCTGGCGCCCTTCCCGGCTCCACAGGCACCTCATGGGCGCACTGATGGGACCCAGTTGAGGGAATGAGTCCACTCCTGTCTCCTTGCTCCCTGACAGGCTCCGCGATTTACTCCCAGAATGTCCTCTCCCCGTATCTCTCCCTAGTTATCTACTTATTCTCCCAAATCTGGCTCACAACGTGGTTCTGTGTCATATCTTTTGTTTAAACGCCCCCATCCTCCCTCAGGACACGCTGTGTTTTCTTTCAGAGTCCGGATCCCTTTCCAAAAGCACCCTTTTGATAACTCAGTGCGCTCGATTGGTGCCTTTACTTCCTTCCCCCCTTCCGGTGCCGACCCCCCAGGAACCTGGAGGAGAGGGGCCAACTCGGGTTACCCCCTGACGGCCAAACGCCCCTCGAGGTGCATGCAGACATGCACATTGATGAAGATGCGGAAGCGGGAAACCAGAAGAAGGAGGCGGCGATCACAGCTGTGCAGTCCAGCCCCTGGAGAAGAACACCACTATTGGCCTTGGCAGTGTAGACAGCAGGGAGAGACTATTTGCCAACAGTAACCGGGATGCTCCGCTCGCCGAGTATTTCTTTCTGTGTGCTGTCCTCCCCCGGTGGTTCGGGGAGCAGTGGGCGGCTTCATCCCCCGTCACGGAGACTGGGCTGGAAATAGCAAAGTGCCCGACGCCTCTCTTCTATTCCGAGAGGCGCTTCTTAAGTCATGGCTGTCCATGGCAGACAGTTGGGCTTTCTGAGAGAGAGCATTTGATTGGCCTCTTTCTATTTCTAGTCCTGAAAGTTAAGGGGTGAAGAGCTGGTCCAAAGAAGTTATACTGTGAAAGAGAGAATACCGTAAGGTACAAGTGAATTTTTTCCCCTTGACTTGTTTTATGATATTTGCAACGTTCATGGCCTGCACGAGAATGAAGTATATGGCAGCTGAAAATTATAATACAACACAAATGAGCCCATCACTCAACCAGAGACATGGGCATCATGGGGGTGTGGGCTGGCGTGGTCCAAGCCAGGTGGAAGCTTGGTCTTTCCCTCCTGGGGGGTGGGGGTGGGGGTGTGTGTTACTAGCTGCTCAGCCCCCGTAACCAGGCGGGGAGCCTGTGACTGTTCACGGGGCGTTTGCCTGGAGAAGGGCGGGTGTCGGCAGAAAGGTTCTCTGTTGTTCCGAGGGGCCGGAGTCCCAGAACCCCGCAGCCTGGGTGAGCTGAACCACAGACACGTGTCTCTCGTGCTTCTGGTGGCTGCGAGCTCAAGACCGGGGTGCTGGCAGACTCGGTGTCCCCTGCAGGGCTCTCTTCCAGGGAGGCAGATGGCCACCTGCCCAGAGTCCTGTCTTCCATCTTCCTTAGAAGAGCTCGAACCCTGTTTCTGAGGCCTCCGCTTTGTGGACCTGCTCACCCCGCAAAGGTCCACCTCCTGAGACTGTGGTTTGGGCGTCCACACAGGAATGTGGGGCAGGACAGGCACTCGGCCCCCGGCGGCCCCTCTTCTCCCATCCTCTGGCAAATTAAAACATTTTAAGGTCTGTGCCTGCTGGGATTTCCAGGTCGAGGCCCTGCCATGCCGCGCCTGGGATGCATGAGAGGCAAGAAGAATGTGCCATTTGTCTTGTCATTTATTGTGGAAAACTGGACACACTAGTGAATCCAGGGCAGTTACCTGGAAGCTAAGCACCCCCGTCCCGAGGTCTGTTGTTGTTTCTTCTGGGCTCACTTGGCCGGCGTCTGTCCCCACCATGCTGAGAGGCGGGGAGCAGGGAGGGGGGAGCTCACTCTGAGCCGGCGGGGGTGGTGGCATGGGCTGTGACACCAGGGGTGCTCGGCTCTGGTCCCCGGCTCCCCACGGAGCCCCTGGCCCACTGCCCGGTGCGCAGCTCTGGGCTTCCCCTCATGGCTAGCTGATCCTTACAGCGGGTTTGACAGCATCTCCGAGTAACACTACCCTTCACAGCCTGATCCAATTGAAGTCGGGTTTTTTTTGTTGTTGTTTTTTGTTTTTTTTGCACAGGCAGGATGCTCACAGTTTGTGAAGCTGAGTTCAACCCCCGGAGGGATGTTCTGTTTCCGGCTCTCTTTGTCACATCTCTAGCAGACCCACAGTTTCCCTCCGAGCTGCCGGCACCCGTGAGGGACGAGGCCCTCTTCTCCCCCATCCTTTCGGGTTTCCCCTCCCAGCACAGAGCCGCACCCTCTGAGCAGGAAGAGCTCAAGGTCTGGGTCCAGTGCCATCCGAGCGCTGCGCCCGGGAAGACCCCTCACCGTGTAAATCGGGGTGCAGGATAAAGGGAGCCCCAATCTCCCCTGGGCCACGCCGGCCTGGGAGGAAGCTTGTGCAGCACAGACCCTGGATGCCAGGAGCCATGTCCTCCCCGACGCCGAGCTGGACAACCAGGAGCCTGTCCCCTGAGTGACACCTTCACCGCACCGAGCAGCGGCTGGGAGGGCTCCCGGCTGGAGAGCCACATGGGTCCTCACTGCTCTTACCAAGATGTAGTAGCTTTTCCCGCGGATAAACCTTCCTCCTCTGACTGCACACCTTTGGCACAGCTCCCAAGTGCTTTCAAAGGTTGGGTTCAAAAAAGCCAACTTTTACCAGCTGGGTGCTGTTGCCGTGAGGAGAGAGGCGGGGAGGTGCTCCCCACAACCCTCTGCAGGTGCTGCCTCTGAAATGTGTCTGATCAGTTTGGTAGCTCTGTTCTCTTGGCTCTGGTGGCCAGAAGCTCGAGCCCGGTCTCTCCGGGGCAAAACCAAGGTGCTTCAGACTGCACCCCCGGGGGCTCCAGGGGACAGTGTGACATCTCTTTGCTTGTGGCCTTGGTTCCAGCCTCTGCCTTCCTGGCCTCACGGCCTCCTCTCTTCTGTACAATAATCAGGCTCTCTCTCCCATAAGGACACATGTGGTTGGATTTAGGGCCCTCTGGGGTGATGCGGGATGTGGTCAAGTCCTTTATCGCATCTGCAAAGACTCTTTTCCTGATGAAATAGTAACTACAGGTTTCAGGGATCAGAGTGGTATCTTCGGATGCCTGTTATTCAGTCTACTATGCGTAACGTGCCTCTTCCTTCCTCTGGCTTTTTCTTTTTAACTTTAAATGTTTATTTATTTTTGAGAGATAGAAGAGCACAAGCAGGGGAGAAGCAGAGAGAGGGGGGAGACACAGGATCCGAAGCAGGCTCCAGGCTCTGAGCTGTCAGCACAGAGCCCGACGCGGGGCTCGAACTCATGGACCGCAAGATCATGACCTGAGCTGAAGTCGGTTGCTCAACTGACCAAGCCCCCCGGACTCCCCCACTCTGGCTTTTAAGTTACTGGTGTCCCTGAATGTAAAGCCCACATCTTGGGGCTGCCTGGGTGGCTCAGTCAGTTGAGCATCCAATTCCTGATTTCGGCTCAGGCCATGATCCCACGGTCCTGGAATGGAACCCTGTGTCAGGTGCTGCACTGAGTGTGGAGCCTGCTTGGGAGTCTCTATCTCTCCCTCTCTCTGCCCTTCCCCTGTTCTCTCTCTAAAATAAACAAAATGAAAAAAATTTTAAGAAATAGCAAGGTCAGATCTTTCATTTTTCCCCACCCGGGATGGAAAATCTCGGCCTTTTCACCAGAGTGTACAAATCATTCACATTCAAAGTAAATGTTGATATGGTTATGTGTGCATTTCCCATTTTTCTGTTTACTTCCTATATGTCTGTCTCTTGTTTCTTTCTCTGCTCCCCCCCCTTTTTCTTTGCTCTCTTTTGAGTTACACAATTTTTTAGTATACCATTTGAACTCCTCTTGTGTTAAAACTGTGTTTTCGGAATGATTTTCTTAGAGATCGCAATACGAATCCTAACTCTTCACAGCCGACTGCAAGATAGTGCTAACTTACTTCCGGTAAAACACAGAGGCTTTAATACAGTTTCATTCTCTCCCTCTTCCCTTGTGACATTGTTACCACGTGAATTTGTAGGAGAGCCAAAACAGAGTGATCCCGGCCCCTGGTTCCTGGCACAGAGCCCCAAAAGCCCATGGGATTTCCTGGGAGCTGGGGCATCTGTGTCGCACTAACTGAGCAGCTCTTTGCGCCCCTAGATTGGCGGGTTGGAATCTGGGGCCAGTCCAAACTCCAGGGCTGGAGACAGAGTTTAATCCCATGGCCAATGGCTTCCTCCATCACGTCTCCATGACAGAGCCTCAGTAACACTGTGGACACGGGGCTCCCGGAAGCTTCCTGGTTGGTGGGTGAGGTGTCCCGGGACAGTGCCGTGCTGGACCCCAGGGGAGTGGACCCCACAGCCCATGACGTCGCCCTGTGCTGGTCCTCCCTGTGCCTGTTCAGAGACGTAGCCTTGAGAATAACCAGGTGTGCATGCGGGTGGCACTTTCCTGAGTTATGTGGTCCTTCAGCAGCTTTGGAACCCGGGAAATCTCTTATCAGAAATTCTGAAATTTTTTTATCAGAAGGAATTTCTGTGGTTTCCATAAATTGAAAATGTGTTTATGTCTTTGGTTGATTTCCAAAATGCTGAAGGTTTTGTGTTGTTTGTTTTGTTTTGTTTTGTTTTGTTTTGTTTTGTTTTTCAGTCCTGTCCAGATTTATGGTTGTTTTTGGGGGGAAAGGATTTATTCTCCTCACTCAGCCATGATCCACAGCCCTTCCTTCCTTCTGACTTTCAGAACCGTCCTTCTTGCCTCCTGCTGTCTCGTGAGTCCTTTGTTACTTGAGTTCATTTAGTCTTTTTTTCTATTAAAATTTTTTTTAACATTTATTTATTTTTGAGGCAGAGAAGGACAGAGCATGAGCAGGGGAGGGGGCAGAGAGAGAGGAAGACAGAATCCGAAGCAGGCGCCAGGCTCCGAGCTGTCAGCACAGAGCCTGATGTGGGGCTCGAACCCATGAACCGTGAGATCATGACCTGAGCCAAAGTCGGACGCTTAACTGACTTGAGCCCCCCAGGCGCCCTAAGAGTTCATTTATTCTTATATACTTCGTATTTCCAGAACTGATTTTGTATTTTCCCCCCAAATATCTTTATGTCCTGCTACATCCTCTTGCAAATCTCTTAGTCTAGTTTTATGACCTCCAATCTTGCTGACCTTAAAATGTGCTTTTATCCCTTTCCCCTTTGTCCTCAGGTAGGTTTGGTGGCTGTGTCGTCTGGTGCCCCTTCCGGTGTGGATACACTCTTCTGCTCCTGGCCCTCCTCCTTCTCGAGTTGTCCCCAAGAGCCAGGTGTATTTCCAGGTCATTTGCTGCTTATGATCAGGTTGGTCCCGTGCTAACTGTAGACTCTGCCCCGTGTTCTTCGGTTTCCAAATTTCCCTCCAAGACATCTTTTCTGCTTCCTTCTTTCATGGATCATCCCCTCATGTGTCTCTACTTAGAGAGGGTTTAATTAGCAACCCCCAGTCACTTCACCTCGGCCTGTAACTTTCTCTCCGTATCTGCCAACATTATCAACACCAGCACAGTTGAAGAATAACTCAATTATAAATTTGCTTATAAAATTTTTTAATGTTTATTATTGAGAGAGAGAGAGAGAGCATGAGTCGGGGAGGAGCAGAGAGAGAGGGAAACACAGAATCTGAAGCAGGCTCCAGGCTCCGAGCTGTCAGCACAGAACCCGATGCGGGGCTTCAATTCACCAGCCGTGAGATCATGACGCTTAACCAACTGAGCCAGCCAGGCACCCCATAAATTTACTTACAGATGTATAAGTTAACACCTCACGAAACCCCAATGAGCCAAGGATGGTTTCGCACCCCTGGTGCAAAAGGCTTTCCTTTGAGGAGATTGCTTTCCTAAAGACCGACTGAGTGAAGAAATAAATGCTCTCTTACGTGTGAAACGCGGTGTTTCTTCGTTCAAAATGGTGTTTGTTCAAGTGCCCGGCCCGCATTTGTAACGTATGTGGGATGCTCACACCACAGCACCATGAAGCTCACAGAAAATTAGTCAGCGATACAGACAAGGAGATTACGACACCTCTTGGGGCGATTGGGCAGGGGTGTGCTAAGTTCCTAGACATTGGGAAAGCACGGGCTTTGCAATCTGCTCATGAACGGCTGTGCCCCTGGCATCATCCCGGGGCCGGGGAGTTGTTGGGCAATGTGGGCACTGATGCCTGGGTCTCTGCCCGACCTGTGAGAAGATGTCAGAGTTCAGGCAGAAGCCGGGTCCGTCTGGGACACACTGTACCTGTCCAACAGCGGGGTCTAAAGATCCCGGCCCTCCCTGTCCCTGCACTGCAGCTCCTGCCCGGATCTCAGAGACAGTGCAAGCCCTCGTATTGGGCGTATTGGCTGTGCCCGTCCATTGAACCGAAGGTCTGAGGCGGTCCTGCTGGCCAACCCTGGCTTGTGCTCAGGCTTCGTTAGTCCCTCTGTGTGTCTGTTCTCAGTTCCTGCAGACATTTTCAGTGCACCATGCGAGTGACGAGCCAAGGATCCATGTCCGCAGGCTGCTTATAGGAAGCTTCTGTCCAAAAGCCCGGCACAGTGTAAGTAGCTTTGCACTGGAATCAGAAGCTGCCCAAGGTGAGTCCAAATGGATGTGACAACAGAGTTCAAGTGAACGTTTATTTATAGCTACTATGTCTTCTAGCATTTCCCCTCCCCAAGCTTTTAAAGGAAATTTAAAATTAAATACTATTAATTCACTCAGAATTGGTACCTGTGTACAAACCATTGGCAGTTATCTTTCTTTCACTCTGTTCATCTTTCCTAGCTGCCGATTGCCTGCTGAGTGCCAGCCGCGTCTCCAAAATCCCCTGGAACCAGCCCTGGTCCTGGATGAGCCCAAAATAAGCACTTCTCAAACCCGCGCTCAAACAGGAGACGCGTTTCACACGAAGCAATGCCCTGAAATAGTGCGTACCGTGCAGGCAGCGATGACCATGTTGCATATTTGAGCATCAATGCCTGCTCGAACATTTGCGTTTAATCGTGAGGGCAGAAAGGAAGCGCTGGCTGCCCTCAATGGCTGGGCGGGGAAGCGAGTACCCAGGGGCCATGCGGGCAGCAGACGTGGAGGACGGAGCCCAGGCACAGCCCTGGGGGCCCTCCCGTTGTGGTGGGAAGTGCCCTGTCCCTGCACAAACCCTCTCTGGATGACAAGCCAGCACGTAAAGGCGCATTTTTCCCCGGTGCTGTTTTAGACTCAGCCATCTCTTCAGAAATGCACCAGCTCTCGGCTTCTTCTGTGTCTGTGTTCCCGTCTCTAGACCAATCTCCTCCAGTCTCCTTGGAGCCTCTCGACAATGACCTTGACCCTGACCTTCACCCTGCTCAGTCCCCTTTACAATAAAACAAACAAGTATTTATTTTGCACTTATCCTTGCGTGGCGACTTAAGGGGCCAGCGGTGCCCTGTCGGCACGCTGCCACCAGTGTCTGTGGCCTTCTTGAACCTGTCTTTGCTGCAAGGGGGGCTGTGCTGTGCTCACACTCCTTCTGGGTGTAGGGGGGAGGGTCTGCCTCTCCTCTACTTGACCTTTGGAGTGTCTGCTGTGGCTCTGGTGTCCTGAAGTTCCGCGTGCACACACACACGAATGTAGGCATGCGCATACGGTCCCCGCATGTCACACACACGGGCACACGCACGTATAGACGCGCACACTTTCACCTATGTTTATATTTCCTTTATATTTTTTAATTTTTGAGTTTATTTATTTTGAGAGAGACAGAGAGCAAGAGCGTGAGCAGGGAAGGGACAGAGAGGGAGAGACAATCCCAAGTAGGAGCCACACTATCAGCACAGAGCCCGACACGGGGCTCCAACACATGAACTGCGAGATTGTGACCTGAGCCGAGATCAAGAGTCGGACGCTTAACCGACTGAGCCAGCCAGGTGCCCCGAGTGTTCTTTTCTTGAAGCTCTGGTCCACGTGTTGTGTGGCCCCGAGTCCTTTTTGCCGTGCTCCATTGGTCATGGGTCTCGACACTTGGGACCGCAGACCCACGATTGCAGGTGCGCTTTGCTGTGGGAAGGCTGAGCCCAGCTGGTGCAGGGTGGTCCTGGACCAGACTTGCACTTGCTTCTTCGGGGACTTTTCAGAGTCCCACCGAGGTGATCTGCTGGTTCCTTGCAGGGGCGATTGGGTGGCTTTGGATCCCTGTTTGGTTGGTGGTTATAGGTCGGAAACCTCAACTTCCTGTGGCTGGTTCCTCGTGGTTCACTTCCCTAGACTACAGAAGAGCCAGGACTTCTGGTGGCTTCTTGAGTTGCAGACAGCATGCTCGGCCCCACTTTTCATGGATGGGGGCACATCCACCTGGAGCTCAGGCTTCCCCTGAGGACAGAGCCCACGGGCCTGAGTCCGGGCCTGCTTCCCAGCGTTCGCGTCTCTTCCTCTCTGCCTCTTGGACCTGGGGTTTTATTTCTTTTCATCTCACCTCTCAATCAATTTCTGTTCTAATTTAGGAAGATTATTTTTTCATGTGCTTTGGTGAAAGATTCTCAGATACAGACACCTTGCCAACTTGCCATTTTCTTTTTTTCCTTTATAGTTTATTACTTATTTTGAGATAGAGGGAAAGAGAGAGAGAGAGAGAGAGAGAAACAGAGCATGAGGGGGAGGGGCAGAGAGAGAGAGAATCCCAAGCAGGCTCCACACTGTCAGCACAGAAGTGGATGCAGGGCTCGAACTCACGAACTGCGAGATCATGACCTGAGCTGAAATCAGGAGTTGGACACCCAGACGACTGGAGCCACCCGGGCGCCCCATAGACCTTAGATTTTAGAGTGCCTCCAGGTTTACAGGAAAATTGAGTAGAAATTTCACAGTTCCTCAAAGCCCCCTCCTTCCCCTCTATAGTTTCCTTCTTACCAACATTTTGCATTAGTGGCTTAGTCAGGATTCTATCTCCAGAGAAAGAGAATATAGAGACAGACCCTTTCTCTCTTGTCTCTTTCTATTTAAATATGTATATTTGCATATATGATTAGTACATACTAACATATATGATATCACTAATGATCACCATCAATCCAATTGATTTAATATATTATTAATTATTGATAATATTATTAATAGATTATAACAAGGATACTCTTGTAATATAGTGTTAGGTTGATGTAATTAATACTAATACCGTTAATGTAGAATATACATTTATTTAGATAGCTCCCTGCTGATATATTGATCATAAGGGATTGGCTCATGTGGTTTGGAGACAGAGAAGCCCCAGGATCTTCAGTCGGCAGGCTGGACACCCAGGGGAGCCAGTGCGCCGTTCCAACCCAAGCCCAATGGCCCCAGAAACAGGAGAGCTGAGGGTAGCCTCCAGTCTGCAAGCTGGCTGACTGCAGACCCCAGAAGATGCGATGTTTCAGCTGGAGGTGAAGGCGGGGAGATGGATATCTCAGCTAACGTTCTGGTCAGGACCTGTTCCCTCTTGATCATGAGGCTCTGGTGTTTTGTTCTGCTTTATCCTTCAGCAGATTGGATGAGGCTGGTCTACACTGGGGAGGGCAACGTTCTTAGTCAGCTGACTGAAGTGTCGTTCTTATCCAGGACCCTCCTCACAGACACGTCTGGAAGAATGACTGATCAAGCAGGAAGGTTTGTGTGTGGACGCAGGTTTTCAACTCGTTGGGGTGGAGATCACGGAACTCACCAGCCGGATCGAACGCTAAGATGATGTTTAGTTTTGTAAGAAACGGCTCACCTGTTCCCCAAAGGGGCGGCCCCCCTTGCCTTCCCCCCAACAGTGGACGGGCACCCCCGTTTCTCCGCATCCTCGCCAGCATTGGGGGTTGGCTTTCTGCCATGCTGACAGACGTGTGCTGGTCTCATTATCACATCAGTTTGTGCTTTCCTGACGACATACCATGTGGCACATCTTTTCATACGTTTGATTGCCACCACATATCCTCTTTGGTGAAGCGTCTCGTCTGTTCGTGCGCTCACCCATTCTGTGCTGTCTGTTCCCCTACTGCCGAGTTTGAAACTCAGTATACTTTGAATACAGTCTATTATTAGACGTATGTTTCGCAAATATTTTCTCCCTGTCTGGGGTTTGTCTTCTCGGTCTCTCGATAGGCTCTTTCGCTGAGTGGAGGTTTTTACATTTAGTGAACTCTGATGTATTGATATTTTTTCATGGATTATGATTTCGGTGTTCTATCTAAAAAGTCAGCACCCAAACTAAAGTCACCTAGATTTTTTTCCCCTCTGTTAGCTTCTAGAATAACTTTGAGTTTTACATATAGGTCTGTGATACATTATGAGTTAATTTTGTGAAAAGTGTAAAGTCTGCTTCCAAATTCATTTTTTGCATGTGGATGTCCACCCTTTCCAGCACCATTGGTTGAAAAAGCTGTTCTTTTTCCACGGAATTGCCTGCTTTTTCTTGTCAAAGATCAGCTGAGGGTACTTGTGGGTGTATTTAGAGGTTCTGTATTCTGTTCCGTTGATCTGTCTGTTTTTTCACCAATACAACACTGCTTTTATTAATATAGTTTCATATGAAGTTTCAAAGTCGGGGAGTGTCAGGCTTCCAACTCTGTAATTTAGCACCAGGTCGACTATTCTAAATATTTTTCCTTTCCATATAAACTTTAGAATCTGTTGATATCAAAAAAAGAGAGAGAGAAGATTTTTGGGTTTTGATTGGAATTGCTTTGAATCTGTAGATCAAGTTGAAGAGAAATGACATGTTGATAATTTGAGTTCCCTGTCTGCGAACGTGGTGAATAAATACATCTCTCTCCATTTATTTAAATCTTCTTTGACTGTTTTTATCTGAGTTTTGCAATTTTCTGCATATGAATATTATAGATATTTGGATAGATTTATCCCTGAATATGCCATGCTTTGATGCTAATATAAATCATGCTGTGTTTTTGGTGTTAAGTTCCAATCATCATTTCTGCTACACTGGATTGCAATTGACTTTTGTACATTAGCTTTGTATCTTGCAACCTTGGTGCCATAATTTATCAGTTACAAGGATGTCTTACTGTTGTCTCTTTGGGATTTTGTACATAAACAATCATGTCATCTGTACACAGATACAGGATTATGTCTTCCTGCCCATTGTGTCCGTACATTTCATTAACTATTCTTGTCTTATGGTACTAAGTAGGATTTCCAGAATGATGTTGGAGACAGCCATGCCTTGTTCCTGATCTTAGGGGGAGAACGTTTAGTTCTCAGCATCTTGGTGACAAACTATCAAGAGAAATTTATAAAATAATTTGATTTTAATTATGGAGAGCCGCTATGGAAATTCTTTAATATATTTCTTTCACTCAACATCGCCACCATGGAAGTATGGCTGATGTGGTTGATGCCTGGAATTTGGTGGAAACCACACCAAAGCTTGGGACGTTTGGGAAAATGCCATTTCCTGCTTGTGTCTGAAAGTCCTCTCCCTTTCCTACCCTTCACCCCTGTGTCACCTTGTGTCACTCACCCTTGCACCTTGCTGGTGGCTGTCTGTCTGCACTGCTGCCCATGTGGAAGTCAGCAGGTGTTAAATCACACCTAAATTCCTAATACTAAGCTAGGTTTTTTAATATTGACAAATGCCCACAAACTGTTATCAGGGGCATTAACTTCTCTCTAAATATTAGCCTCTTTCCTCTCAACAGTTGCATCACATACTCATACTTTGAGGTCTTGTTATGGTGACAGAAAATAGCTTGGTTTGCTTGGCTGTGATGCACCACGTTCTGAACGCGACATGATGGGAGATCGCACAACTGGGGGCTGGTCCTGTAATGCCCTGGCTCCCCTTCGCATGTGATTGTCATGCACCCAGCCTGTGCTCATTGTCACCCAGAGGGCACCTGGATCGTTTATGGGCACAGAGCACAGATTCAGTAGCTTCGGTGTGAGCAACGTCTCTAAGGTTCCAACCCGGCAGAAGAACACTGCCTTATGAGCTGCAGGCTATAGGTTGAGTGTGGCAGTTATCAAGTTTAACAGAAAGAGTGGCCACTGGCGTTGATAAACTTTTCAAATTTTGGCCGAGTCATTTCCTGCACCGTGTACGTGAGCCAATTTCTTATGCTTTCGAGATTCAATTTCCTTATGTATCAGTTGAATTCATTTTCCTTCACATGTTTGGTTAGAATTACAGAAAACCATGGAAAACCATGTCTGCCTGGAACTGGTACCTAGATCAAAATATTGGTCTTCTTACTAATGAAATTGTTAACCTAAGCAATTATAATAATCGTCATATCCATCCGGTAGCATAGAAGAGAATGAAACTTCCTTCTCTAAAGGATTGGGTTTTCATATTTTATATTTTGTCGAATTCCAAACTTTTCCAAGAAAGGTAACTTAATCATACGGATCCAAATGCAGCAGAAACATTAAAATGTAAATTATGATATAAAGTCTTCAATTACATCACTTTACAATGATGCATAAGAGGAAATTCTTCATTCAGAACAATCCATAACATTTTAGGGTCACCTGTGGCTCGGTCGGTTGAGCGTCTGACTCTTGATTTCGGCTCAGGTCATGACCTCACGGTTCGTGAGTTCAAGCCCCACGTCAGGGTCTGTGCTGACAGTGCAGAGCCTGCTTGGGATTCTCTCTCTCCTTTTCTCTCTGCCTCTTCCCCTGCACAAATAAATACATAAACTTAAAAAAAAAAAGAACAATCCATAGAAAACTAGAAAACTTTGGCCACATTAAATGACTTCTGCTTCTGAGTTCACAGCTGGAATAAACGCATCCAAACGAATACCTACTTGGCTTGGAGCTTCTCACGGAAGTGTCCACACACTGGAAATCAGAGCAACCCAATTTTTTAGTTTGTTATGTGTCTAACCTTGGTCATGCCCCTTCAGTTTTGATGACTTCTACTCTTCAGCCTTGTGAAGACGAAAAATCTTTACAGATTATAGGGAAAGGCTTTGGAGGAAGCAAAGGGAGGGGAAGCCTTCATCCTTCTGTCTCGAGACTCTGCGGGGAGGATCGAAGCAGAATCGTGAAGCCGAATTAATCGTCTCAGGCGGTGAGGAAAGCGTCCCAAACAATGAGTAACAGAGGGTGGCCGGAGCCCAGAAGAGCCAACGGGCTTTCCTGCCACCCCTCACTCTGGGTTAATCTGTTGATTTCACGGGTTCTCTCTTCTGCTGTCTCTTCTCTCACGCCTGCTGTCAACCCTTCCAGTGGTTTGGATTTTCAGCTCCTGTGCTTTTCAGCTCCAAAATCTCTGCTGGTTCCTTGTTATAACACCTCCTCATCGATGTTCTCCATTCACACATCAGTCCCTGGCTGCTCATTCTTTGTCCGCGGCACCCCAGCGCTCTGGGCGTGTTAACACGGGTGGTGTAAAGGTCTCTGGCTGGTAAGTCCAATGTCTAGGCCTCCCAGGGACAGTCCCGGCCACTTATTTTTCCTGCTAATGGGCCATGTCCATTAGCCATGGGCCATTTCCAGTTCCCTTTATGCCTTGTAATGTTTTGATGACATTTGGGTGTGGTGAGGGTGGTGACTCTGGGAACTAGTCCTCCCTGGCCCCCGGCTCTGCTGTGCTGACTGAGGAGGGTTTCCACATCCATTTGTGTGGTGACTTTTCCAAGCAATTTTTTTATGAAGGTTCTACTCCTGTTGTGCATCCTCACGGAGGCCCCTGTCCTGCTACCTCCGTGATCCACAGTGACTTGGTGGAGAGTCACTGACATGCCTGGGGCGTGAAAGACAAAGAAAACATCCCAGTGTTTGCAGATGGGGGCACCCCGTTGGTGCAGAGCCGAGCCGAGCTGCGGGTGACCCTGCCGTGGCTTCATGTCCCGAGAGCATAAAGGCAGGGTCCTCTCAGTCTTGTCAAGAGTGTGGGTGAGGCCATGGGCACACACATGTTATGCTTCAGAGTTCCCAGAACCATCAGCTTCCTGCTTCCTGTGCTTCTGGTGGTTTCTTCTGTTTGCCCCATCCACCGCCCTCAGCCCCAGATGCCCACGGCACTTCATGTAGAACAGGCTTTCATTATGTGCCATCTGGGAAGTCGCTCCAGCCCGAGATCCCGGGGAGCCTGGGGGAGCTGGGTGGGCAAGCACAGCAGGGGCCGTTCCAACAGCCTTTGGAGCCTCCTCCCTCACGGATCCCCCCCTGGGTCTCTGTGCGCTTTCCACGAGATCTCAGGACTCCGTAAAAGTCATTTTTTGTGCCAGCTTCATTGCCACGGCAATGGAAGCACAGGTCCTCGGAGCTCCCGTCCACCTGTGCCATCACCCGGCATTCGTTCCCGGAGCCTAGTTCACGGTTGGGGGAATCTGATTCTGTGACAAGTCCCGCCTATGACATGACAGTTATTGTGAGTCCCCACACCCACTAGGCACACGGTTCATCCTTTTCTATCCAGTGGGCCAGAAAGCATAAAGCTGCAATCTATGCATTCGTGACCCTCTTGAGAATCCGTATGGTTGCAATCAGATTATTCTCGAGAGGCAGAAACGGAGCCAATAGGAAACTAAAGCCTCTACGCTGTGGGGTCACTGGCGCTAACATCCATTTCTCCTCCCTTGTGACTTCTGTTTCCTTCCAGCCACGCAGCGGTGTGTGCCACGGACTGGGAGAAAAATACGTGGCAGGTGCTGTCCTCCCTGTCCCCACCAGGGACAACGATGACAGGAAGGTGAAAGAGAGGTGGTGAGTGTGCCTCTGGCCATGAAGCCCCAGGCGGAGGGAGAGACAGAAGCTTTCACAAGGATTAGAACTCTGTTCACCCTGGTTTCCCCAAACGGCAAAATGTCACAGTTGGAGAAAATCTGTTTTGTGTCTCCTCTTTGGAGCACGGAGGCGTGGCTTCTACAGGGGCCGTGGTGGCTACAAATCACAATCTTAAGGCAATGATCCCGAATTAACAGATTCACCTGTTCACGCCGACACGGCTGCGACATCACAGAAAAGGATGCTGTTACGCACAGGACAGCGGATCAGATGCACCACAGTCGATAATCACTAGCACGTCTTTGAAAAGAAGAGCTCGCGGGTGTGAACGGCTGTGCCAGCCCACGGCCCTGCCGCCTCCGCACCCCACGTGTCCACCGACAACAGCAGGTGACGTTTCTGCAGATCTGCTGATGAAACCACGGAGCCCCAAGGGGAGTGATTTTGATGAAGTGGCAAGATAGCATATGGGGCTGCTGATGAAAATTAGACCCTCTCGGGGCAGCCGGGCGGCTCAGCCGGTTAAGCATCTGACTCTTGATTTCGGCTCAGGTCATGATCTCACAGTTTGTGAGTTCGAGCCCCATGTCGGGCTCTGTGCTGCGGGCAAGGAACCTGCTTGGGGTTCTCTCTCTCTCTCTCTCTCTCTCTCTCTCTCTGTTTCTCCCCCACTTGTGTTCTTTCTCCTTCTCTCTCAAAATAAATAAACAAACTTTAGACAGAAAACTAAACAAAGAAAAAGAAAAGAAAAACGAGGCCCTCTCTTACGCTTGTGTTTCTGCGTTGGGTCGAGCATTCCTTCCGGCACCCACCCGTTTGCGGAACACTTGCTGGGCTGTGCTGGCAAGGCCAGATCCAAGAGCCTGAGACCCGCGGGGCAAGGTGAGCTCCAGGGCACGAACACCTGCAAGCCACCGCACGTCTGCGACTGGAGGTGACGCATAGTTGTGCCTTGTCCCCGAGGCTCATTGCCCTCCTTCCCGCTCCAGAAAGAGGCTGGGGGCTGCACTGCTCCATTGGCCTGTCCCCCCTACCCCCGGGGCTTCCCGCTTGAAGGCACCAGTGGGGGGGTCCTCCCCCAGGGATGGATGGCGAGGTGGTCCCAGGGGTCACTGTGTGCAAGGTCATTGTAGCCTGGGGGAGGTGACGGGAGGAGCCCCAACCTGTGGGGTCCCCATGGGTCCCACCGCTTCCAGTGGAGATGGCTCAGACATCACTCCACCCGCTCTGACGTCACCCCACCAGCTCTGACATCAGCCCCATTGGCTCTGACGTCACCCCACCAGCCCTGACATCACTAGGCCAGCTCTGACATCACTCCGCAGGCTCTGATGTCCTTCAGCCAGGTCCGATTTCACTCCAGCAGCTCTCCCAGCACCTCTAGAACCCAGACCTCTGTCCTCACCCCACAGGAAGATGTGTTATCTTTATAGATTAGCCCTTATCCAAGGAGACTGTTCATGTAATGAAATAATTAAGGGTGCTGGGAGAGGTGGAGAAGAGACCCCAGATGTGACACTCGATCTGGATTTTACGCTTCTCGGGAAGAGACGTGAGGCGGGCGGCGGCTCCAGGTGGGGGAGACCCCCTGGGAATGTGCACCTCCCTCCCCCCGCCGGGGGACAGCAGGCAGGGGGCGTCCTGGAGGAGGGAGCCTCCCAAACCCCCGGACAGGCAGTGACGTCTTTCTTGGGCAACAAGGAGCCCGCGGAAATGCCTTTTGCAGAGCTTTGCAGCGGCCCCAGAGGGACGCACTGGCTGCCAGAATCCGCGAGTTTGAATACAACACTGCACTCCAAGTTGCATTTTTTTTTCAGAGTATACCCCATGCCACATCGACGGCGTAGGTATACTGAAAGTTGTTCACTGTTCATCTGAAATTCACACATCACCAGGCGTCCCTTTAACACGGTCAGGGCCTTTCTGGGGCCTGGACTCTGCTGTCCCAGGGCTAAGGCTCTTCAGCCACCTGCTGGGGTTATGTGTCATGTTCATCAGTAATGTTGCGGCCTTTGAATTGTTTCTCCACGGACCTCGAGTTGAGAAGTGACAAACATGGGCTTGCAGGCCGTCCCGGGCTGTCTGGACAGCTCTGACGAAATGCCAAAGACTGGGCGGCTTCTGAGCAGCTGACATGTATTCGCTACGATCTGGAGGCTGGGAGGCCAGGATCAAGGCGTCAGTGTGTCGGTTGTCTGCTGGGAGCCTTTCTCCTGCATCATAATCAGGCCTCCCTGCCACGTCCACCGGTGGAAGAGCCTGGGGCCTGTCCGAAGCGTCTGACTTCGGCTCAGGTCATGATCTCATGGTTCGTGGGTTCGAGCCCCACGTCGGGCTCTGTGCTGACAGCTTGGAGCCTGGAACCTGCTTCGGATTCTGTGCCTCTCCCTCTCTCTGCCCCTCCCCTGCTCACACTCTGTCTCTCTCTTTCTCTCTCTCAAAAATAAATAAACATTAAAAAAACATTTTAACCACCATCAGCTGAAGACACAGCTGCAATGAATCTGTCATTTAAAAAAATATAAATCCCCGGAGCTCTGGGATTAAAGGCAGGTGAACTTAACAGCTCCAAATACTAGCTTCATAATGTAGACCCTGGGCCACTGTTTGTGGTCATTATTGGTTGTGCTTTTGCATGAACAGCTGTTCCCCACCTTTTTGGTAACGTCAGCAGGGTTTTCCTCTAGAGGAACCACCAATTAATTTCTTATTCTAGAATTTATGGTTTGGTTGAGAAGGTCCTCATTCCAGGCTATACGGGGAGCCTGAATTGGCTGAAGTCAGTCAGTTTGCCCCATGCTTTGGGCCACGAGGAGGGTTCTGGGATGGGCACAGTGGAAATGGAGGCTTCCTGCATTTCTGGAAGGAAGAGGTCCCTCAGTTCACCTCCCCTGTGCCCCTGGGATGCTGTAGTCCCTGCAGCTGCCGGCAGCCACTTTATGACCATGAGGATGGGACCTGTCTGAGGCCGCAGGCAGCCTGAACAAAAGGACGGCAGGACAACATGGGCCACTCTCATTTCTTGTGAGTTCTGGGTCGAGACTCAGGGGAGGCCCTGTGTCGTCTTGTTCTCTGAGACGCCAGTTTTCCAGCTTTGTTTGAGTGCCTTTGAGTCTATCTCTTGAAATTGAGACATCTTCACCTCTGGATGTGGGGGAGGGATCCTATTTGCCTCGCTTTTCTTGGAAACAAATGGGATGTTGCCCCCTTAAAGAACAGTTACTTTTCTTAGTATAAATGATTATTTTTAATACACGGATTTATTTTTAAAAAATAGAGCACAGAATCTATTGAGATTTCCAAAGGCATTCACTTAAACGTCTAATGAATCCTTTCTCTTGTTTATAAAAGGATTAAATGAGATAAATGAGCCTACTGAGGGGCACTGTGTATTTTAGAATGAGGTAGGAATGATGACTAGTGTGCATTCATTTCGCTAATTGCTGGTTACCAGGCTGGGCGCAGGGCCGCGTGCTGTGGGTTTCGGGGCTGAGCGCCGCAGGTTGGCTCGGAAGCCTCGCTCGTCATGTTAAAGTGGCCTGCGATGGTTAGTTGTAGCAGACTGGGGAAAACGTCAGCAGTGACTGGAGTTTTACAAATCCGATTCAAGTGCAGAAGGTCAGGGGAACCTTTAGGTCATGACCAGGGTCAGGGGGCGGGCTTTCCTTAAAGCACATCTGGATGTGAGTACACAGCCAGCTCGGGTAGACACGGGGCTCAGCCAGCCTGGAGCCCACAGCGCAATGGCCTTAGAGGACAGTGACGGGTCTGACAGGAGGGTCCACCTGGGTTTTTGCAGTCCGTCCAGCCTGAACTGTCTCTCCGGCCAGGGCTGGCCCGGGGGGAAAACCACCCTGTTTGAGTTACTCAGTTCCCACATCAGCCCTCGGGGTAGAACCTTCTCCCTCATGCTTTCCTTTTTTTTAACGTGGCCTCAGGAGTCACACGTTCCCCGAACATGCAGACAGCATCTGCAGATAGCTTCCAAAAAGGAGAGTAGAAAAATGTAGTTTTGAATTAAAAAAAAGAAAAGCACAAAATTTATTATGATGTGTTGTTTGTTTCCTATAATAAGGCAAAAAAAGTTAACCACAATGGAAATATTTGACCATCTCCCAGCTTGGCCAACAGCTTCCACACATGTGTGTCCCCCTATTCTATCAGTCAGAGTACCCTTCCAAAAATTGCAAAGAAGAAGAGGAAGAGGAAGGAATGAAGGAAGGAGAAAGAAAGAAAGAAAGAAAGAAAGAAGAAAGAAGGATAAAAGGAAGGAAGGAGAAAGAAAGAAAGAAAGAAAGAAAGAAAGAAAAGGAAAGAGAGAAAGAGGAAAGAAGGAGAGAAGGAAGGAAGGAGGGAGGAAAGCAGGAGAGAGGGAGGGAGGAAGGAGGGTGAGGGAGAACATGAAGGTCCCATTCTGGTTCATTGTTTAAACTGCAGCCGCAAAGGCGTCCCAGCAGCACACTCCTTCCAATGACATGGACGGTGTAGGAAGCACAAAGCCCAGAATGTTCTGCCCAGACCTGGAGCCAAGCAGATGGAAGGCAGTGTCCACAGGGCCTTTGTGGGACATCAGGTGGCTGGGCGAGTCTGGCTTCTCCAGGAAATCCAGCTGATTAACATCAGCGACTGGCAGCTGACCCATGTTGGGGACACAGGAGTCACAGGGAGCGCATCCCAGGGTATCTTTTGCACACGGAGGGCGTGGTTAGTGGCATGACTGAGTTCACGTTGAGCTTGGCCATTTCGAGAAGAGGGGGAGCCGAGCGGCCGTGTCTGCGACACTTGAACTGAGCAAGGCGTCGGCTGGAACGTGCTGTGGCGTCTGCCCCGATTCCCATCCCAGGACGCGGACCGTCGAACGAAGATGCTGGACGTACGGAGACCATCAGGTCGTGTTTAGGTGCGGAGGAGACACGTGCTGAAGCTTTAGCCTCACGCCAGGAAACCCGATTCAGTTGTTGGGGGCTGCTCCCGTCGTGAGCCCCAGAGCTCTGATGTGGACGCCTTCTCGAGGGCGTGGGGTGCATGGACAGCCTGACGGGGAGAGACAGTGGCTCCTGGATGCCAACGGCAGGCCTGCTTCTTGTCCCGCGTCTCAGATACAACATCTCCCCCAGGGCAAAGGGCAGCTGGCGTCAGGCCCCTCAGAAGGATTGGGGTTCCCCGAGCTTGGGGCTCCTCAGCTGTGACGTTGCATGCTCCCAGACAGTTTGCCTCTGCCCCGTGGGTCGTGGGGGGCGGGGTGGGGGGCAAGCGGATGCACCCGTATCACAGGGAGAATATTCCATATCTTCTGACGGTGCTCGCAGGCTGTTCGGATGCTGGTTCCAGGAGCATCCGGGAGCAGTCATTGTGCAGGGAGACGTGAGCTGGCTTCTCTGGGCACCTATGAGGGAGATGTCCCTGGGACAGGGCTCTCCAGCTGTGGAAAATGCCGTCACCAAAGATCATGCTGTTGGACGGGACTCCTCCCTGTCTTCCTGGTGAGACAGGCCTGGACACGCTTGTGGAAGGACACGTGGTCCTTGGCATTTGTGGGACTAGAGGCGAGCCTGGGGCAGCGGGGTCCCCATCAGACAGCCTCAGCCCACGGCCTGGGGACCATGGCCACCTGCCACGTCCCCCTGATAAGGTTCCTAGGTGTCCATCTTGGGGGGATTTGTTCTCCTCGCTCTCCTTCTGTTTCCATCTGAGAGGGTGTGTTAGGTTGCTGGTTTTCCAAACCACCTTGAGCTGCAGAATTCTTTACTCAGGCCAAGTTGCACGTGGGCGAGGCCACAGCTGGGGCGCTGATATTCCCTGCACGCGGGGTCCTGGCTCTCTCCACCCTGCCTGTGCCCGGTCCTGACCTTTCCCTGTGACTCCAGGGTGAGCGTCCGGGCGTCGGGATTTGAGAACTCGCAGGGCACCGTCTGAAGGGGCCAGATACCGTCAGAGAGCCCGTCAGCGCTGACTTCCAGACGCACGAGGCCCACGAGGAAGTGAGTGCACGGTGGCTCATCGGGCAAACGTGCTTGCAGGAAAGACGGCCACCCATTCGCCTGGAAAATCCCTGGGTCGTCGTGGGGATCGAGTTCTCATTCAGATCCAGGCCTCTGGTACCTCGCGTTTCCAGTGTTCTCTGCGCGTCCCTGAGTTTCTTTCTCTCCTGGTAGCGCGGGGCCCTTCCTGTAAGTGGACAAGAATGGGGAAGTGATCCCGATGACACACACGGCCAGTGTGGGGCTGACGCTGGAATCTGGACCCTTTTAAGACCTGGAAGGACATCAGACAGTCTGCCTGTGAATAAATAAAGGTTTTACAAGCTGGGGAAGGAGAGGGGCCCAGGCTCGATGCCTCTGTGACCACGGGACGGTCCACCGGTGCTCCCCGTACGAGGACAAGCCCCGGACATTACGTGGCCCAGGAGTAAGTGTTCCTGCTCCAGGATGAGGAAAGGTAAGGGTGAAGCCCCAGATGCCGGCAGAGCCCCCGATTCCCCACGGACCCTTGTGAGGACAGAGGCTCCGCGGCCACCAAGCTGCCCTCCGCTACCTGGGCTGCGGAGGCCTGTGCGCCCACCTCCTGCCGCTGGCCATGCTGAGCATGTGCAGACGTGCGTGTTTCTGAGCCCAAACCAAGTCACTGGTAGGGCAGGTGGTGGGGTGCTTCTGGGGGGACGGCCAGGGAGCCTGGCTCGGGGATGGTCCCCAGGGAGCCTGACTCAGGGATGGTCCTGGGGAGCCCAGCTGAGGGACGGTCCCAGGGAGCCCGGCACGGGGACGGCTAGCAGCACATTGCGGGCTGTCTGAGCCCCCACCATGGTGACGTAAGTGCCAGCTGTTTATTGTCCCTGTTTCACGCATTTCCAATTCTAGACTCTCCAGTTACAGGTGCGCATGAATGTCCTTCCGTCCCCGCCTCCCACAGACACGGGGTGGCTCCCACTCTGCTGACACGGGCCATGCCCTCGCGCATCTCTGGACGCACAGCTGCAGTGCTTTCCCCGGGAGGCATCCTGTGTGGACACACTGGGTCACCAGGAGTGGTTGCTGCACATCCCCTCCCTCCTGCCTCATTCCCCGAGGTGTTGATCTGGGGTGCTCCAGCGAGGACCCAGCCGCAGAGCTCTCTGCCCCTCCTCTGACCACTGCTGCCTGCACCAGCACATCCCCGTGCCCGCTCCTGCGCTCTGCCCCTTTGGCCCCGTTTCAAACCCACCATCTCCAAAGGACACCTGTGATCCAACTCCTCCTCAGGGACCTGCTGGGGCCTCGCATCCTGTAGAAGAAAGGACAAGGGCTTCTCCCAGAGGCGTGGACTCAGGTCTGCAACGTCGGCCTGAGAAGTGGCGGACACGTTGGCCCAGCGCTGTGCCCATCATCAGCCTGTCAACCACAGTACCTTTGCACAGCGTGTTGCAATCAGAATCTGTGGTTTAGGCGGAGGGGAGCAGTCTGGGTTTCTTAAGGGGAAGGGGCAGGACTGAAATCAAGACTCTCCACGATGTGTCAGCCATCGGGTATCTTTCGCGTCACGTGGTAAATCATAGGCGGCCTCGGAGGAAACCACACGAGCCGTGGAAAAACAAACTCCAATTTACCTCTCCCCTCTGGGGTGCTTGGGGATTTTCCCAGGCAGGAGCCAACCGCTTGCGAAATGGCTAAACTTTGAAGATCGAGGATGCATGGCCTCCAGGGCCGAGGTGGTGTGGCTGTGGGTGGGGAGAGTGGTCGGATGAAGAACGGGGAGGTTTCAGTGGTCCTTGTCCCTCGTTTCTCCTGATGTGAGTGTTCGGATCCCACACAGCAGGTGGGGTGCAGTGTAGGAGTCGTGGGAGAGGCCCCCAAAGGGATAGATGGGGGGGGCGCCTTTCACTGAAGGCTTCTGGGCACGGATGCCTGTGGGAGGCAGGGCCCAGGGGACTTCTCCGATGAAGGTCAATCACCCTGAAGCTCCTGGCCCCCTGATGCTGCGGACTGACAGCTCCCCGGCCACCTTGCAGGTGCCTGGGGAATGGCCTGCGGACCCTGTCCCACTCGGTTCTGCACTGCTGGAGGCAAATCTCTTTGGAAGTCACCGTGAGTGGCGGCCCTGTTCTCCTCCCACCTGTGCACCAGGCGAGGTCTCCACCCTCCAGCCAGTCTCGGCCCGGGGTGGGGTGGGGGGGGGCCCAGTTGTGTCACTTGTGGTCATGGAGCCAACGCAAAGGGAGGGGACAGCCCATCGAGGGGTCTTCCCGGCTGGCCAGGCTGCGGCACAGTTTAGCCTATGGTCTTCACTTCGGTGGGCTCTTGAAGGCGCACCAACCCCCTACTGGACACCAGCATGCGGAAGCTTCCGGAAGGCACTCAGTAAGGACGTATCTAAGGAGAGGAGGGTCCTGGTGTGGAGGCCCACTCTGGGAACACGGGGTGGTGCTGAAGCGATTTCGGGCAGGGTCACAGCTTAATTCGGCTGCACAGCTTTCCTGAGCCTAGAAGGAGCCAAGGGGCTGGTCACCAAGGCTTCCTCAAACTCGGCAGAGCCGCTGCCCCACACGGAGCACCAGCAGAGCAGGAACAAAGGTCTCCTTGGGAAAGGGACTTGTTTTCGCAATGGGATCTGAGAACTTGCTTCGAATTGCCCATCTGATGGGCTTTCTGGCGAGAGCTCCACGGGCTCTTCGTTTAGGCCAGGCCAGACGGAGACAGCTTGTGCCGTTTTCTCTGTGATTCCTACCGCAAGGGACACACTTTCTGGCCCCGGCACCAGACCGCGTTGCCTTAAAAGGATGTGTCTGCCCCCAGCCCACTCTTCACCCACCCCTCTCCCACCCAGTGCCCACCCTGTGCCCGCCCAAGCCCCTCCCTGTTCTCCTGCACTGTCCCTGCTTTGCGTCCCCCCACACCCACCCTGCGCCCACCCAGTGCTGGTCCCACAGTCCGCGGTCTGTTCCCTGAGGCCGCCATGCCAGGCCATCTGTGGGGTCCTCTCTGGAGGTGGCATCCTGCAACTCTCACAGGGAGACTGTTTTCTCATCTTAAATCTCTGTCCCAATGCTGTCTTCAAACAGCCCCGTTCCAGTGGGGGGGGGGGGGCATATAATGTGATGCCGATAAAACTAACCATCCAAATTCGATTTTGGTTCATGTGGAGCCAGGGCCCTCCATGTGCTGTGAAGATGCACATGAGCAATCAGGGCAGATGATAAAGTTTCCCACTCACGTGGTGTTTCAGTGAGCAAGCATCCACAGACCGCACATCCTAGAAAAAACAGACAAGCGCTGAGCACAGCTTCGTAAGGAAATCCGTGCCGTCATTCACACTCACTTGTCATCGACCACGACGTCATCAGCCAAGAAATGTCTGATCAAGTTTTACTCCATTTTGCTGCATCTAGAGATTAACGCAACACATCTTCCTTTCCCTTCCACCGGGACGGTCAAGAACAGGGGCTGGTCAGGCTCTGTGGGGTCTCAAGGGAGGTCTCTGGTGGAGAAAAATACTGTAAAATTATGAATATAAAGGACAAGAGTAAACGTTTCATTAGAGTAAGGATAAAATCCCCACCAATGAACAAATTGTTCAGAGACGATGTTCTTTGCCACAAACGATCACAGAGTCCAGAAGCTGATGCGACGGTCTCGGTCCATCATGTCCCTCGGACAGGCTCAGGAATACCCGCTTCCCATGTTTTTCTGGTAGACCCACCACCTCCATTCACAGGGTGACAGGTTGCCTGGAAAGGACCGTTCAGGCTTTCATCCCAACGGTGTGATCAAAATGTTTTCACTGCTGAATCTTTGAGAAGGGCCTCAGGTGTGCGACCACTCTGATGTTGGTGCCATCATATACACTTTTGTATTGTTGTCAGACGTGGCAGAGGCCCGTGCAGCAGGTTTCCGCACATGTGTGGCCTCAGGGAACTGTTGTGCCCTGACCGATTGTAACCTCTCACCAGCTACTTCCGAGTCGCTGGGCACCTGCCGTGGTGAACACATTGTATGACAGAATCACCTTGCGCTACACGCCCTCGTGTCTTGATGAAGAGGCATGCATTTCACCACGGGGATATTTGTTTCTGCGGCCCATGTGGGCCAACCCTGCACGGTCCAGACATCTTCAGGACCAGATGTTTTCCATCTGACCCATGAGATGAGACACGTGTAAACACGAAACGTTCTGACAGACCGACATCCAGCATAGGGTCTGTGCCCTGTGGACGCGGGATTCAGACAACTCCCATCACAAAGAGGAAAGCATCTTAGTTTTGTTTCATTCAGACCGTCACCTGCTTGGATGAGGCCCACCACACTGGGGAGAGAGATCTGCTTTACTTAGTCTACTAATTCAAATGTTCACCTCACCCAGAAACACCCTCACAGACACACCCCCCCCAATGTGTGGGCCCACAAGTCAACACATAAAATCAACCATCGCACTGCCCAGATCACTCAGTGACCCCCTGTGTGAGCCCCTCTCCTTCCAGTGACCTGTTTTCTAGGGGACCGTCCCCACTGTATCAATTACAGAAATAAGACTGGGAGAAGCAGCTTCCCCGGAACTGACAGGTGTGCCCTTGACTCACATTTTAGTGCTCCTTCTGCTACGAAGCTGAAAGGCACCTCTTGCCTGTGTCCCGGGGCATGATGCCGTTTAATTTTCTGGGAGGACCTACTTTGCAGTGGGATGTGTGCTGGGCATACATATGTGACCTTACGCAGTTTTCTATTTGCGACCAGAACGCTCAACTGGCAAAAATCCGTTTTGTCCGATAAGACCCAGGAGTTCTCATAGGCAGGCAAAATTTTCAGGATCGAGATGCTAAATATCAAGAGACCTTGCAGAGCAACGCATGGGCCGTGCCTGACGCATCCCCAAGGTGTGCTGGGTGCCCACCCGGCAGCCCTCAAAGTCTGACTGACACTCGGTAAACACAGGACACACTCACTGTGCAGTCACTCCCATTTTGCAGATGGGAAAATTGAGTCCACACAGCTTGGTTCTTGTCTGCCCAGGCTCACAGAGCCAGGAGGTGGTAGAGAAAAGAATCAATAGCCAGTGGCTGGACTGAAAGTCCAGACACCCCCCCATCCCCCCCAAAGCAGGGCTTGACAGAAAGTCTGCACCTCTCTATGCGGCATCCCGCATTTGACGTGACAGAGCAGAGCTCCGTCTTGAGGATGAATTCCACCCTCACCAAGTGGTCGTGGTGTTAGTGACACCTGCCGCGGGTCTGAAGAGGTCCCGGTGAAACCAGTCGGGGGTCCCGTCGTGAGCCGGGACAGCACGAGGAAGGCCGGGGTGCAGGGGGCCTCTCCAAGGTCAAGAGACCCCCCTCCCGCGTCCATCTCCTTGGCAATTGCTTTGACCCACCCCCCGGCTCTCTGGTGTTCTTATTTCCTGCAGTTGTTTAGAAATCTTGAAATTCTTAGGTTGTTTTGATCTCCCTGGAAGAACACACTGAGGCAAGCAGAGCAAGCTGGCAGCATCGTGTGGGACGGTTGATCTCCCACCTGTTTCATAACATTGACCTCCTAGCGAGAGCATTTCCCCGGACCGTAAACTTGCTTTGGTTTTGCAGGAACCATGGTGTCCAGGCAATCACGCACTTGATTCCTATACACGGCGTATTCACGGGGTCTCCCGTGCCTGTGTACCGTGAGGGCCAAACGTACCATTTCTCTGAAATTTGCCATAAGTCTGACATCCTTATCAGTAATCGCCATTTCCCACCAAGGTCAATTTCTGGACTGGTTATGAACCTGGGAGAGCAAAAGCTCGGGAGAAGCCTCACTCTTGTTTTGGTTGTTGATGTCAGCAACAAAAGCTTCCAGCAAGAACAAAATATAAAAACATCAAGCTAAAGAGAGGCATCTGGGGACACTGGCTAGCGGGGCTGATGCATGTTTCCTATAAAGGGACGGACAGGAGCGACGGCTTTGCAGGCCACTGTCAACCTGGGACTCACCTCTGCTCCCGCACAAAATAGCCACAGACAGGAAGTAGAGGATGGATGTGCCTGTCCTACCCCCAGTCCCCCGGGTCCCCGTGGGGATTCCGAATCCAAGCTGGTGGCTGGTGGGGGCACAGGGCTTCCAATGTGCAAACACGCTGCCCAAATGCGACAGTAGTTTTCTGACTCCTCGTGGTTTACAACCCAGAGCCAGGAGTGGGCCAAGCCACTCCCCTCCCCCACTGCCACCGCGCTCAGAGGTCAAGGGCCACCTGCACGAAGCAGGGAGTTCTGCCCCTGTCATTACACCCCCCGCAGGAAGAGTCTGTTCTCAGGGATAAAACCCAGGTAAGGGCTGGACGATCCTGGAGGTTCACCCAGCTCAGGGGCTGTTAGCTCAAAATATTTTATGTAGCCATTATCCAGAAAGAAATTCTACCTTCTAACTGATATCTCATGTGCTCAAGAACATACCTATTAAAATAGGTTATTTTTGCATTTTGATTTTAATTTTGAGAGACAGAGAGAGAGAGAGAGAGAATGAGAGAGAGCAGGGGAGGGACCAGGAGAGAGAAAGAGAGAGAGAACCCGAAGCAGGGTCCTTGCTGTTAGCACAGAGCCCGACGCAGGGCTTGAACTCATGAACGGTTAGATCATGACCTGAGCTGAAATTGAGAGTCTGACCTCTAACTGACTGAGCCAGCCAGGTGTCCCCCAAATATGCCATTTTTATAGGGATGTGATGTCTGGCATGGTGACCACAGGTAAGCACACCGTGTCGCGTATTCGGAAGTGGCTAAGAGGGTAGATCTTCAAAGTCCGCATCCCGAGAGAAAAGATCGTGTGACAGTGTGGAGAGATGATGTTCACTAGCCTCTCGTGGTGATTCTGTCACAGTACGTGTAAATACCAAATCGTCCCTTGTACACGGGAAGCCAATACCATGTTGTAAGTCAATCATTCCTCAATCGAAAATGCTATTTTCAAGCCGTACTGTTTTCCTAAGACTTTTGTTAAAAGTCTAGATTTCGCGGAAGTAGCAAAATTTCCGACCGTGTAAATCACCATGTTGGTTAGGAGATTGGAACAAGAAGGTCCTTAAACTTAATCAGTGCTTTTTCTTGCTTAAATATAATATGCAACCTTGATGGAAATTAGGGAAATATAGAAAAGCAGATACTTGATAACAAAAATAACAATTTATCTCTGTGATTGATTTTTATATTTTTTTGTTGATTCTGTTTTTTTAACTGCCTCATTGCAATTTATTTTGTTTTTCTCTGTGTATATATTGAAAACATACCTACTTCCTTTATTATTGAAAGCTTAGAGAGATTTTGTAAGTTATACACTTGGCCTTCTTCTTATATTCACAGAGAAAAGAGTTTACTCAAAAATAAGTAATCAGACTTAAGATACTTTGTTTATATCCTTATGACGTATACTTTCCTTCTATTTTTTACATAAAGTCTTTTTACCTATTGAGGTCTGGTGTTTCTCTTATCAACTTCCACGAGTTTCCGTAATAAAGATATCACACATTCTATTTGTGGTAAATGTTTTGCAAAACTTTTACTTTATCAAAGCTACTTAAATTTATTTTATTTTTTATTTTATTTTTTTGTTGTAAAGTGTATTTATTTATTTTGAGGATGGAGAGAAAGGCAGAGAGAGAGGGAGACACAGAATCCGAAGCAGGTTCCAGGCTCTGAGCTGTCAGCACGGAGCCCGATGTGGGACTCGAACCCACAGACCGTGAGATCGTGACCTGAGCAGAAACCAAGTGTCAGATGCTTAACTGACTGAGCCACCCAGGCAACCTCTACTTAAATTTATTTTAAAACATGTTCTAATTTGTATGCAGTCAAAAGTCAACTTTTTTTCTAAGAACTGTTGATTCGATATCCATGCAGCATGAAGACTGTGCCCCACATTGCCCTCCACCATAGGGACACGCACCTGCCTGCGGGTCTCGTGATCTCGCTGCCCTCTGGTGTCCCCCCTTCCCTTCCTCACCTGGGTGCCTTCTCCCTGACCTCTGAGCCTCGGCTCAGACACCATCTCCAGGAAGGATGTCGCAGACAGTTGCCACAGTGAGCAGTTTGCCTAGACTGTTTTGTTTTGTGAATAAATGAATATGGGTGTTTTTGAAGTATATTTTTTATCATTTTGAAATAATTCGGATTTGTAGCAAACTGACAAAAATAGTTCCAAGGACATGGGTACGTCTTCATTGATAATTTCCCACATTTGTTTAATTACTAATTCATTCTGTAACAACATATGTAACAACAACTAATTCATTCTGTAACAACTAATTCATTCTGTAACAACAACCTATTAATGTTTTGTAACTTTTCATTTTGATGTAATTCCAAACTTACACAAAAACCACAGGAATGGTGTGTGGGGGGTGCCTGGGTGGCTCAGAAGTTAAGAGTCTGACTCTTGATTTCGGCTCAGGTCATGATCCCAGCGTCATGGATCGAGCCCCATGTTGGGTTCTGCACTGAACGTGGAGCCTGCTGGGGATCCTCTCCCTCTGCCCCTCCCCCCCACCCGCCATGCACACACATTTGTACATTTGTACGTGTATGTATTGTTTTCGTCCAAATTTTGTGAGGATGGCCTAGATTCATGCTGCTGGGTGGTAACAGCGGTGAGAATTTGGCACACACAGAACCACAGCACAAGTTGGAGATCAGGAAATTTTATGTCAACGAATACCACGGTTAGTTGTTGGTTCTGATGACAGTTTTGACGGTTGTCACAATAATTGCCTTGAGAGCTCTTTCCCCTGGTCCAGGATCGAATCAAGAGCAAAGTCCTTACATCCCTGGCCTCCTTTATTCTAGAATGTGCTATAGCCTATCTTCACCTCTGGTGACGTTTCTCTTGAGAAGAGGGCAGTTCCTTTATTCCACAGAATGTCTATCAGCCTGGGTCACCTGTGGTTTCTTCCTCACAGATTTCCCGTGCGCTTTGTCAGTGAGGCCTTGGGGGTGATGCTGTGTCCTTCTCCCAGCACCACCAGGGGCAGGGATGATGCTGTGTCCTCCTCGGAGCACCACACCAGGGGCAGCTGGCATCAGTTTGCTCTGTGACGCGGCTGCTCATTAATCACTCAAATAGGACGCTGCCTGCCAAGCATCAGCCCTGTAATGCTTATGGCTGGGGCCAGTAAGTCCCCGGTGAAGAGATACTCCCAGTCACCCTCCAACATTCTTCTGCTGGATTGTACAGCCGGGTATGCTTCCCACCTGCCTCAGCTGCCACGTCGCAGGTACGGAGTGGCGATTGTCCACGAGCTGGCTTCTCCGAGAGGCGAGACACCCTCGACTTCCTCTTGGCTTCGTGTGGGTGCACGTGTGCATTTAGAGCTGTGAAGCAGGTACGGTCCGACTTCCTGGGGCGCTGGGGCGCTGACCGTCGGTTCTGGGGCTGGGCTCTGTGCTGATGGCTTTTCTCACATCATCACATTTGATACTCTCAGGAAGCGACATGTTATTTTTTTCATTTCACAGATGAGGAGGCTGATGTGTTAAGAAAAATGCTTTTCGGGGCACCTGGGTGGCTCAGTCGGTTAAGCGTCCGACTTCAGCTCAGGTCACGATCTCGCGGTCTGTGAGTTCGAGCCCCACGTCGGGCTCTGGGCTGATGGCTCAGAGCCTGGAGCCTGCTTCCGGTTCTGTGTCTCCCTCTCTCTCTGCTCCTCCCCTGTTCATGCTCTGTCTCTCTCTGTTTCAAAAATAAATAAACGTTAAAAAAAAAAGAAAAATGCTTTTCTACAGGGTGTTTCATAAATAGCAGAGCCAGGATTCAAACTCGGAGCATCCGAGCCCGGAACCCAGGCCTGCGGCTCCTATAGAAGGTGGGCTTCTGTGGGTTGTAGGTGACAGAAATCCACCTGGAACCAGCCCCAGGTAGAAAGAGGATTCATCACAGGGTCACTCGGGGGTCCCCTCCATCCAGGTAAGTGATGGAGCCCCTGACCCCGTGCAGGGCAATGATGCCACCAAGCCAGGGTGATGGTGATGCTATCCTGGCATTGTCTCCCTTCTTGCACCAACGCCGGGTGACGCTCCCCACCGTGTGCATGTCTACAGCAGGCATGACTCTTTACCCCAGTTTGGGATTTTTTAATTTGGGGGAAAAACTCTAAAGCCATCATTTAGTAAGTGGCCAAGTGTGGACCGAGGTTTCGATCCTCGCCCACCCAACCGTGCTGAAGGCATCAGGTCAGGTAAACTAAAACTCCTGTTCCTCCCGGAACCACGGTCGGATGTGGAGGGAAGACATCCCCTGAGTCAGGACACAGGCTTGAATTCTGTGCAGACGAGGGTGGAGGTGTGCGAAGACTGAACCAGCCCCTCTGTGCACGAAACAACAGAGCAAGATTCCCCAGTGTCACCCGTGGGGTGTTTGAGAACCAGCTGACCCTGAGGTGGGAAATGCATACGTGCGCACGTTTGTACGGTTTTATATGCCACCGGTGCGTCGTGGAGAAAACACTCAGCTGGAAAGGGAAACAGAACCGATTCCAAATCCTATTACGTGCTGCGTGCTATGGGTGATATTTTCACTTAAGAATTTTGACCACAAGATCATTTAATGAGTTTCCCACGTGTGGAAATATGTTTCGGCTGCTCGTCAGATAAAACTGGTTATATCTCTAAGTGGCCAAGTGGAAAACCGCACCGCAACTGGGTGTATTTCCATGGACTTCGAAAGCTCTCGGGCACCTGTCAGACATGATTTGCAAGTGAGGAAAGCTAATTTTATTCTGCAGAGTTACCGTGCTTTTTGAATCAGCCTCTGGGCCAATACTGTCTACTTAAATGTTTTTCTCTGTTTTCTTTTAACCAAAAGGCACAAACTAAAAATATTTCATAATTGCCATGCATTCTGATGATCCCGTCCCCCACCCCCCCCAGAAAAGACCAAAGCACAACCGTAAAGGAAAAGAGAGATCCTGGCGCCTGTTTGGACACGTGAGGAATGCGTGAATGTTAATGAACAGGTGCGGGGAGATGATGGTGCAGAGTCAGGAACCGTGGCCGGAGGTGAGGTTTTGAACTGTTTCTGGTGTTGCATCCGTCTCCACTCTGTCTTGGGCTGGGAAGCTGGGACATCCAGCTTCTGGATGCAACAGATGGACGAGACAGGCTGACACCTCCCAGGTGGGACCGGTTCTCTGTTAACCGGAAATCAGCGTAAGGGAGGCATCGCCTTCTGCCCACATGACGGGCTTCGCGGAGACGCGGGGAGGATGCAGGCCCAGGTGCCCGAGCGCCAGGGGAGGAGCGGCTGCGGTGGGCGCCGGCCGAGGCCTCAATCAGGAGGACAGCCTGGAGGCAACCCCGGAACCGCAGCCTGGCTCTGTCAGAGCTTTGTAAAGACGTCGTAGCCGCCAGCGAGCGATCCGCTGCTCCGCAACGTCGGTTCCTCGTGTTTGAAGAATCTTTGTTGTCTTTACGAGGGGCTAACTCAACCCTGTGGAGACAGCAGAAGCCAAGGGCCCAGGTCAGGCCACTCCAAAACCAAGGGCTGGCAGCGGGGGGAGTCCATTCAGAAATGCGGGACATTCTGAGAGATGGAGAAAGCTGGCAAAATGCACGTTGCGTTTCAGAATTGTAAAAGCATGGTCGTATCTGTCACTGCACGGAGACCCCAGCTACTTTGGAATCAAGTGGCAAATACCCTGATTATATCCCAGGGCCCTCACTGTGTAGACAGAAAGCCCAAGGCCTGTGGGAGCTGCCAACTTGCTTTGGGCGTGGCTGGTAGATCATTCTGGGGGGCTGCTGTTTGTGGGTTCTTTTCTGGTCTCCTGAGGGTGAGGAGATAATTAGAGGCGGCTGACAGTCTAGTCTAAGGAGCCTCAGACGTTATCGAGGGGTCGTGCAGAGTTGGATCAGCTACTACACTTGGGAGGTTGAAACTGGAAGAGTCAGGAAGGAAGACTTGTTCCTCTCTGTCCTCTGGTTGGTGGAGACCCCACAGAGCACGTGGAGCAGGTGCCAGACCAACTGGGCAAATCCCATCATGGGACCGTCCTATCCTGGGACAGTCCTGCCACGGGGCAGTCTTATCATGGGACAGTCCTAACCTGGGACAGTCTTATCCTGGGACAGTCCTGCCATGGGACAGTCTTATCCTGGGACAGTCCTTCCATGGGACAGTCCTTTCATGGGACAGTCCTATCATGAGACAGTCCTGCCATGGGACAGTCCTGCCATGGGACAGTCTTATCCTGGGATAGTCCTTTCATGGGACAGTCTTATCCTGAGATAGTCCTGCCATGGAATAGTCCTGCAATGGGATAGTCCTATCCTGGGACAGTCCTGCCATGGGACAGTCTTATCCTGGGACAGTTTTGCCATGGGACAGTCTTATCATGCAACAGTCCTGTCATGGGACAGTCTTATCCTGGGACAGTCCTTCTATGGGACAGTCCTATCATGGGACGGTCCTGCCATGGGACAGTCCCATCCTGAGACAGTCCTTTCCTGGGACAGTCCTTTCATGGGACAGTCCTATCATGAGACAGTCCTGACATGGGACAGTCCTGCAATGGGACAGTCCTATCCTGGGACAGTCCTTTCATGGGACAGTCTTATCACGAGACAGTCCTGCCATGGGACAGTCCTATCCTGGGACAGTCCTGACATGGGACAGTCCTTCCATGGGACAGTCCTATCCTGGGACAGTCCTATCATGGGATAGTCCTGCCATGGGACAGTTCTGTCATAGAATAGTCCTACGATAAGCGAGTTCTGCCATGGGACAGCCCTAAAATGGAATAATCCCACCATGGCACAGTCCCAGGATGGGGCACCGCCAACATCCCCGTGAACTCACTCTGACTGACTGGAGCCGAGGTTGGGGACCAGGGTGGGACAGGAGTGTGATGTGGCAGCAAGTGAGGAAGCAGATCATGTCAGTCGGTGAGGTTTCCTGGGCTCTGCGGCTCCACAGCCCGGAGCCACTTTCCGTGCACCACACACAGCTCACACACACACACACACACACACACACACACACCACTGCCCCCACTCAGGGAGCCCCACCCCCATGACCTCATCCCTCCTACACCAGTCTCATGAGCCTGATGAAAAATCCTATCACAAGCTGTGCCCTGGGGGAGCTGATGTGTGTGTGATTCTCCTCGGTTCAGTGGTTCAGGCAGCCAATTGCCCGTGTTCGTGCGTGATGCGTGCATAGCTCGCTTGTGAGCTCAGCGTGCGGACACGGCGGGCGGTGGGGGAGTTACCTTGAAGGTGCTCTCCGGGCCTCAGAAGGAACCAACACAGACGTGTCAAGGACAGCTGTGATGTGAAAATTACTGTAATTATCAGGGATCAAGGCTTCTGACTCAGCACGTCCTCCGGGATGGCTCATGCTTGCTCTGGGTCTCTCTGGCATGAGTCTCCTCCGCGTGTGGTTTAGGGAGTTCTGGAAGCAGAGTGTGGGCATGATCGGGGCGAGTTTGGGGGTGGTTTGGCTGCAGAAGGAAAAGCCGGCACGGGAATTATCGGCCGCTCTCACGGCCGCAGATCTGTGAGGGGAGGACACTTCTCCAATCACAGCTGCACGGAGTCCTGAGCGGCTGCAGAATGATAGACCTCCGGGCTTCTCCGGGCTTCCTGGATGCTTCCACGGAGCTTATGTTGATGTCTTAGAGATACCACCTTTTCCGGTCCTCCCACCTGCGGCCCCCGCGACCCCAGACGGCTGCCCTGGGCAGCAGAGCCCCCCGGTCCTCCTCCTCTGGATGAACCCAGCCCTCGTTGGCAGCAACATCCCCCTGTCCGCTCCAACCCTGGGTCTTCAATGGGCTCGTTCTTCTCCCCTGCTGCCCCTCAACAGCGCCCACCCCACCCTTGCCACTGAGGACGTCCTCATACTCACTGGCCCCAAGAACTACCATGCTTGTGTTGCAGAATTACCCGGTGAGTGGACAAGAGCCAGACGGAAAACACGTGTTTCTGAAAGAACTGTCATTTCTCCTTCCTCTTGTGCAGAGTCCCCGTTAGCTCGGCGGTGAGCGCGGGGAGGGGTTGCTGGTTCACGAGTTTGTAGTGGGGCTGAGTGTGGCAGGTGGACCGTCCCGGAGCCTCCGTCTGCTCATCTTCGAGCCGGACGCAATGTTGTCCTGCCTGACGGGTGTCCCTCGAGCAATGACCCCGAGCTGTGACCACTGGCTCAGGTCACGGGTGGGGTCGGATCGCCTGAACAAAGCAGAGAAACGAACTATCTGCCCCCTGAGGATGCTGATCGATTGTGAACACCTGCTCTGAACAGGGGGTGACTGGACCCTTGCCCCCTCCTCGGGTCACACCTGCTCAGGGCAGTGGCTCCTGGGGCCGGGGGCTGGCGGGGGAGGGCTGTGTCAGGCCCGGGTCTCCCAGGTCTCCCAGGAGTCAGTCGGCCCCCAGCAGGCCTAGGCCTGCCTCCACCTTCTCTCAGCACCGCAGGGACCCTGGCCAAGTCGCTGAATGCAGCTCCAGACACAGAAGGAAGCCCTCGGATGGACCTTAGTGTGCACACGAGGCTGAATTCTCACCTCCGAGTGGGTCTGGCACAACATGGCTGAGACCGTGACTGTGACTGTGAGTGACCAGGAGCACAGGCAGGGTCCCACTCAAGCCCGGGCTCAGTGTCACTTTCTGCACTCACACACTGTGAGACCTAGGCCAGGGGAGGGCACGTAACTTCTCCAAACGGACGGAGCCAGACAAGTGCCTGGGCTCAAGTCCCGATGGTCAGACTCCAACCTGACGGCCGTTCTGTGCTGAACAGGCGGGAAATTATACACCAGGGAAACATCAGGCCACGGTGCCCCGGCTTGATCACACGGGTGTGAGTGTCAGAGCAGATGTGGGCTGGAGAACAGGAAACCACGCACTGCAGGGACCGAGGGGCTCAGACCCCCCAAGGTCAGTGAGCACGGTCAGGTGCTCTGTGTCTGGCTGAACTCAGAGGGGGCGTGACAGGGACGCATGGGGTGAGGCGTGCTGTGTGTCCACGTGGTTGGCCCATGGTGCCCAGCCGTTTGCTCAAACACCGATCTAGATGTTGCTGCGGAGGTGATTTATGGATGACATTCACATTTACCATCAGGAGACTCTACATAAGGTACATGATCTTCTGTAACGTGGGTGGGCTTCGTCCAATCAGTCGAAGGCCCCCAGAACAAAGACGGAGGTTCCCTGGAGAAGGAATTCTGCCTCAAGTCTGCAGCACAGGGACCTGTCTGAGCTGCCAGCCTGCCCTGCTTTGTCCAGATTTGCCCATCCCCACAATCGTGTGAGCTCGGGAGGACCCTGCGTGCATCACATGGCCAGTGCCTTCAAGGCAGGAGCACACACTAACCAAGAAACGAGACGGATAAGTATAAATGTGCGCGTCTTTGTAAGCGTTATCGAGGGCAGAACATGGGTGCTGCACGTGACGTGGAGGGCAGCCACGGGTCCCCAGTGGGGACAGGACTCTCTGAGAACTGAGATGGGTCAGAGGAGGCTCCCGGATCAGAGGCGTGACAGCAGAGGACCAGCACGTGCCGGGCCAGGAGACCTCAGCCTCCTGGAGGGGGTTCTGTCGGGGAGGGGGTCCGGTAAAGAATGGAGGGGAAGGCACAGGTGTCTGTCAGAGCCTGGCAGGCACCGGGCATGGGGTCAGCCCTGCACATAGAACATAAGCCTTGCAGCTTCTGGCGGGGGGGCGGGAGGGGGGCGGGTTGTGTTGCAATCTGACTTGACACGTGGGGGGACTTGCCCCGAGTCTCACGGCCGGGACTGGCCGCAGCTGGGTTTGTGGAGGAGCGGGAAGGAACAGTGCTCCCTGAGCCCCTCCTTGTACTGCTGCTCGGACGTTCAAAGATGCGTGAGTGCGGGGTCCTTGTCCGCACAGGCCAAGCGGCCTTCCCGTGTTGGAGGCAGCTGGGCCCGGGAGAGGGCACAGCGGGCACCTCTGGGCACTGGCCGGGGGGGTGGGGTGTCTCCCTGGCAGGCACAGCCTTCCCCACCTCCCAGCTCACCTTCCTGTTTAAACGCCTGCCTCTGCCCATCAAGGAGGTGAGCAGGTGGCACTCACCTCCCATGCAGCCCAGCCCTTCCCGACTCCTGGTCTGGAGATTCCAGACACTGCCCCACACAGGCCACCTTTGGGGCCCCACAGAACCCGCGGCTCTCTCACATGGGATCAGGGAAGTGTGGGTGCGTCCAATTTCAGATCAAAACCACATTTGAGAGGAAAGCGATAATTTTTTTCAAAAAATGCTTCAGTCTCAATCCACACGACAATTGATCCGTCAGTCGTCCATCCGCAGAGGGAGTGTGAGAGGCTCTTTCGGACGGTGTCCCAAACCCCACGCCGCCCCCAACACCCCGTGGGCGGTGCATCGGAAGGCCGTGGCTAGGGTGTCAGTGCAGGTGCACAGGCGAGCCTCCCAAATGAGGAAAATTCCCATGCCCAGGGGACGCAGCGCATGGGCAGGGGAGTGAGTGTTTGGCGTTCCTGGTGACCCTAGTTTTGGTTCTGGTGGCCCCGGGCACAGAGGGCAGGGACTGGGGCCCTTGCAGGAAGGGAAGAGAGAGAGGACTGTCCAGCGGCAAACCAGCCCCAGCTCAGTGGATCTGCAAGACAGAAAGTCACTCCAGAAACCGCTTAAAAGCACCAGAGGAAAAACAAAATGCCTGTGGGAGTGATTTTGAAGTGACCTTTCTCCTCTCTTCTGCAGAGCTCCCTCCTCCCTTCTGCTTCTGGAACCAGGCACCACCCTGAAGACAGGACTGAGGGGGCCGCCTTCAGCAGGTACAGGGTGCCTGTCCAAACCGGCCAGATCCTGCATTGCCCTGTGAACCCCCAGCCCCTTCTGGGGGGACCTACGGTGTCTGGAGGTCACGCCTGCTGCCGCCTCCTTCGCAGGCAGAGAAATAAAGTCATCATTCCTCTTTATCCCCAACTCTGTGTTCACGTTACATTTTAGTTCTCAGGCATGAGGTCGAGGTCAACAAGGAGCCAGCCGCTTTCAGGCCTGGCCTTTGATTAGAAGGAAAAAGTAAGTCTTCACTGAAAATCTGTAAGATAAAGCCTGTCCTCACCATGTTGGGGGCAAGAATTCATACTATCTGACTGCCAGAAAAAAAAAAGTAAGAAACACTCAAGCTGTAAATTTTCATTGTCCTGATGCAAAGTCCTGAGCCACTCAGAAGCCCATGCAAATGCTCTCTAGAGGAATACACATAGTTTCAACCCAAGTGAGTTCACACACACACACACACAAAAAGTTTCTAAGCATATCAGGCAACAAGCAACAATGAGTGAGAATGAGCAGAAAGAAAGAAAGAGAAAGAAAGAAAGAAAGAAAGAAAGACCAGGAACCACACTCTCAGACTTCAGGCATTGAACTACCAAATAAAAATATAAAATGAATGGGGCGCCTGGGTGGCTCAGTCGGTTAAGCAGCCAACTTCGGCTCAGGTCATGATCTCACGGTCCGTGAGTTCGACCCCCGCGTCAGGCTCTGTGCTGACAGCTCAGAGCCTGGAGCCTGTCTCAGATTCTGTGTCTCCCCTCTCTGACCCTCCCCTGTTCATGCTCTGTCTCTCTCTGTCTCAAAAATAAATAAACGTTAAAAAAAATAAAAAAATATATAAAATGAATATATCTAACAGTTCAAAAGAACTCACAATGAGTATCGAAAATCTGAACTATTAGCAAAAAATCACACAAAATTGTCACGCAGCCATCGGAAATGGACAAATAAAATTTTTAGAAAGAGAAACTTGATTGAAATGAGAATTTGCTGAAAACTGCAGATTTAAGCAGATCAAGAATTAACAAACTGGAAGGCATAGCTGAAGAAATTAATCAGAATGCAGCAGAAAAAATAGTCACAGAAAATAGGTTTTACAAAGATCGAGGTGTGGAACCTGGCAGTGAATATTTATTTATGTGTGTGCACGTGTGTAAGTGAGAAATTAAATGATCCCAGAAGAAATTCCTAAGATATAAGAAGGAATGGGGGGGGTGGAATTGCAAGCTTGCAGATAAAGTCATATTTATGATATTTCTAACTTGTAGGGTTAGAAGCCAAATAAAACGAAAATACTAGGCAAGCGTAGCCATAAGTTAAGAGAAGGATAGTTGTAATTCACAGGCCCTTGTATCATCCTCCAGCCAGATATTGTCAGGTTAAACGTGCATGTTAAAATGCTGAGGTAGGCAAGCAGAATTTAAAAAAAAATGGATACCTTGCAAAATTAGATGGACAACAAAGAAAATGTAACAATGTCGAAAATTGTATAGGAGGAAGAAAGAATAATTGTTAAAAAGGAGAGGGAGAATCCCAAAGTAACAAGACAGAGGTGAATGTGGGTTTAAACAGGTCGGGTTCCCAACAGCATAAATGACTGGGACTTTGTGGTTGGAAACAAAGCCCTCCAGACTCGATTTTAGAGGGGGCTGGGGGGTGCATCTGGGAGGGGCTCGGTTGGTTAAACACCCAACTTTGGCTCAGGTCAGGATCTCCTGGTTCGTGAGTTTGAGCCCTGCATCGGGCTCTACTGTCAGCACAGAGGCTGCTTCAGACCCTCTGTCCCCCTCTCTCTCTGTGCCTCCCCTGCTCCAGGGCTGTCCCTCTCTCTCTCAAAATAAGTAAACATTAAAAATAAATAGACTAATAACAAAAGGTGGGGGAGAGCAAAGTTCTTTAAAAGGGACTGTCGGAAGACATGAAAACTGAAGGTTTGACAGCATTGTAGCGAATAAGCCCTCAGTCACCTACAGTGACAGAACTACCACATAATACGATTCTTTTTTCTTAATTGTTTAAAATATTTTATTTTATTTTTGAGAGAGAGACAGAGCATGAGCTGGTGAAGGGCAGAGAGAGGGAGACACAGAATCCCAAGCAGGCTCCAGGCTCCGAGCTATCAGCACGGAGCCTGACGCGGGGCTCAAACCCATGAACCGTGAGATCATGACCTGAGCTGAAGTCGGACGCTTAATCGGGAAGCTACAATATATACTGCTTCAAGACCTTAAAAGTCCGACATTATCACACAGGCATGTGGGAGCAGTCCTCAAACCCTGATGGGGGACATGGAAGGTGGACAGGGTGACAGGGTCCCCATCCATAATGGGGGTGTGCACACCCTCGGGCCCGGGGCATGCAGCCCTGGAGGGTCCCATTCTCCCCAGGAGACAAAGTCAACATCGTTCTTAGCAGCAACCCCAGGAGACAGCTGAGATGTCTGTCTGCAGCTAACTGGATAAATTAATTACCAAGTTCTCATACGACAGAATGCTCCCCATCGATGAGAGAGAAATTCGGCTACACACACAGGAAATGGCTGACAGGATAGTGTGCGAAAATGTGTATCACAGATCTGTGGTCTGATCCAGTTTATGAGAAGCCTGAAAAATAAGGCCAAACTAAAAAATAATTACTTGGGAGCACCTGGGGGCTCGGTCAGTTAAGCGTCCGACCTCGGCTCAGGTCACGATCTCACGGTTCGTGAGTTCAAACCCCACGTCAGGCTCTGTGCTGACAGCTCGGAGCCTGGAGCCTGCTGCGGATTCTGTGTCTCTCTCTCTTCCCCTGCCCTTCCGTAGCTCACACGCTGTCTCTCTCTGTCTCTCAATAAATAAATAAATGTAAAAAAATAAAATAAATAATTATTTGGAAATGCAATTTTACAAAAAAGAGAAACATTGGATTGATAGCAGCTACTTTCTGGGTGGGAGAAAAAGAAAGGTAGGGAAGGCTGAGGGGCTCAGTCGGTTAAGCCTCCGACCTTGGCTCAGGTCATTAACTCACAGTTCATGGGTTTGAGCCCCATGTCGGGCTCTGCACTGACAGCTTGGAGCCTGCTTGGGATTCTCTGCTCTCTCTCTCTCCTTCTATCCCTGCCCCTCCCATGCTCACGTGCATGGGCTCTCTCTCAAAATAAATACAAAGAAACAAAGCCCCAGAGGGGATGAACTTCCGCTACACGTAGAGGGCCTCTCTGCAGAAGTCCTGCAACGCTGCTGTGCAGTGAAGAGAAACCCAGAAAGGCAAACCCAGGAAAGAAAATAAGCTTGTAGTTATGATTCCAGAACCTCTCTCCTCGCAGCCTGTTTCATTCTGAGGCACTTGTAAGGTGGCAAGGAGTGGATTCGTGAAAGCAGGTCCTCTGTAGATGGAACGTCAAAACAACAATAATGACACCAAACTGGACATTGGACATGCTCCTTTCCATTGAAGCCATTTCCACAGTCACGACCCTGTTCAGTTCTCCTGTGTCCTTGTGCTTTTCATGACTCTTGCGTGTGCCTATCCAAGTAGCTAATTGTGCTGGGCAAACTTACCTCCTTAAATCCCAAAGAGCAAATTATTATCTTTTTAATGTTTTTAATGTTTATTTTTGAGAGAGAGAGAGTGAGCAGGGGAGGGGTAGACACACACACACACACACACACACACACACATAGAATCTGAAGTAGGCTCTGAGCTGTCAGCACAGAGTCCGACGTGGGGCTCGAACTCACAAATCGCGAGATCATGACCTGAGCTGAAGTCGGACGTTTCACCGCCTGAGGACCCCAGGCGCCCCCAAAGAGCAAATTATTATAACAGCCCATGTGGGAAGCTGAGACATGCACCCCCAACCGTGCTGGGGGTCGGGTTAACATTGAACACACACTGTTTGATTTCACTCCCACAACCACACCGCGTGAGTTACCACTGCCCTCCTGTTAGAAATGAGGAAAACATTAGCAGCTTTTAAAAGATCATAGAACCAGTGGCTGAGTCTGGATTTGAACCCAGGACCGATTCACTCCAGAGTGCAGGACTCTGACCACGGGGCTGACGGCTGCCCTTGGCGGTCAATTCAGGGCAAGTTCTCCGTTCCTAGAGAGAAAACCTGGTGACGAGATAATGGGGGACAAAGAGATGTCCCTGCAGCTGTGTGTGTCCTGCCTTGTTCTGAGTCCTGCTCCTGGGCACACACTCCCTGCCCCAGACCACTCGAGCCTGGGGCTGGGCTGACTCGGTTTCCCCAGGGTGAAGCAGCTTGTGCCTCTCTCTCCAATTTGGTCCAGTAACTGCTTCCTCTATTTCCACCAATGGAGAGGAGAAGGTAGAGTGAGTTTGCAAGCAGCGATATACTCAGAACCTGTCCCCAGCCCGCCCCCCACCTGCTGCCTGCTCCCCAGACACCAGGGTTCAGGACCCACACTCCCCATGATGAGTGTGTAGAATTTCCTGCTGTGCACACGGTCACGCTTTTAATCCCGGAGGCTTTTCTTGTTTTTCTTTTTCAATATGTGTTTATGTTACAATATGGTTATTGTATAGAAAGATCGATACAAGGTCCTTAACCTACTATTACGACTTTATTGTAAAGGAAGCCATCTTTTCTCATTATCTGAGGGCTAGTTAGGTGTCCATAATCCTCTGACACCGCAGAGGAGAAGCCGCCATCAGAAAAAAGCTATCTAGCATTCCAAGAATAAAATCATCCAAACTGTGGCATTGTCTGAAATATTATGCTGGCCTAGGACATCTGTTATAATCTACAATCCGTTTTCTCTGAAGCATTTGCTGATTTTTCATTGATTTTTTATTGAAGTAATTGGTTAACCCTAAAAAATTGAAAATAGGTTGTCTGGGTGGCTCAGTCGGTTAAGTCTCCGATCTCAGCTCTCAGCTCTTGATCTCAGCTCAGGTCATGATCTCAGTTTGAGCCCTGCGTCGAGCTCTGTGCTGATAACATGGAGGCTGCTTGGGATTCTCTCTCCGCCCCTCTCCCACTTGTGCTCACTCCCTGTCAAAATAAATACATGAACTTAAAAAAACAATTTGAAATACACCCATTAGACCACTGTCTTAACAGGAAAAAAGTATTATCTGCATATTACTTCACCCACACATGTTTGTATATTTAGAATTATATATTTTATGAGATACTTTCCCATTCTTTTAGTGTCGAAATACAATATTTGTAGTTTTTCATTTCCTACTTTTTGTATATATGTGATCGTCCAGCTTATGGCAATGCCCAGCATTTTCTATCTTTCACATTATGCTAGAAATATGTTCATTTTTCGAGATGTCGAGTGCAGTGTGATTCACCCTAGAAAGAAGGAAATCCCGCCATTTGAGACAACAATATGGACACGTGCACACACACATGCACAGGCACAGATATACAGAGACGGGCATACCCATGTGTGCCCAGATACACATACACAGACGTGCACACACACATCCAGGGACATGCACAAAGACAGAGCAGTTTTCCCAGCGATTGAGAACCCAGCTTTTTGATAATCTTGCCCGTTCAAAACAAATCAGAGTAATTTTCACACATGCTGGATAATGTGTGATGTACAGCATTGGCCTAACGTTTTTAAAAGATTGCTGGATGACCGCAGGGGCTGTCATCTCCTTTCCCCCAAATGCCCCCCCAAATGCCTCCCCAGCTACTCCTCATAAGAAGACTGGAGGACAGAACGCCCCGTCTTTGGAGGGAGCTGCTTAAAATCCCCAAACAGTGTGCACGTCTACACTTAGCTAATTGACATGCCTCCTAACATTTCAGAACATGAACAGGAGGTCACATTTTTCCAAACTTAGAACCTTGTTTCAAAGAACAGCAAGGCTTCCTGGTACAGAAGATGAAAGTCTTTAAAAAAAAAAAAAAAACAACCCTTTGACGGAGACTTTTTGGCCATTAAATAGCTTATTAAACAGAGCTTTGATGAATTCCAGTAAGTGTAAATAAATAAGAAACATATGGATTGGATTTTCTTTGAAACATCAATGGATTTGACTTTACAAGGAGAACTGTTTGTGTTTTAGCACAACAAACAAACAAACAAACAAATAAAACCCTAGAAATGCAACGTACTATCTTGCTGCTCCAAGAATTTCCCAACTTATATAAAGCTTAATTATTAGGACCTAGAAAAGGGCAGTGACTTGGGGTATTGGCTATTACTCAAAATAGCGGTTTGTGAAGGCGCGCTGTGCTAAGCACACCGATGTATTTTTAAGACGCTGCGTGTTGTCGTGCGTGTTAACTGCACTCGAGGGTGTTCTCAGGGTGAGAAAAGGCTGTATGTACCACGTTCTCTAGGTCATTAAAACTGGACAAAGTCTACCGCTGGTTCTTGGGTGAAACTTTCACGTAGTAGGTACATTTCATTTTCACTTCCTCCCGAAGGATTATATCATCGTTTTAAACCTGTTTTTTTTTTTTTTAAAGAAAGTATTGGAATTGGGCTTGTTTGCCGTCAAGGTATTTTTCCTGTGGGAGCAAGATTCTCCCGGCAACTGTTCTGTTTCCAAACCAGAAGCGGATGGAGCCAGGGAAGACACAGGAATGTGGCTTCTAAATCACCATGAAATGAGCAGGCAGCGCACCGGCCTGGCCCCCGGGATCCCTTCTGTTTTCCATTTCTGTTTCCTTTGTGCAAAAATCCGCTTCACACGGAATGCTTGGGGCGGCTGCCATTAGATGAAGAAGAGAGGCTGGGTCTCGCAGAAAATCATAACAAGAATGCTAACGAGTCGCATCAATGGCGATGACGAACGTGCAGGCTCGTTGCCGCCCTTCGCTAGGTCTGCTGTCTGCTGCCCGCCGTGGGGGTATCTTCATTCTCCAGCCTTCGTTCCGCTTCCCGGCCAGCTCGTAAGGCGGAGGCTGCCGTGCTCACTTTGCAGGTGAGGAAGCAGGTCCGTCCAGGGCTCCCAGCATCCTGAGATAAACACCGCTAACCTAACTCCGCCTCGGAGCCATCCCCGTAGATGAGGGTCTTAGAAACCCCCCTGCCTGGGTGGCCAGGCTTCATTTTCCTGGCGTTCTTCCTCGGCCTCACTGACCCACAGCAGGCATTCGGGCCAACACTCTCCTGCCTGCGATGATGGAATTAGAGGGGAGTCGGGGGCGAGGCGGATAGGGGGGCAGGAAAAGCTTTTGTCGGGGCCGCAAGTCCTACGCACCACGACGTTAGTGTGAAACTCAAACCAAGATGACTGGTTGTCTTCACCTCCACACCCTGCGCGGCCCTCCACCTGCCAGATGTGATCCCAGAGAAGGAGCGCGCACGAGATTGGAGCGAATTACGATGCCAGGCAGGGTGTGGGTTTCATCAGGGAAAGGGAGGTATCGCAGAAGCTCTGCGATTCTCAAGTGATCCCAGGTGGGGTCCCAGGTAGGGGACACCATTTGCTCTTGGAAAAGAGTTTCTCGACAGGGCCTGGCTCCCCAAGGAGGCTCCCGGTGGCCGCCTGGGAAGCCCAGGCCGTGAGTTCACGCTACCTACTCCTCTGGCATCATCTCACAGCACCAGTGGACAGCGTGACCGGATCTTTCCTGTGCACCATTTCAGAAGCTCTCGGGGCTGTTTTGGAAAGGCTGTGTGGTTTTCCCATGAAAAGAAACAAACACATGAAAAAGCTTTAGTATTTGGAAAAAAAAGGTCACTTTGACGATTTAAAAATGTTAGGTCTGTTCCCAAAGGGTGTCTCCGTCCCTTGTCGGAAACCTGGAGCCATCATTCCCTTGCGTTACTGTGGCACTACGGTTTATAAACACTTTAGAGGCACCTGTCACTGCCCATATCCGCATCCAGCTGGCGATTCCCCCGAACAGGGAGCTCTGGCTCGTAGGGAGCCCGTCTGGTCTATGAACTACCTCTCGGTGGCCAACCCCTAGGAGTCCTAATGTTACAGGGGCTCCAACCTAGGGCAAGGTACCGTGTGGATTCTTCCTGGAAATACAGAGGACATCCCATGTGTGCTTGGCTAGCTTTGATGTGTTGGCATTTGCCAGTTATATAAAAATCAGCAACTCAGCCCCCTTTGAGGCTCTGTTTTCTCGTTGGGAAAGTAAAGACAATAACGCCTGTATTTCAGGGCTGCTGTGAACTCACAGGGGTGAACCTTAGTGAACCACAGGGCTGCAGTGAACCCTTTGTGAACTGCACTTGGGATCTACATGGCACTCTGGTGTTTCCAACTGGGGTCCGGGAGCCGTGCATACTGGTCTCACATGATAGGTGTCATTACCACGTCGATGGGAGGTGGGCGGGCAGAATACACGAAGATCTGCGACTTTCCAACCACCACCATGGATGTATGTGTCTCTGAATTATGAAGTGGCCGGTCTTGAGGGCCCAAGAGGAACTACCCCTGAGGCATTACCCCTCCCTGAATAAATTCCCTATTCCTTGGAAAATAGCACCCCTATTGTTCAAGCTGGAAACCAGGGAGAATACTTTTCCTTTAACCTCTAGATCTGAATCATCCAGAATCCTGTTGAAACTACCTTCAAAATGTATCCAAGTTAAAAGTTCATATATATATATGAATTTATATATATATGATATATATATGAATTTATATATATATGATATATATATGAATTTATATATATATGATATATATATGAATTTATATATATATGATATATATATGAATTTATATATATATGATATATATGAATTTTTATATATATGATATATATATGAATTTATATATATATGACATATATATGAATTTGTATATATGATATATATATATGAATTTATATATATATGATTATATATGAATTTATATATTTTTATAATTTAGAATTTATTTAGAATTAATATATATATGAATTTATATATGTATAAATACATATATATATTGATATATATATATATATATATATATATTGATATATATATATAGGGGCGGCTGGGTGGTTCAATTGCTTAACTGTCCAACCTTGGCCCAGGTCATGATCTCGCAGTTCATGGGTTCGAACCCCACATCAGATTCTGTGGGGACAGCTCAGAGCCTGGAGCCTGCTTCGGATTCTGTGTCTCCCTCTCTCTCTGTCCCTCCTCTGCTCCCGCTCTCTCTGTCTCTCAAAAATAAATAAACATTAAATTTAAAAAAAATGTATGTATATGTATATATTTTATTTATATAAAAATAAATATGTATATATTTATACATTAAATAAATATATATATTTAAATTTATATATTTATATATATACATGTATGTATATATTCCTGGGTCTACAAACCTTTGTTTTCCGCCTTGGTCACAGGAATGTGAATTCCAAAAAGTCTGGGTCTTGCCAGGGTGTTTCACTGCTGTACCCATCAACACTAAGAACAGTGCCTGACATACGGAAGCCTACCCTATCATGTTTTTATTTCTTTAAGTTCTATTTTTTGATTTCTGAAAGAGATTGAGAGACAGAGCCTGACGCGGGGCTCGAACCCAAGAACCGTTAGATCATGACCTGAGACGAAGTCAGACACTTAACCGACTGAGCCACCCAGGGGCCCCTCATCATTTGTTTAAAGAAAGAATAGGGGAGCCTGGGTGGCTCAGTCAGTTAAGTGTCTGACTTCAGCTCAGGTCATGATCTCGTGGTCCGTGAGTTCGAGCCCTGCGTCGGTCTCTGTGCTGACAGCTCAGAGCCTGGAGCCTGTTTCAGATTCTGGGTCTCCCTCTCTCTCTGTCCCTCCCCCGTTCATGCTCTGTCTCTCTCTGTCTCAGGAGGTGCGGACAGGTGCTCCCTGTGATGGCAGGTGCCCAGGGGGGGACACACGGTCACTGAAATGGAGCCAGGAGGGGCCGTGCTGTTGGAATCCCCTGGGAGGGCATGGAGGCCATTAACGCACCTGCGCTGTGCATGGTCCAGACGCAGAGGAAAGACAGAAGGAATGTGGGGGGTGTTAAAAGGTTTCAATCAAACATCTGGAGATGAAAATGCCCATGTCCAGGATGAAGAATGTGCCCGTGGGGTCACAGACGACACACTCTGAAGAGAAAGACAGATGAGGCTGAGCCTCCCGGAAAGGAACCCCAAGTCCAAACACAAAGAGAAGACAGAAACAGTCAAGCTTCTAAACCATCCTTTTTACCCAATTGCACAGCTATGTTCTACAAATATCAGTGTGACACACACAAGTCCCTCTTACTATGGCTTTCCCACCATTTCTGTCCCAGGGAGAAAACGAGCCACAGATTCCATGATTCAGGATTTCCAGGTCAAATTTATGTTTCTGTGATGGGTTACCGGAACCTAGGATGTCGCGTGTTTCCTTTGTTTTGGGAGATTTCTACACGGACGGCCTGGTGATGACAGAGCTAGGACGAATGCATTAACTCTCATCAAATAACTTGATTTCTTAAATAAACAGCTTGAGCCAGAGGAAGAGAGCGGGGGAGAGATTCTCGCCCCCTGGGGCTCCAGCTTCGTGCAGCTTCCCAGGTCTGCCAGGAGGAGGGCGCACGAAGGGATGCCTCTTCTCTCGACACCTCCCCTCCGGGGCACAGACCTGTGGACAAACACTTCTGGGCAGGGGCTGCGGGTATGAGGTGCCAGGGGCGGCCCTTGTCAGCAGGCAGGGCTCACCCAGCAGAGCCTTACAGGGTAAAGCACCCTCCCGTTAGGACCAGGGACCCACGGTGCACTGGCCACCGTAGCCGAGGGCTGGTGGGACCAACAGGCAAGAGACAGGTGGCCTCGAAGAGAAGCGAGTCGGCTCCAAACCTCCCCAGCGTCCAAGACTGTGCCGGCTCCTGTTTCTACGGCAGGCCCACCGGCTGGCGCAGGGGACGAGGCAGGAACGAGCACTCACTGGGCTTGGATGCCAGGTGCTCTGGGCAGGCCCTCTCATGTGGCCTCGCTCCAAACATGAGACATGCCCGTGGCCTTCGCTTCCGGGATTCCGTTAGAGGTGATGGCCGCCCACGGGCGCAGGGAGCATACGGTAGCTCCTGGATCCCACCCCACTCTGTCCAAGCATCGGGACGACTAGGTGTTCCTAGAGAACGTCACAGGCAAGCCCCTGGCCTCAGATGAAAGTAGACAAGAGATCAAGAGACACAGGGGCTACGGTTTGGGGCAGGTGGAGACCAGATATCTCTCCCCCAGTGTTTTCCTGATGGATCTGCCAGGGGCCTTGGGGTCTGTGGAGGTCACCTTGCCCGTGACGGGGTCCTGCCCTGTGCCAGGTGGACTCCAGTAGGTGGGGGCCTGCGCGGGGCTGTGTCCCCCTCTGGCCGCTGATTGGGTCCTGCCCTTTCCTCCAGGACAAACTCAAACTAACTGAATCCCTGCCAACCTGTTAATCTGGGGGGCTCCCTCTAGAGCCCACTGCTGCATGGCCACTCTCTGTCCCCAACACTGCTCCCACAGACAGCTCTGTCCCTATGTCCCCGTCTGTCTGTCCTCCACTGAAGTCTCTCAGCCACCAGGCAGGATGGCGTCAGCACACGTATTTCCAGGTCTCACCCCCGGGACAGGCGCTGGTTACACGGTTCCTGCTGGCTCTCGTGTCCCTTGGGGAGGACAGACGTGCGGCAGAGGAGGAGAATGGACCCCACCCTGTAAGCTCACGTTTGGCGTCCTTGCTGCTCGGGGTGCGTGGAGAGGCGAGGGAGGCGCACACGGAGTCTGAATAAACCGGCCCCGTGGGAGCCACAGGACAGGCTGACAGCTGAGCCCTCGGCCCCTCGCGGTGTGTTCCTGAGCCCATGTGTGTTCCGGGGGTGATGGCAAGTACCTGGCGAGCTCAGAGGGAGGTGGTGGCTGCCCAGTGCAAGGTGGGGTCAGCGTCACCTGCAGGGAGCAGCAGAGGTCCTCGTAATGAACTCCTGGGACGTGGGTCAGGCTTGCTGGCTCTGGTGGCACCCTCTGCACCGCCCTGTGACCTGTCCAGCTACACCTGCAGGCTCACGTCCCCGACAAGGACACCGTGTCCCACCCCCCGCTGGTACCCTGCAGCTCCCCCTGTCCTGCGGGACCATTGGCAGCTCCCCACTGCGCCCCCGCCCCTGCTTCCCCAGAGCGTCGTGGCTCAGCACATCACCTCCAGGAGTCATGGGTTCAGCGGGGAGCTCAGTATCGCCTGAGGAAAATCTAGTCTGTCCCTCAGCAAAGGGACCCTAAAGGACCACACTTCCCAGGAGTCCAGGGCTGGGACTTGAGGGGCATGCTGCACAGGCAAAATCACCTCACAGGCACCCCTAGGCAGGCAGGTGGTGGGAAGGAAACAGAGGCCTGCTGACCAACTGGCCCGGCCCATCATGGGTGAGCCGTTCCAGGGGACCCAGAGCTCGGCTGAGCCCCTACCTCCCCGACCTGCCATCCAGCCGGGCCCTGGGGTCTCTCCCAGGGAGGACAGTGGTGGGGTCAGGGTTGTTTCTGCTTCACGATGTGGGAGAAACAGCCCCTCCCTCGAGTACACATGTCCCCGTTTCATGGGGGGACTGTGGACGGCAGCTCGTCCGTGTGACCGTCCACCGTGGTCTGTTGCTGCAGGTTGTGTGTTAGTTCTCACACATTTCCGAGGTCGGAGGACTCCGCCCCATTGCCTGTTTCCCTTTCTCCCAGAATGCCAGGGGGGATCCTTCTCGGGGACTCGTACCCCGCTTCGTGCAGTGCCCACGGCCCCTCATCCGCTGTCCCATACTTGGGCTGACAGCGGCCGTCTCCGAGGAGGTGACTATTCTGGAGAAAGTAAACGCGTCAGTGTTTTCAATTCAGTAACGGTCACATAGCAGGAGGTGTTCCGGGTGCTGGGGATGCACAGACGTGGTATTGTGTCCCGGAGCCCAGGGAAGCGGCCAGTTCTGTAACTGCATCTGACTCCTTCTGGGGAAAGGTTCATGCAGTCACCAAGAAGCAGGGTGTCGTAATCTAGACAGGAAAATGCAACAGACAGCTTTATCTCTGGCAGTCACGGGGTATAGAAGTAACGGCAGTTATAGCAGACGGGTGTTGATGCTCTGATAAGGGCTGCACAGCTGCTCCGTGGGCAGCGTCTTGAGTACCATCCGTTTCTAAGTCTGCGTTGTCCATTCAGGTTTCAGACGCATCCTGGGAGTTAAGGAGACTTTCCTAGACACCTGTTCTGGATGTAAATGCTCCCAGAGCAGCTCTGTTTCCTGGGCTCGCGTCAGACAGCAGCAATCGCCAACGACAGGGACGGGGTGACAGTGGGCCAGGTTTCTCAGCCCGGCATGCTGGCCTCTCCCCTGGAATTATGGGCACAGCTGAGAGCGTGTGCACACCCTTCGCTTTCTTAGGAGAGGGTCCGAGGCCTCGTTAGCTACCAGAGGGATGTGTGGTCTCCCTGAAGCCCAGCATTGCTGCCCGTGAACTTGTTACAAATAATAGACGCAGAGCAGAGACACCTGCCGGAAGGGACGGAGCGGAGCCTGCTTGCCACGGCAGGACCCCTCTCCTTTGGGACGTGGATCCATGGATGCGATGCGCAGAGAACTGGACAGCGCTGACTCAGTGCACACTGTGGGACATCACACTGGGGTTCGGTTCTAAATTTGATGCTAACACCCTGTGGTCACAGGGACGTCCTTCTCCCTGAAATGGGTTCCTTCATCTACAAAGGCTGGAAACTGTCATTTAAAGAACAGCACGCACTTTGGGTTTCACGTACTGTGCGCTGACCTTCTGTGTTTGCTTTTCACGCACAGGGAAGGCCACGCGTGCCGCGTGCATGTACCTGGAGGGGTTTTATGCATCGGGCTCCACCTCTGTGGGTCCCGGGCTCCTGGCCACACAGTGGAGCCCACGCTGCTTTGTGTCCGACAGTGAGGAGAGCCTCGTTCGGGAACGTTCAGCTTTCTCCTGCTGCACGAGTTCAGTTGTTAGTGGGCAGTTAACTTCCAGCTGGGTGCTCTTCAAATCCTAATAATGGGCTAGATGAAAACGTGTCCCAGGATGGTAAAGTACGCCCACATCTGAGAAAACGGGAGGTCACTGACCTCATAAGTCATCGGGCGGGGGGGGAGGACTTGCCTAGGGAGGGAGATGAGGTGCTCACAGGAGGCAGGTCAGGTCATGTAGGTGGTGACCGCCATCTGTGCTCACGTGCCTGCTGCACCCCTCGAGATGTGTCCTGTCTTGACAAGGCCAATTAGGGCTGAGTATAAATCATTACATGCTGATAAGCAAGTGCTTTGGAACCAGGGAGACGTATGCAACTGCCCCGGGGTCATGGTCTGCATTCCTGCCCCATTAGACACCCACGAACACCAGGGCTGGGCCAGCAGACGCTCAAGGGATCCGCATCCTCACTGTGCCAGCGTGATGTGTTCCAACTGCCGCTCCTGCAGCCACGGCCCCCAGGCAGCCTCCTCATCTTCCCCCCACTCACGGGACATTCCCCTCTGCGTCCTGGAGCCCCTGTCTGGGTGATGCACTGCACCTAGGACAGAAAAATAGAGCTATTCCTGCTCTCTTTAGATGGCTTCCAGATGGGTCTATCACTTACCTACCAATCTGTCATCTATCTATCTATCTATCTATCCATCCATCCATCTGTCCATCCATCCAACCATCTTTCCATCCATCCATCAATCCATCCATCTGTCTATCCATCCATCATCTGTCATCTATTATCTATCTGTCTATCTATCTATCTATCTATCCATCCATCTGTCTATCCATCCATCATCTGTCAACTATTATCTATCTATCTATCTATCTATCTATCTATCTATCCATCTTTCCACCCATCCATCCACCCATCCATCCATCCATCTATCTGTCTGTCTATCCATCCATCTATCATCTGTCATCTATTATCTATCTATCTATCTATCTATCTATCTATCTATCTATCTATCCATCCATCCATCCATCTGTCTATCCATCCATCTATCATCTGTCAACTATTATCTATCTATCTATCTATCTATCTATCTATCTATCTATCTATCCATCCATCCATCTTTCCATCCATCCATCCATCTATCTGTCTGTCTATCCATCCATCTATCATCTGTCATCTATTATCTATCTATCTATCTATCTATCTATCTATCTATCTATCTATCCATCTACCATAGATCAAAACCATCAGCTTGAGAGAGGAGCAGAGGCAATAGTGGCTCAGAAGAAAGAAAACATAAGTATAGGTGAGGGGCTAAGGAAGTGTGTTTTAATCATGGTTTCTCTCCGGCGGGATGGGGTTGTGGAGACAGATGGAAGAAGACAATGACACACTCTGGGACAGTAAATATACAGCCCTTCCCAAGGGAAGGGAATGTTCTAGGGATGATCCATGGGAATAAAAGAGGCAACGTAGTTTGGGACAGGGTTATCAGAGCAATGAAGGAATGGGCTTTTTTTTAAAAAAAAAAGAAGAATAAACTTTAATAGAAAAAATCTTTTTAAAAGAATAACCTTTCTTGATAGAATATTCTAGATGCATAGTGCCGGGTTGTGGTGGCGAGGACAAGAGAGGAAGACGGCTGGTGAAGACAGACCACTGTCGGAGACCCTGGACATCTCGTGGAGGACGGGGAAGCCGCAGGAGTGCTGATGGAGGGCCAGGTAACCCTTGCTCTCGGAGCCGTCTGTCTCTGATTCGGTGACACCAGCTCGCCCACATTTCCTTGCCAACCAGCTGCAGAGTCTGTTCCCAAATAAGGAAAAGAACCAGTAAGACCAGCAGTGATGACGCTGCCCCTTCCGCTCCCCTCCCACACCCCTGCCTTAGACTGGAGGAGGGGTGGCCTCGATGGTACCCCGCCCACCGGGTCTCTTATTTTAGAAAGTGCCATTTCACTGCTCTCCATCTGAGCTCCAGGAAGACAACCACCAACGGTGGCCAGGGGGCTATCAGGATCCTCTAGGGGGGCCAACAGTTCCCACACCTAATCTGTGAGCGCACAGCGTGCCGGGAGACCTGACCTGAAAATTTGCATGAATTACTCGTAAGCCCTAAACAGAACACATGAAACCCTCGTGGCCAGAGTGCCGTGGGTCTGCCCCCTGGCTGTGAGTCCTCACTGCGGTGCCCGCGGTATTCCTGTGACTTCCGTGGGCTGACCTTTACCTCTCCTGTTCCAAACTCTTGTGGGAACTTTCTGGACTCGGAGCAGGACTGAGGTTCTCTCGGGCAAACCCACACACTGCAAATCCTCCCTGTGAAAGGCCCACTGAGGGCTGGCGTGCTCTAAACTGCTTCTTGACATGGGGCCGAGGAGATGATGGAGCTGGGCTCTCCATCCTGCAGGAACCTGTCCACGTCCATCAGGCGTGGCCCACGTGATGCTGTCCTCCCTCGAACACCATCAAAACCATCTTTCTCCTCAACAGCACATGGAGTCAGCACGTAGCCTGCTTCTGACCACACACACGTACGTTTAGGGGCTTAGGTGGCCCCTGTCAAATCCAGCCCTCAAAACCTCAACAAACTTCTCGGAAAGTCAGCCCTGGAAAGTACAATCCGGGGCGGTACCTGCCGTCACCCGCAGGAAACAGTGTCCGTTTCTTGCAGACAACTGCACACATCGCGGGGCTCTCACGATCGCCTCGTGTGGCTTGGGGATGGCCATCGGGAGAGGGTGTGGCCCTGGTCCTCGCCCTGCCAGCCTGCAAAGTGGAGCCTCCCGCCCCCACGTCTCCCCAGCTCCTTGTCAGCAAAGTGTTGTTGGCGGGGCACCTGGCTTTGGGGACCAGGGTGTCAGGTTGGAATTCTGTGTCTCTCACTTATTTGGGGGGTGATCTTAGGCTTTAATCTCTCCGCATCTCAGTTTCCTTTATTTTTTCTTTTGTAAAATGGGTGTAATAAAAATCACCTAACTCACAAGGTTTCATGTGAGTCCAGTGAGTTAAAACATATATTCAGAACAAGGAGTCCTACACCATTGTGGGTCCTTGTCATTGCTAGGGACCCGCTGCTGAAGATAACCGGGGACTGGGGACTGGTGTGGAGGACGATGTCCAGTCTCCAGCAGACTCAGAGGATCAACTAGGAATCAGGTCTGAGGGCTCCAGCCTTTGCGTTGGACAAGACCGAGGGGCTCCAGGCTTTGCGTTGGGAAAGACTACAGCTTTTCTCCTCTCCACCATGGCTTCTTCTCTGCCCTCTAAATCCACGGCTCCCAAGGTCCCTTCTCAAGTTCAGGCTACCGTCATGGTGTCCAGCCGCATAAGTCTGATTTCTCACTCATCTTTCCCTCCGGGTACCAGATGGAAATACCAGAAACTGGGCCAGAGCTTGGCTGCTCACCTTCTGTGTTTACAAAAGCACCACACAGATTCAGGGAAGTTTGGCCCTCCTGTCTCATGGGATGGCCTGTCCGTCTGCCCCCATCTCACGTGCCAGGAACCTGGGTTAGGTCATAGGACATCTCTTCTCATTTCCCACATGCAACCAGGCCTGTCATTTCCGGGCCCAAACGACCTCATTAACACTCCTCCCTCTTCCAACGCTTCCTTCCATGGAAGAAACTCAACCATGCCCTACACTGACTGCAGCCTCTGCTCACAGATCCATCCTGTACAAGTCAAGAACATCCTCACTTCCCCAGCCAGCAGAGAGAACCAAGAGCAATCCTGGCTCAGTGGATCAGATGCACCTGCCTGGTCATCCCACCAAGAAAACGATGTGAAGAGGCTGGGCCACGCATCATTGTGCAAGAACACAGGGGAGAATACTGCCCTCACACACAGAAGGTGGCTCACCAGCTCATATGTGATAGTCCTGCAGGCACATTCAGGGGACAGGGCAGTGCCCTGCAGTGTGACTGAGGCAGCTCGGGGAGGGGTGTGGTGGTACTACCCACAACGTGGCTGGAAGGGCAGCTTGAGGCCACAACCAAGGGCCTGCATGCCATGCTGGGGTGTGTCAATCACCTTCAGGAAACTTACATCACAGGCAGCTGGCATCACCAAGATGTAGTGCTTCATCCATAAACACTAGGAGATTTTTACACATACAATTTTCAACCCCGCGGTGTGTCAGGTGAAGCCTCATAAAATTAACAAAAACCAGCTGGAAGTAAGGGCTCAGCACCTCCATGTTCACGGTTGGCTCAGAGATGCAGGGCAGCGCAGGGGATAGAACACTCTGGCACGTTGACACCTGGCTCCAACCAGGACGGCGAAGCAGGGAGAAAAGAACCCAAACCTTCCTGAGTTCAGGCACAGTTCACTTAGAGTTTACAGTGAGGGCTTGGGACATTTATTACCTTATCTGGGCAAGTTTATCTGCTTCCTAAGAGTGATGAGCTCATTTTTATGATCTTGCTTTTGAGTTACAGGCTTCCCATGAGAACGTAATAAAGGGCCCATAAATAAGTGTTTATCTCTGTCTCTAACATAGTCCAACTTTTGTGGAGCTGGAAGTTGCATTAGAAATTAATTTCTGTATGTCTGGGTAAATAAAAATATGCTGCCACTCATATAAGTAAAAAGACATTAAGAGAGACACATCCTGCGCCTGGCTGATAAGTCTGGGATGCACACCCACTTTCAAGTAGACAACCTGCTTGCTGTTCTGTGAGCAGAGCAGTAGATTGTACAACTATAAATTAGACTCTCTTCCCTTAAAATATAAATTACCTTCTGACAGTGTTAGCAGATGTGAAGGACTTCATCTTGTGGTTCCTTGAATCTCTGGGCCCGTGGCACTCTCTCTTAGAGATCGTTACACACGTAATTTCATAAACACAATATGGAGTGATAAAAATCATCATGACTTTGCTCTGACCCTGATGCTGACTTCTGAGTTTTAAGCCCCAATATTTATCAGAGACGATATAATAAAGGACTATCATAGGAGACGCAGAGCATTAACTGAAGATTTTCTTTCTTTTGTAACATAGCCATTAAAGCAACACATTGATGTGTATTCCACGTTTTCTCTTTTTTAAAACTGTTTGTTCACTTATTTTGAGAGAGAAAGAGAGAGCACAAGTAGGGAAGGGTCATAGAGAGAGGGAGAAAGAGAGGATCCCAAGCCGGCTCTGTGCTGTCAACTCAGATTCCGTCGTGGGACTTGAACTCATGACACACGAGATCATGACCTGAGCTGAAATCAAAAGTTGGATGCTCAACCCACTGAGCCACCCAGATGCTTCTCATTTTTATTCACTTAATGAATATGTGCTAATTTCGACTGTGATTTCCTTCTTTGACTAACATTGCTTATTTAATTTCTAATTATTTGAGGATTTTCCAGATCTCTTTCTGTTACTTGTTTCTATTTAACAAATTATTTCTAATTCTACTGTGAGCAACAATTATATTCTGTATGATTTAAATCCTTTTAAATTTATTGCAATTTGTTTTAAAGACCAGAATGCTGTCTGTTTTGAGAAATGTTCCACAGGAACTTGAAAGGAATGTGTCTACTCCTGGTTTTGAGTGAAATGTTCTATAAACATCAATCAGATCAAGTTCATTGATAGTGTGTTCAAGGCACGTGTATGTGTTCTGATCACTTCTCGGTGGTGAGGGAGGGATAGATATCTGACCTTAACTAGCACGAGATGTCTGCTCTTGTGATGCCCAAGGTCAGACAGATTAGATGGCTCTGGTTTATTAGCCACATATACTGACATCTGGGGAGGAGGTCACCGTGGACCACACAAGGCTGCACGGGGTGGAGGGCACTGGGAAGAGAGGAAACCATGAGGGGCTGAGGCTGTAGGCTTTGTAATGAGGGGAGGGTGGGTGGCCTAGCGGGAGAGTGTGATGGACTTGTTGGAATAGTCTTGCAGGCTGGAGGGATGTAGCCAGGACACCGAAGGCAAGGAGATGTGGAGCTGGTCCATCTTGTGCTTGTGGGGTACATCCTTTCCCTCATCTTCTGTTTCTACCCTATCCGCATCACTAACTATTTTTACCCAGTCTTTGTATTTTACCTAGAGTGATTATACCATTTACGTTTAATGAATTGTATACTTGGGTTTTGTTTACGTTCTTATTGCTTTTCATTTGTCTTCTCCTCTTTTCCTGCTTTTTAAAAAATTCAGTGAGTATTTCTTAGTGTTCCATTTTATCTCCTCGGTTGGCTTGCTGGCTAAAATCTTTTATTTTGTTGTGTTGCTCTAGGGTTTCTAGTTTGTCACTTCTGTATATGAGAATCTATCTTCCTCAAAGAACCTGATCTCGGTATACTACCACTTCACTTGTGTGTCAATTCTGCTGTTTGCCTGTCATACATTTTGTATCGACAGATGGCATAATTCTGCCACAAACCTATAAATCTATTGCTGTTATTTGTGTTTGAAATATTCTATTACATTTTCTCAGCTTCATATTTTTATTATGTTTAAACTTTTTATTTTGAGAAAATGATCGATTCACTTGCCGCTGTAATAAATAATACAGAGAGATTCCCTATGCACACCGTCAACTTCTCCCCAATGAGAACGTCTTGCTAAATTACAGTAAAACAGTCCAACCAGGATCTTGGCATCCATGGAAGCAAGATCCAGAACATTCCGTCCCCACAAGGGTCCCCTGTGCTGGCCTTTGCATGCCACATCCACCTGCCCTCCTCTGATGCCCACCTGGATTCCTGGAAAACCTACTCCATTTCTATATTTGTGTTATTTCAGTAATGTGTGTACGTGGATTTACACAGTATGTGACCCTTGGGGCTTTCTTTTTTCACTCAGCTCATTCCCTCACAGTCTTCTGTATTATCTGCTGACGTATGAGAATGTCAGCCCTTTCTATTACAACATAATATCCCCAGTATGGATGTACCATGGCTTGTTGAAATACCTGCTTGTTGAAGGACCACTCAGTTGTCTCCATTGTGGGGCCTTACCAACACAACTGCAACGAGCATTCATGTAAAGGCTTGTGTGTGAACACAGGTTTTCATTTCTCTGTGCTAAATGCCAAGAGTGCTGGTTTATCGCAATCATATGGTAGCTGCACATACAGTTCTTTTTCAAAAGATACTTCCAGGTTGTTTTCCAGAGTCACTGTACTATTTCCTATTCTTGCCAGCATTTGGTGTGGTTGCTTTTATTTTAAGCTAGTCTGATCAGAATGCAATTGTATCTTACCGAGCTTTTAATTTACATTTCCCTAATGGTTAACGATGCTGAATATCTTTGAGTGAACTTATTTGCCATCTGTGTCTCTTCTTCGATGACATGTCTCTTCATATTTTTCTCCCCATTTTCTAGTTGGATTATCTGCTTGTCTTCACTGTTGAGTTCTGAGTGCTCTTTATATATTCTGGATACAAGTCTCTTCTCAGATACGTGCTCTATAATACGTTTTCTCACACTGTATTTGTTTTTTCATCCCCAACACAGGATCCCTCATGGAACAAATGATTTCAGTTTTGATGGGGTTCAATGTAATGAACTGTCCTTTCAATATATTATATTTTGTGTGTCAAACCTAAGAATTCTTCACACAGCCCCAGATCCTGAACATTTACTTCCTTCTCCATTTTTTTCCCAACAGACATATAGTTTTACATTTTACCTTTATGATCAAGCTTGAATTAGTTTTGTCAGAAGTTATGAGGTTGATATTGAAATGCGGAAATATATTTGGCCCATGAATGAACTGTTGTTCCAGAACCATGTTTCTGCACCTCACTGATTGTTTATGCATCATTGTCAAAAATCGACTGGGCACACGTGTGGCAGTCGTGGGAGCTCTGGGTCCTGCATTCAGTTCTGACAGTCTGTGCACCTACCCTTCTGCCAATAGCATGGTCCAATCACCACCGACCTCTGTAATCAGCATGACTATATAGCAAGACTTGGAATCTGGTCAAGCAACCCCTCTCATTTCATTCTTCTTTGTCAAGATCATGTTAGCTGTTCTAGTTTGTCTGCCTAAATAATTGTGTTGACAAAAAAATTTTTTTGAGGATTTTGTTAGGAATGATGATAAACCTGTATACCAATTTAGGTATAGTTCACATGCTTCCTATTTTGAGTCTTCTACTTCATGAACACAGTTGTATTTATTATACCCAGGATAATTTTTTATCTTCTTTTGTGATTTAATTTTTTTTATTTTATATGTATATAGAGAGATCTAGTGGGACAGAGGGACAGAGGGAGAGAGAGAATCTTAAGCAGGCTCCACACTGTTAGTGGAGCTCAGTGTGGGGGCTCAACCTCATGATCACGTGATCATGACCTGAGCCAAAGTCGGACGCTTAACCAAAGTTGGACGTTTAACTGACTGAGCCACCCGATGTCCCTAGATACATCCACTTTAAATGAGCACTTTATCATATTAAGGCTGTTTCCCTCTATTTCTAATTTTATGAGAGTCTTATAATGAATGAGCGTTGTGTTTTGTCAAAGGCATTTTCTGCATTAATTGATTTGATTTTTCTTATTTAGAATGTTAAACCGGCCTTGAAGATCTGTAATAAATCTGACTTGGTTGTGGCGGGTCTGGCGTATAATTGTTCCTATAAATTGCTACAATTAAGTTGCTAGTTTTTGAGGATTTTTGCATCTAACCTTATGGTAGATATTGGCATTTTCGACTGTCTTTTGTTTTAGAATCAAGGTAACACCAGCCTCATGAAATGAGTTTTCTACTCTTTCATATACTACAAAGAGATTATATAAACTTGGGGTTAATTTTTCTCTAAATGTTTTGTAGAATTTTAAAGTGAAGTGATCTGCACCTGGAGATTTCTTCTTCTTTTGTGTTTGTTTGAGGACTTTATGACCAAAATATTAATATCGCATATGGTTCAGGGATTTCTCAGGCCGTCTATTTAATCTTGGTTGAGTTTTGGCACTTTATGTTTTGTGAATAATTGGTCCATTCTTTCTAAATGTTGAGTTTATGAGTATAAAATTATTTCTAGCATTTTTTATCCTCTTCGTGGCGTCAGGAACTGCAGCACTAAATCTTTCTTCATTTCCCTGTTGTTGGTGATTTGTGCCTCTCTCTTTTATCTTTGTCAGTTTTGTTAGAGTTTTATCAGGTTTATGATATGTTTTGAAGAACTAAGTTTTTCTTTTATGGTTTTCTGCTGTTTCCTTGTTTTCAATTTCACTAATTTCTGGTTTTATCTCCATTGGTTTTATCTCCATTGTTTCCTTCCTTCCACTTACTTTGAATTTATTTTGCCTTCAGTTTTGTGGTGTCTGGAAATAAGAACTGAGATTATGGATTTATGACCATTTCTTTGCTCTAAGGTAAGGATTTATGGGCATACATTTCCTTCTCACCACACCACGCTTTAGCTGTGTTCCACAGATCGTGATTTTTTTAAATAAAAATTTTCCCTAATTCTACATGTTTTCTTTACTTCTTTTGAAATGTCATGTTTGATTCATGGGTTGTGCAGCAGCCTGTTATTTAATTTTTAATTGTTTGCCCTTTTTCTTATTGTCTTTCTGTCATTGATACTCAGTTTGGTTTCATTAGCATCAGGAAATATACTCTTCATGGTTTCGGTTCTTCTAAATTTTACAGAGGTTTGTTTTATGGGCCACGGAATGGGCTGTCTTAGTCAATGTCCCGTCAGTGCTTGCAAAAATACACTAGTGTATTTTTCTGTAAATGGGTGGCGCATTCCGTAAACATCAGCTTCACGCCATTGAGTGATCGTGTTGGTCAGACGTCTGATATCCTTGCTGTTTTGTCTCGTCCAATACTTCTGTCCACTGCTGATTGTAGCGTCATCATTTTTGCATCAAGCGTTCGCTACGATTGAGGAAGCTCATGAGAAGTAGGATGGTCTGCGACATTTCCTCTCGTGTTGCACACACTGATGTCCTTCTTCCCTTTCTGGGACCCTAAGCCTTCCGTGGTCCCTTTCTTTCTGTTCAGAGAACTTCCTGTGGGTCATCCCACGAGGATAGCGTGTTATCAGGAAAGAGCCTCTGTTTTCCTGTCGGGAAGGTTTTCCTCCTCATTTCTGAGGAACAGTTGACAGGGATTAGAATTCGCAGGGGAAGTTCATTTCTTTCAGTGTTTGAAAAATGTTGCACCACATCCTTCTGGCCCCTACGGATTCAGGTGGGAACCCCCCACCATTCTCTCCCCTCTGGCTGCCTTCTAGACCTTGTCTTCAGTCGTCAGATGTTTGGTGATCGATCCCGGTATAGAGTTTTCCGGTTTATTCTGTTAGTTTCACTCAGCTTCTTAGTGTATAACTTTTCATCTTTCATCAAACTTGGGAAGTTTTCAGCCATTCCATACTTGAATAGTTTTCCACTTTTCTCTGTCTGGAGCTCCAGTTTGAATGTTAGCTTCCTTCCTCTATTTTCTCTCTACAGTTAATACTGAGCACATTTATTCATCTGGCCACGGTTTCACTGACGCCGCTGTCTCAAACCCCCACTGAGCTCATTCAAAGTTTCCCTTATTTCAGTAAAACCGATTTCAAGAAGCTGATTTTACTTTTTTTCAGTTCCACCAGTGAAATTGGTTCTATTTGAGAATTTCCACGTCTTTTTGTTGAAGCTGTTTTTTTTTTTTTCATTTGTTGTAAAGGAATTCGAAATTACTTGTTAGAGTGCTTTCGTTTTGACTGTTTTAAGGTTGCTGTCAGATAATTCCAACATTTGACTCATCTTTGTGTGGATGTCCCTTCTCATTTATATTGTGATTTTCCTGGTCCTTCACAGGACAAGTAACTTTCAATTACATCCAGGAAATTGGCTCTTTTTTTTTTCTTTAATTTCTGAAATGCTGAATCCTATTTAAACTTCCTGGCTTAGCAGGTAATGTCCCTGTTGACATGTAGCTTGAGGAGTGGGTAGGTGTGGATGTTCAGTTTCCGTGGGGACCCTGCCAATGCCCCAGCATGTGGGGCATGGAGAGCATTGCCTCACTGCAGATGCAGGCGCACAGCCGGCTCTACCTGGCTCTGTCGACACCTGCCTGGTGAAGGTAAGCATCAGGTCACAGCATCTCGCTTCCTTTGGGTAGGGGTGTGAGCCCACCTCCTGCCAGACCCTGCCTGCGCCAGGGAACAGGAGGCGAGACACCAGACATGGAGTGCCGTCTGGATCTGCCTCCCACCCCCCTGTCTGCCTTGTTGAATCTGAGTGGAGGGTCAGGACTCAGCTGGTTTCTGGGCCCTGCTCTTGCCAAGGAAAAGGGGAAGCAGAGTGTGGTCCACTCCTCCTTAAAACATCTTGTCTGGGGCCGCCTGGGGGACTCAGTCGGTTAAGCATCCGACTTCGGCTCAGGTCATGATCTTGCGGTCTGTGAGTTCGAGCCCCACATCTGGCTCTGTGCTGACCGCTCAGAGCCTGGGGCCTGCTTCCGATTCCACGTCTCCCTCTCTCTCTCTCTGCCCCTCCCCCGCTCACACTCTATCTCTCTCTCTCACTCAAAAAATGAATAAACAATTAAAAAAAATTGATTAAAAAAAATCTTGTCTGACTCATGGGTGAGGGGTGGGGGTTGAATTATTATAGCCAGATGACACAGGTCAAGAAAAATATGGTGGGGCCTCCTGGAGTTTTCATGAGTAACGCTTTCTGGGACTAAATTTGTCAATGTCCATCAAACGTCTCCTAAATACTTACACGTATTTTGCCCACTGTGCTTCTCAGAATAGGTCCTGATACACAATCCAAAATAGCAGCAATGCTGTATTCCCAAAGATGGCCAGTATAAAATGAACTCTAATTAAAAATGAGACAAACACAGTATTACAAATAACACCAGGTGATTAATTACATCTATAAGAAGAGGTATGAAATCACTAAGATGTATGAAAATGCTCATAGCAACATGAGAAATATTCATATCAGAATATTAATCAGAAGAAATTGTTGCAGGGGCACCTGGGGGGGGGGCTCAATCGGTTGGGCGTCCGACTTGGGCTCAGGTCATGATCTCACAGACCATGAGCTTGAGCCCCGAGTCCGGCTCTGTGCTGACAGCTCAGAACCTAGAGCCTGTTCTAGATTCTGTGCCCCCCCCATCTCTGCCCTTCCCCCACTCATGCTCTGTCATTAAGAAAGAAAAAGAAATTGATGCAAAGTGGTTGATAAATTTTGATTTGGGGCACATAAAGATGTGTATGCTCCTCTTGGACTGTTTCTGACCTAAATGCTGCAGTTTTATAGGACTCAACCTATAAATTAAGGATAAATTAAGGAACTGAGTGTAAGAACCTTCAAGGCCCTGGCACACGTAAGTAGAAATGTCAGCCAGGTAGATGATGCTATGTACGAGTCTCTCCGTGGGCTACCAGAGAGGTGTGTTTCTTGTTCTTGCTAAATGGCCACGCGTTCAACGTGAGGATTTGGGCTTTCCACTGGACACACAGGACTCAGACCCAGAGAAGCTCTGCCTCTCTCTCCTACAATTTGTAGGGGAAAGGAAGGACACCAAATGAGGCAACAATTCTTAAAGCCTCAGCCTGCAGGTAGCAACAAGCATGGACCCAATTCTCCATCAGACCATAAAGAAGGTATTTTGAAAAAAAACCCAAAGAAACACAAATGCTTTATCACTCTGGTTTCTATAAACATTTTCAGTTTGCAATGTCTAAACAGGCTAAGAAACCCAGCTTTTAACTACACATAATCCCTCTTTTCTGTATCGTAGATCCTGAAAGATCATGAGAAATGCGGTTCGAGTTTTACAAAGCATTTGTAAAAATCAGCAACTTGTCTGGACCCGTGGTCTGATCGCTAATGTGATAAGCAGGTAGGGTCTTACAAGTAGTAGCGACAATTCCACTGAAATTCTCCCGGGTTTTATGAGCTTTTAACACTCTTAAGAAAGAGTATGATGTATAAATAATGTCACTGCTCCCAGCAATCTGAATTTATTACACAAAGGTGAAAACGAGGTTGGTCCACTAATGCGCTTTGTACCCCGTTTAAACTTGCACTGATTTTGTCTGATTATGATAATGAGAAAGCTGAGTGCATGCTGGTATTTTAGATCAGTGGGAAGGTTTGTTCTGAGCAAGAAAATACCAAGTCAGCTGCTGAGAAATGGCGTGTTCAAACACTGCCCGACGTGAGGAGTCCCAACTTGTCCAAACTCCCCTTTTATTATGTGTTTGGATGCCTTCTGGAACCCAAAGGAGGTGAATAATGCTTTTGGCAAGGACACGGGCAGGAGGTGGGTGCAGTCCTGACCTCTGCTCCACGGAATGCAGTGTCCACAGCCTCGGCACGCGGCACGTTTTCTTGAATCAGCACACTTTCAAGGGAAAGGGAACGCCAGCCAGCTTCCTGGGTCCTCTGCAGAATGCAGGAGATGTGCTCTCGTGCTCTCTGTGATCTGCGGTCCCAAAGGTTTGGGGGCACAGAAAGGACCTAAAAAGTGAGGAATCGGGAAGTATCCAGAGACTCACGGAACATGAGGTTGCCAAGTGGGGGGGCGGTCACCATGACATCAAAGGCAAGGAGACACAACGTGTAGGGTTGTTGTGAGCCAGGGTCCTCGCTTCACCTGACAAGTGAGAAAGGGACAGATGTGACGGGTGACTCATGGGTGGGCTTTGCAGTCCTGGGGAGTGAACACTGTGGGATGATTTTATTTTTAAGTTTATTTATTTTGAGGGAGGGGAGGGACAGAGAGAGGGGGAGAGAGAGAATCCCAAGCAGTCTCCACACGGCCAGCACAGAGCCCAATGTGGGGCTCAAACTCACGAACCGTGAGATCATGACCTGAGCCGAAACCAAGAGTGGGAGGCTGAACTGACCGAGCCCCCCAGGCACGCGGAAATTATTTTTGTTGATTGCAGACCATGTGCCATACTGTGACGCAGATCATGCAGGTGTCGTTTCACCTTCCAGAACACCACGTGAAGGAAACATTCCTCTATACAGTTCAGAAAACTAGCCTGGGAGCCTTAGATAACCAGTCCCAGCCATACATGTGAGATAACAGATTTGGAATCTGAGTCTGGGACTCTCTGACATCTCAAACTATGTATTTCTGGTTCTTGTTTTTAGATGTGTAATTCCCTGGTGACGTATGGTTTACAGATAGTAAAGGGAGAGGATAAACTAAGAATACATCTGACATGCTAGCTGTATATGGTGTGAGGTATGAAATGCAACTAAGGGGGTGCCCAGGGGGCTCAGTGGGTTAAGTGTCTGACTCTTGATTTCCGCTCAGGTCATGATCTTGCAGTTGTGGGATGGAGCCTGCTTGGAATTCTCTCTCTCTCTCTCTCTCTCTCTCTGCCCCTCCCCTGTGCTCTCTCTCTCTCTTTTTAAATAAATAAATAACTATTAAAAAGATTTAGAGGAGCATCTGGGTGACTCAGTCAGTTAAGCATCTAACTCTTGATTTCAGCTCAGGTCATGATCTCACGGTTCATGAGTTTGAACCCCATGTTGGGCTCTGCATTGGCAGGGCAGAGCCTGCTTAGGATTCTCTCCCCTTCTCTCTGCTCTTTCCCCCACCCTGTGTTCTCTCTCTCTCTCTCTCTCTCTCAAAAATAAATAAATATTGGGGTGTCTAGGTGGTTCAGTCAGTTAAGCATCTGACTTTGGCTCAGGTCATGATCTCACATTGTAGGTTCGAGCCCCGCGTCAGGCTCTGTGCTGACAGCTCGGAGCCTGGAGCCTGCTTCGGATTCTGTGTCTCCCTCTCTCTCTGCCCCTCTCCCGCTCATGCTCTGTCTCTCTTTCTCCCTTAAAAATAAACATTAAAAAAAATTTAAATAATAAAAAATAAATATTTTTTAAAAATTTAGAAATACAGCTTCATTTTGATCCTGATTACTATACAGTTGAGTCCTAAAATATTTTCAAAATTAAAATAACACTTTGCCATATACTTTCTTCTCATATGTATCTCACACTTATTTCTAGACATTCTGCACCTTTCTACTCTGTATGTCCATAAGCATGCCAGCATCACACTTTCTGATCTCTGGGGATTTACAATAATTTGTAATAACTGGAAAGGGGAGGCCTTCCGTGACTTTCATGCTGATGGATATTATTAAACATTTGTTCCTCCTTCTCTAGGTTAGAACCATTTTATTTACTTTTTAAAGATGGCAGTATGAGTACAATTGTGAATCTATTTTAATTCATATAGAATTATTTTAAATGTCACTTTTGAAATAGCACTTAGTAAATCTTATTTTATGAGAAAATACTATGCCTCATGTAGGTTTCTCCTTTTCTTTATTCAGATAGATCATTCCTAATAAAATTTTTCCTAAGGATTGTATGGCTTGTTAAAGTTTTATTGGCTATCGAGGCAAGAAAAAGCAAGATCTATTTTTATCCCTGGATGTTGGACCAGATAATTCTAACAAAAAGGTGAAATAATTAAAGCCATAGGACATTCAAATTCATAAAGGTATATGCTTATCCCATACAGTTTATCACATACCCATTATACTTTAACAAGCTATATAAATAGTTCAGTTAAATCACAATCATTTTACTCTGTCTACGAAAATACTTTAAATCACAATAAGAAACTCAAAACCATTATTTTTAAAATGTACACAGAATTTACTATACAGTGTTTTATTTTGTTTTATTTTTTTATGAAAAACATCTTTTATTCTTTATTTTTGAGAGAGACACAGAGACAGAATGCGAGCGGGGAGGAACAGAGAGAGGGAGACACAGATGGGAAGCAGGTTCCAGGCTCTAAGCTGTCAGCACAGAGCCCGACTCGGGGCTCGAACTCGTGAACCACGAGATCATGACCTGAGCCAAAGTCAGGCACTTAACCGACTGAGCCACCCAGGCGCCCCTACAGAGTTTTAAATATTATGGGAAGTTAGGCCACAGCAAAGTAAATAAAAAATATAAAGTTTGGAAAAATAGAGATTTGTATTATATAGATTCGTAAAAGTTTAATATACAACATGCACTAAGAACACACACAAACTGAGTCTTAAAAGTAGACAAATACTTAATAGAATATGGACACTAATATAATAACAGATTCCTATGCTCGATACATACAAAAGTATGTTCCTCTTAATGATTTTCAACTAAATGCAAATTAAGGTTTTAAAGGGATATTGCTTTACACCCTTCAAGATGGCAAAAATGTTTTTGAAAGTGGTCTCTTGTGGGTGGAGATCAAAAGCAGACTCCCTCAGATTCCTACCGGAGGGTGGTAGGCAACGGCTTTTTGGAAACATGATCCAGCATATCACTGACACTTTAAAAATAAAACACATATGCTGTATTTTTCTTGACAATCTAGTCTTCAGAATGAAAAGCCAGGTTGTGTAAATAGTGCGTTACACATATTGTATAAATATGTATCATCTGTATGGCTATTTTCCATACGTATGTGGCTGTACGTGTGCATATGTAACTATTATTTGCATATATACATAAATACATGTGTGTATGCATATGTAATACATATATATAAAATCATTGGTTGTGGTAGCAAGAGTCTCGGGCGGGCGTATGAATACACATTGGTAAGGAAGTGTTTACCTAAACTATGAAATATATGTGCACTTGAAGTTTGCATCACAGTTAGCAGAAGGAGTTACATCTATATCGATGGACTCTGCTGTGCTACTTTATTTCCAAAATGCTTTAAAGTAGTCTGCTCACAGGGTGTCTGGGTGGCTCAGTCGGTTACGTGTCCAACTTCGGCTCAGGTCATGATCTCGTGGTTTGTGGGTTCGAGCCCCACGTCAGGCTCTGTGCTGACAGCTCAGAGCCTGGAGCCTGCTTCGGATTCTGTGCCTTCCTCTCTCCTCTCTGCCCCTCCCCTGCTTGTGTTCTGTCTCTCTTTTTCTCTTTCTCTCAAAAATAAACATTAAATAATTGAAAATAAAATAAAATAAGCTGCACATGATTAAGGGAACAACTGGATAACCTCTGAGATCTGCATACACCCACGAAGCAAGAGCAAAGTACATCCTTCACCCCTCCACCTGTCTTCTGCATCCTGTCAGTCTTCTGTGATGCATTCCCCACCGCTTTCTGGCCGCAGGCAACCCTGAGCCCATGTTCCCCTTCCTACACGTGACTTGAGAATGTCTGGAACTCCGTGTGAATGGACTACGGACACATACAACATTTACTCTTTTTGTGTTGCTTCTTTCTCTTACGTAATTATTTTGAGACTCGTGCATGCGGCTTGCATTAGCATTCCCTTCTTTTTATTGCCAAGAAATATTCCATTGCACAGCCACATCCCAGTCTGCTTATCCGTTCCCTTGATGGACGGTCCCTTCCGATGTTTATTATTACGCACAGGGCAGCTGAGGGCATTTGCGGACACATCTCTGTACGGATGTGAGCTTCCATTTCCTCGGTAGGTACCCACATGTGGGAAGCCTCAGTCACACAACAGGTGTATATTTGACTTTATAGGAAACTTCCAGACTGTTTTCCAAAGCGACTGCACCGGCTTATATTCCCGCCAGCAGGGCGTTAGAGCTCCCGTCTTTTCTCGTGATCACCGACAGTTGCTGGAATCCCTCTTCAAATGTAACAATTCCGGTGGGTGTATAATTGTGATTTTTCTTTGTATTTCCATAAAGACTCAAGATGTTAAGCGTCTTTTGTATGTGCTCATCTGCCATCTGAATATCTTCGTTGGTGACTGTTTGATGTAATCTGTTGCCCATTTCTTAATGGAGCATTTTCTCACCTTACCGAGTTTTTAGAAGTGTTTTTTTATTATGAAAAAAGCTGTGAATAGTTTGAATTCATCTGGTGAAGAATCTTATGGAAAGATACACACTTTGCTCTTCACGTAGCTCACCCCGAGATTTGGAGGTATTGATGGAGGAGACGAGAAGAGGGAGAGGGTCAAAGGGCCAGTGCCAAAAAAATATGTAAAATATGTCCAAGACTGAAAAGAAAAACCAAACAGTGAGGCGTTATGGGAAGACAGTCACATAAACTTACAAAGCAGTGTGTGAATAAATGATCGCCAACATGTTTAGAGTAATTATCTCAAGGTGGTGCGATTTTAGGGGGTTTTTACACTTTTATTTACATTTTCACATGTTGTTTGATATTCTTAAATGTGTGTAATTGCATCCAGATTCCATTGTCAACAACACAGAATATCAGTTCAGGTGAAGTTCTGGGTCCCTGGGAGGACGGTGGGGGCTAGCGGGAGACCAACGCGCGAGCTCAGAGGAGACTGGGCCCTACCTGGCAGCCCAGCCCAGCACCCCTGTTCAAGGATGACTCCATCCACAGGCCTCCCCTCTGTCAGGGAGACCTGGGCCCCCTGGGGAAGCTGGGAGACAGCCTCGCTGTAGAATCACTTGGCTTTCCTGCTCGTGTGTGTGGGCCTCCACTTATAACTAAACTTCCAGAAAATTAGTGACTGTTTACCTGGCAGATTCAAAAAAGTGTTGCCTCATCGAACGTTGGGCCTCGACTCCTGGATCAGATCTTTTCTTTCCATAACTAGTATAAGTGCTTGTGTCCAGGTGATTCATTAACCAAGATTTTTAGTGACTCATTTGTTTGATTAATAATTAATCAGGAGAGCTTTTACTTAGATGCCATGGTGATAGCTGGATTCACGAAGTTAAATAAACACCAGAATGTAACCCAGGTAGTTGGGTGTCTCCCTGTGTTCAACTGTGTAATAGGAAACTTTTGACACGAGACATCTAAAAACCCCAGAGGTCATAACTGAAGGTGACCTCAGAGGTCAGCGTTCCTGGCTCTAAGACTGAGCATTCTATGAGCACTTATCACAGACCTACTGTGTGCCTGGCAGTATTACAGGAGCTTGGCCAGAATACATGTGGCTATTTTATTTTAGTTTATTTTACTTATTTTTTATTTTAAGAGACAAAGAGATAGACCGAGCACAGGGTAGGGACAGAGAGAGGCAGAGGGAGAGAATCCCCAACAGGCCCCGCACTGTCAGCACAGAGCCCGATGTGGGGCTCAATCACGCGACCCTGAGACCATGATTTGAGCCAAAATCAAGAGTGGACGCTCTACCGACTAAGCCACCCAGGCTCCCCTGTCTTTAATTTTCTTGATTGAGGATACTATGGGTACAAAGTAGGAAGAGGAAAGTGGAAAATAATGTTGTAAATGTAATAAACAGGTGCATCCTTATCATGGTAGAGACAAGCAGGTGCTCTGGGGAAAGACAGCCCTGGACAAGGGGACGGGGCACAAGGCTGTGTGCTGAGGGTCAGGAAGAGAGCGCCGTGGCTGGGGTCACAACGCAGCAGGAGAAGGCGGGCAGGGCAGGAAGGGGACAGTGTCTCAGGAGCATAGGTGACCGAAGACCATTGAGTTTTGCTACAAGAGACTTAGTAGGACTTTGAACAAAAAGATGACACGTTTGGATTTCTGTTTAGAGAGGCACATTCTGGCTCCTGTGCTGTGAATCCACGATGGGGGACAAGGGTGTAGAAGGTTCTTTGTGATGATGGCAGTTGAGACCAAAGATACAGTCGAGGAGACGCTAAGACAGGTTCAGAAGGTTCAGAACCCAGACACATTTTATTTTATTTATGTATTTATTCAGTAAAGTTTTATTAATTTGAGAGAGAGAGAGGCAGACAGAGAAGCCCAAGCAGGCTCCCTCCGTACTGTCAGCGCAGAGCCTGATGTGGGGCTCGATCCCACAGACCTTGAGATCGTGACTCAAACCAAAATCAAGAGTCAGACACTTAACTGACCGAGCCCCCCCCCCCCGGCGGCCCCCAGACACATTTTAAGTGAAAGCTGGGCTTTTTTGCTGGGATTTGGAGGTGAGATGAGCAGGAAGACAGAAAGGATGTCTTTGCCTGAACCCCTGCAAGCATGAAAGACTCGGGTCCTCGCAGAGAGAGGGAGGGAGCGTCCCCTGGGGAGCGCCCTCCCTGAGAAGTGCCATGTGTCCCCTCCACGCACGTTTCCTGGTCTATGGGCCGCGCAGCAGGGCCGGTGCCTCACGGTGTGGCAATGAGGCGCCTGCATTTTGCAGGGAAGAGAGGGGACTGGACAGGAACGGAGCCCGGAAGTCCTGTTGCGGGAACTTCGCTCCAAACAACAAGCACTGCGAAGGGAAGCATGTGTGAGGAGAACAATAAAACCGACGAGATAGAAAGAAACACCGCCACTGTGCTGAAGTGAACTAGAACATCATCGTGAGGCCAAGGTCCAGCGGAAGAGAGAAATGACCACGTTGATCCCCAAAGTGGTGTTTTAGGAGTGGGTGAGGATCCCCAGGTGTGGGAGAGGGAGGGCAGTGACTACCCCCAGCTCTGTGGTCAACCCTCAGTGAGTGGAGGTGTGAACGCAAAGGGGAGACTCACGGACGGACCAGCCTCGAACGTGTTAGACAATCTCCAGGCCTGTCAGTGACCTCGGATGACCTTGGACACACTGCAAGCACCTGAAAAAAGCAAATACTTCTAGGAGAATATTACACATTTTTAAGCCTCACATTAAACATATTTTTGGGGGCACCTGGGCAGCTCAGTCAGGTAAGTGTCTGACTTTGGCTCAGGTCACGATCTCATGGTCCATGGACTTGAGCCCCACATCAGGCTCTGTGCTGACAGCTCAGAGCCTGGAGCCTGCTTGGGATTCTGTGTCTCCATCTTTCTCTGCCCCTCCCCTGCTTGTGCTCTTTCTCTCTGTCAAAAATAAATAAACATAAAAAAAAAAAAAAAAAAAGGAGGGGCGCCTGGGATGCTGAGTCGGTTAAGTGTCTGACTTCGGCTCAGGTCACAATCTCACGGTCCATGGGCTCAAGTCCCATGTCCGGCTCTGTGCTGACAGCTCGGAGCCTGGAGCCTGCTTGGGATTCTGTGTCTCCTTCTCTCTCTGCCCCTCCCCCGCTCACACTCTGTCTCTCAAAAATAAACATTAAAAAAAATAAAAACATATACTTTTCAAATGAAACTTTCAAAACAGAATAACAAAACTATCCAGCCCATACCTCTTTTCAAATTAGTGTTTCCATTTTTCCTTGGATAAATACCCAGAAGTGAACTTACTCGGTCACATGTTATTTTTGTAAGGACCCTCTATTCTGTTTTTCCAAAGCGACTGCACCAGTGTGCCTTCCCACCCACAGTGCTTGTCAGCTGTGCTCTAATAAAAAGTTAAAAAAAAAAAAATTGCCCAACCTATAATGGGACTAGAATGTGAATGGCAATGAAGAGAAATAATACTGATAGGTACAGATGGACGAAACTCACGGAAACCAGAGAACCGGATATAATGTTACAGTATCTGTTTATTAGGTTCAAGGAGAGACGGGCAAGATTCAGAGTTTCATAAGGTGGGGCCGGCAGAAACGGATGTGGCACATTCCGAAAAGAAACAAATCCAAAAGTAAAACTCCGCTGACCACACGTGGGAAACACTGGGAGATCAGAGAAGAGAACAAGCAGAGCCGACCAGAGAATTACAGAGGTGACGGTGAGCCAAGACAGAGCACGCGGAGGAAATACTCCCAGGAGCTTCACATCACCCACCAAGACGTCCGCTGAGACCTGAAGTTCTTCAGCCTCCGTGATGGAGGAACAAACGCAAATTCACAGCTAGACCAAGCCAGAGCCAAGTGCAAAAATCAAGGGCAAAGGGGTACAAATGACAAGATACGGGCATATGCAACGAAGAAGAATGACCTCTTCCACACCCTCCCAAATGAGGAAGCTGGTGTCTTTTTTAAAAATTTTTTAATGTTTATTTACTTTTGAAAAAGAGAGACAGAGCGTAAGCAGGGGAGGGGCAGAGAGAGGGAGACACAGAAGGTGAAGTAGGCTCCAGGCCCTGAGCTGTCAGCACATGCCCGGATGCGAGGCTCGAACCCACAAACCACGAGGTCATGACCCGAGCTGAAGTTGGACGCTCAACCGACTGAGCCCCCCAGGTGCCCCAAGACCCTTATTCTTCAAATGCCTGCAAAAGAGCTGCTGGTCGGAGGCCATCATCCCCCTCCCCCCCATCACTCCACTCCCTTCTTGTGGAAAGTATTTCAGGAGTTACTTTCTTAATAGGTACAACTGAGGTCGTTTTATCCTAGGGACACACTTACCAAAGCTGCAGAAGGTTCGAAAGCCATGAACAGTGAGCGTCTATGCAGCGGGACAATCTGCTGTGGGGAGAAGCCTTGCCCCCTCCCAAGACGCATCTTGACCGACCCCTCCCCCAGAGGAGTCAGTAACCTCCTTCCTTCGCAGGGAACGTGCTCACCCCAAGGAGTAGAAGCCGGTGCTGTTACAAAGTGAGCAGCTGTCCCCCTCGGCCGCGTCACTGCAAACATGGCTCAAAGCCGGAAAGCACGTAAAATAAACATCCGGGTGGAGTCAGGCCCTGGAGAAAGCTGGAGGGTTTCCCCGCAGGTAGGGGTGAAGGAGGAGAACCCACACCGGAGGGGTGAGGCCGGGAGGAACAGGGCAAGAGCAGCCACCGTGGCCACCCGGAATCGGGACCCCTAAACAGAAAGAAAGGTCTCCCCTCATGGACAAGGAGGACGAGGAGGCCCCACCTTCCAGCCTGGGGGCAGGGGGTCTGGCTGGAAGAGAGGAGAGGACAGCGTCGGCCTGAGAAGCGTGGACCCCAGACATAACCCACACAGGCAGGGTCCTGACCTCCGCACCCTGTGGTCCAGGATGCGGCGTGTCTGCACTCCGATAGGTGGAAATCGTGGCTGTCGGAGTAACAAGCGTACATTTGCCCGTGGACACGTCACAGGCAAGGGGTTCAAAATTCTCAGGAAAACACAACTGTTTGGAACGACATCCCGAAACAATGCCCAAATGGGGAGAATAGTAGCGAATGGGGTACCTCGTGGTAAAGTAGCAGCTTAATAACACGGCCGTGCCCCCTGTGAGGCTCCTCCACTGGGCCTGCAGACCCCACACCCCTGCCCCCCGTCTCCCCGCCCCTCTGCTCCCCGGGCGCCTCCACCCGGCTCAGCCTGAGGCTCCTGCCTCCCTGGATGGGCTCCCTTGGAGAGTCCGCGGAGCTGCAGGCGTTAAGGACCAGCCATCCGAGGACTGTTTCCAATGTGCATCTCTGCCCCCGAACCATCCCGCCTCCCCACACGCCACCAGGCCCGGGTTCAAGCACAATTTCTCAGAGGAGCCCAGGTCTTCTGCACCAGCCGCTCTAATTTGTGCCTCTTCCTCCATCCCAGGGAGTCATCTGGCCCATGGCTCCTCTCCCACCGCCAGCAAGCAGATCACCTGGCCGTCCTGCGAGCTGGGGCAGGTGTCTAGTCAGCCCTGGGATTCACCGGGAGCCTCTGACGGGCCCTTGCACTCTGCCCAGCCCTGCCGCCTCCATAATCCCCGAGGTGGTTCTTAGACATCGGTCACATCAGCTGGCTCCCTGTGCTCTCGCTGGCTCCTCCTCTCATAGTAAGAGCCGATGGGTCCTCCTGCCCAGGAGCATCCTGCTTCCTGCCCCAGGCCGCTCTCCACCTCGGAGTATCCCCTGCTGCATGTTCCGAGCCCAGAGTCCTGGCGGTGTCCTGTGCCGGGGTGCTCCCTCACGTCCCTGGTACCTGCTCCCTGTCCCTTAAGTTTGTGCCTAAATGTCCCTCTGCTGTGAGGATTCACCTTCCAAGACTGAGTTAAGCGGAGCATAAGCAAATTAGCAGGTGAAGCAACACTGACCTTAACCTCCGTGATTTCCACATCGCTGATGCAGCAGACCCAGCAATCCTGGTGCCAGCAGAATTCCCACGGAAGCAGACGTCTTTCCCCGTGTCCCAACCTGATCCCCAGCACCTAGAACAGCGCTTCCTACAGAGTATGTGTTGGGGGAACATTTGCTGAACGCATGAACAAATTGGAAGTCACGCCCGATGTGTGCCCTAGAGCAGGTGCACAGAGGAAAGTAAAGGGATGCAAGCCTCTGGACCCTGGTGCATCTGCAGAATGAGGCACAGGGGGCAGCATTCTCCAAGGATGGCAGGTGGGAAATGCTCAGAAGGGCAGGATCCGCAGGAGCCATGGGCTCGGCCGGGAGACCATGGGCACGCGTCGTCGGAGTGTTGAAGGAAAAAGAAATCCAATCAGAACGTAGCACTAGCCAACCCGTAGTCCAACACTAGTGGAGATATAATAATTTCCATAAAATTAGAGACTGAGAGATTTTCTTCGAAAGAACTGTGAGAGGGTGTCCTTCAATAAGAATATTGGAAACCACACAAATACTTCAGAGGAAATAAAAATGATATTCTAACAATTTGGGTGACATATTGGCTAGTCAAATAAGTAAAAATGCCTTGTCATTTAAACGTACTATAGCAATAATGAATGGTTTTCTTTCACCCATATTCTTTTCTTTTAAATTTTTTTAAGGTTTATTATTTTGGAAGAGAGACAGAACATGAGCAGGGGAGGGGCAGAGAGAGAGGGAGACCCAGAGTCCCAAGCAGGCTCCAGGCTCCAAGCTGTCAGCACAAAGCCTGATAAGGGCTCGAACACACAGGCTGTGAGATCATGACCTGAGCTGAAGTCAGAAGCTTAATGGACTGAGCCACCCAGGTGCTCTGTGAATGTTTTTCTTTCAAATAAGGTGGAATATTTTTGTCAGGCACCCAAATTACCATACTATCACATAGGTACATCTAATCATTGGTTAAACTATGCTAAACATTATATATGATTCAGTAGAGGCTGGAGCTACCGATTAAAATTTAACTATTAACTCATGTATATATTCCAAAATATTAGAGTAACCACTCATAGAATAGATAAGGACAAACCAGTTCAAGAATATGAATAATGAAAATTAGATCTACCAAAGTCAGGAAAGGATTAAAAAAAACTAACATAAGAAAGTATGGCAAAAAAACCTCCAAAAATTAAAAAAGAAGGTAGATATAGGTCTAAATGTAACAAAATTTACACTAAATGTTAACATATTAAGTTTGACCTCTAAATCTCAAGGGATTTTAAAGTCCTGTCACAAAAAGTACCATGTAGTGAGAGAGAAAACTATTAATAATATGGACTTGAGGATAAGCAATCAGTAGGATCAAAGGGGTGAATAACCAAGAAAACATAATAATCTTGAAGTCATCTGTAACTAAGCAAAGAGACTCGAGGTACTAACAGCAAAACCTAACACAAAAAGACGCTAAACTGTGATATACCACAGAGTGTGTCATTAATTTCAAAAAGGCAGCAAAAACAAAAACAAAACCTTTGACTTAATCAATTACCAATAATCAGGAAATGTAGGAAAAATGCATGATATATTTAGGAAAGCTAACAGCATGTATATTCACAGAACAAGTTGCACCAAACTTCATACAGATAGTAATAAAATAAAGTAAGACGCTAATAATCATCACAAAAATCTACTTTAAAAAAACCCATGTTTGGGAAAGTCTGGGACATTTAGATTGGATGGACAATAAAATATGAAATGTTAATTAACATTTTGAGCAAATTGCCAAAGCAAAACTAAGAAACTATAAATTTAGGTGTTTGTGTATGTATTAAATACACACAGAGTAAAAGCTTAAACCGCAATGAACTAGCCATTCTAATCAAGTGTTCAAAACTTGCCATAGAATTAGCACAAATATATTATTTAAAATGACATACAACAAAATCGACAAGGTAATGAGCGATGAAGTAAGAGTGGATGTCACCCGGATGCCTGGAAACATTTTAGAGCTAGAACAATCTAGAAAGATGAGATTGGAAAGGTGCTCTGAGTGTGGATAAGCCCAAGGTTTGCTTAAGTCCAAAAAACAAAAAATGCTATGAACAACTTATACCAATGAACATTAAAAAAATGGACAATTCCGAGGCACCTGGGTGGCTCAGTCAGTTAAGCGTCCACCTTTGGCTCAGGTCATGATCTCATGGTTCGTGGGTTCAAGCCCGTGTTGGGCTCTGTGCTGACAGCTCAGAGCCTGGAGCCTGCTTCAGATTCTGTGTCTCCCTCTCTCTCTGCTCCTCCTCCATTAACACTCTCTGTCTCTTTCTCAAACAAATAAATAAATAAATAAATAAACATTAAAAAAAATTTTAATGGACAATTTATTACAAAAAATGACTGAATTTGACTCACCTAGAAACAATAAAAAGCTGTTAAGTTCTTATAATCAGTAAAATATTGAGGCTTTCATCAAAATAGATACACACACACTGTATATGCTCATCGAGAAATCAAGATCTCTCCCGAGCCAGATACTTACCCGGAGAATTTTCTCAGATTCCTGGAACTAGAAATTTTGGGGTTTTTTTTGTTTTGTTTTGCTTCTATTTTTTTTTTCCTGTGAGCTCCAGACACAATAGAAACTAAACTCTCCTGTGGGCTGAGTATTCTAGGGCATAGAAAATTAAGGAAAACCTTTTCCTCTACTGTGTAACATTGATATTGCCAATAAGGAAACAATATTAAAAAGTTCTAAAGAAATGTTAATTTGCTCAATCCCTCAGCTTATGTAAAATCAATAAATGATGACTGATTAGGCTTGAGAATTCATAAATAATTCATGTATAAAATCATCAGCGTAATTCCTCACAAACGGATAGAAGGGGAACGACCACATGACTGTTCCCACCGATCGTTCCCAAAGAACGGAGAAAGGAGGGGATTCCCACGTTACTTGGAGGGGCTTCCTCAGGCGTCACACGTAAGGGTGACCTCCCAGACGTCTCCTTGTTAGAGTCAGGAAGGAGACGTGGGTCCAGCTGCCACACGTCTCATGCCGTACATTTACAGGCAGAGGTCATGCAGGGCAGACGAAGACAAGAAAAAATAAATAGAAATGCAGTGACTTGGCTATTGTGAAGGGTGCTGTGGAGAACGTGGGAATGCGGATACTCAGACATTTCCTGAAAATCCTGATTTTGATTCTTTTGGATGTGTACCCAGAAGTGGGGTTCCTGTGTCGTATGGTAGTGTTAATCGTAATTTTTTGAAGAATTCCTATACCGTCTTTTACAGAGGCTGTGCTATTTTACAGACCCATCGTCAGCATGGGAGGGTTCCATTTTCTCTGCATCCTCTGCTATACCGCTGTCTCCTCCCCCTCCTCCCCCTCCTCCAATCCCTCCTCTCCCTCCTCCTCCTCCCCCCTCATCCTCTTCCTCCTCCCCTTCTTCCTCCCCCTCCTCCTCTTCCTCCTCTCCCTCCTCCCCCTCCATATCCCCCACCCCCCTCCCTGTCCTCCCTGTCTCCCTCCTCCTGCCCCTCTTCTTCCCCCTCCTCCTCCTCCTCCTCCACTTCCTACCCTCCTCCCCCTCCTCCTCCGCCTTCTTCTCCCCCTCATCCTCTCCCTCCTCCCCCTCCATCTCCCCCTTCCCCATCCCCGCCTTCCCTGTCTTCCTCTTCCTGCCCTTCCTCTTCCCCCTCCTCCTCCTCCTTCCTCTCCCCCTCCTCCTCTCCCTCCTCCTCCTCCCCCTCTCCCTCCTTCCCTTCCATCTCCCCCACCCCCCACCCTGTCCTCCCTCTCTCCCTCCTCCTGCCCCTCTTCCTCCCCCTCCTCCTCCCCCTCCTCCAATTCCTCCTCTCCCTCCTCCCTCTCCCCCTCCTCCCCCTCCATCTCCCCCTCCCCCAGCCCTGTCCTCCCTGTCTTCCTCCTCCTGCCCTTCATCTTCCCCCTCGTCCTCCTCCTCCTTCCTCTCCCTCTCCTCCTCTCCCTCCTCCTCCTCCCCCTCTCCCTCCTTCCCTTCCATCTCCCCCTCCCCTGGCTCTGTCCTCCCTGTCTCCCTCCTCCTTCCCCTCCTCCTCCTCCTTAGAACAGGTGCAAGGTGGCTTTCATTGTGGTTTTGATTCCCCATTTCCCTGATGACGAGGGACGTTGAGCATCTTTTCACGTGCCTGTTGGTGTTAGTCTTGTGGCCAGCCAGCTTGCTAATGGTCCTTTCCCATTCTGCCGGCACGCGCCAGCGTAAGCATGCACTCTCACTAAAACATCTTCGCAAACCAACCCACATAATACTCATCTTGACGCAATTCCCATCATTTTCTCTCCTAAATATAAAATGCCGTGTACCATCACAGGAACGTATACGAGAGAGGTAGCTGCAGCTTGGAGCTGCACGGATCGCTTGGAGTGGCAGCTGGCAAACCTCTTCCCGTAAGGCACCACACAGTAAGTATCTGACGACTCGGAAACCAGGCAGCCTCCGCCACACGTACCGGATGTGCCACTGCAGTGGAAAAGCAGCCGGAGACAAACAGATGTGGCTGTGTGACAGTGGAGCTTTATGTACAAACACAGGCAGCGTTCGGCCCACGGGCCACAGTTTGCTGGCCACTGATGCAGAGTGGAAGAGCGACGGCGGCTTGGGGCCCTGGCTCCACGCGGTGAATACTGTCCTCTGTAAAACTGAGTCCTACTGGGGGAGTGAGGGCCCGGCACTGTGTTATTTTACCATCAGAGTCCATGCAGGCGTGACCATCTACCTTCGCGTGCTTTTGAACCGCGTCTGCTGAACACATCAGTGCGGCCGCCACACGCTTGGAGCCCCTGGGGTTGTGAGTGCCCGGGTCGACGCTAAGGAGCAACAGAATGTTACGACCGGCAAATCACCAGCCCCTCGGTGATTCTCCTTAGCCTCGTCTCTCTTCTCAAGGCCCAGATCTCGCCTGTGCATCACCCCAAAGCTGTTTCCCTTGCTGTTAATTTTACAGGTCCCTGCAGACGCCTTCCTCCCTCACTCCTTCGACTCACCGCCAAGCAGGTCTGGGTCTGCGCCCTCTCTTCTGTTGTTTGTCTTTGCTGCCCGTGCTCTTCCGCATGCGCTCCTGGGTCTCCACCTGCGTCTTAACTGGTTCGACCCTCAGACTCTCCTTCTGCCATCTTCCCACTTCATTGTGCACGCTTCCTGAAAATCTTCAAGCCTGCCCGTTACCCCCGAGTGACAGCATTAACATCTATGCTCTGGTTCGGACAGCTCCTCCGGTTTCTGGCTGAGGTTCCCAATAGCCAACACGTTCGAACAACCCACCGGTGCCGGGCACTGCTTGCATTCGGTGTGCGTAACTGAGTGAATCATCAAAACCCTACAGGATGAGGTCTGCTACCATCCGTATTTCACAAATGGAGAAACAAGGTCTAAGATGGAAGAAATTTGCCAAAGCCGTTAGGTGAGTGAGAGGCAGATGCACGGTTCTGGCCACCCGCCTCGTTCTGTTGGGATGTGTGCCCAGCGGAATGACCCGTCATTCCCACAGCCAGGCGCGTCGCATCGGCCTGTCCCCTACAGCACCCGGCACCCTCGCCCTCCCGGCTTCCCGAGGCAGAGATGCGGGTGAGATCCTGGAGGCCCGTTTGTCCCTCCATCCCTGTGCAGCAGTCCCAAAGGTCCTTCGGAAGAGACACAGACATCTCCCTTGACGTCTGGGACTTCTACCACCAAGTGTAGAAGCACCATGAGTGCTTCTCAAACTCATGTTAGTGAAGGTCCAGTCGGTTTTGGTTTTCTTCTTTTACAGTTCATTATCAGCCTGGGATGAGGTCAGAGTCTGCCCACCGGGTCCACGGCTCCTGCCACCAGAGACTGCCCAATGGAGCTCCACACCACCCACGCTTCTCCACAGCCTGGCGGTCCAGCTCACTGATTGTGCACTTGAGTGTCACAGCAAGGTTCCCAACACCTACTGTCAAGGACTTTCAAATCCGGACTTATTTCATGGCGGCCTAGACCCGTGGAGGCCACCTTCTGAGCAGTACCCGTTTAGGGATTACGGCACGTGCTTGCATGAGGCTGGGTTTGAACCCTTCCTGGACCACGGAGCAGTGGCGTGAATTGGGGCAAACCAATTAGCTTCTTCAGGTTATGTCCTTACAAAATGGGACATCCCTGGAGTTGCTATTTCAACGTCATCCAACACAGTGTCCCGCACGCAGACTGATGGCGGCAGGTGATGGGTTTATTTCTGACTTCGACCCAGGCCTTTGCCGGAATATTTAGCTTGCTTTCCTGGATTCCCCTCTTGAAGGCCCCAGGCTTGACTTTTGCCACATCATCGTTGTTCTCTGGATGGAATGTTCTTCCTCATTCTGAGTCATCTGCCTCCAATATCCCTCCCTTGGGAATGAAGAAATGATCTCTACAACATTCTTTTTTTTTTCGGTCCAAAGAAGCTCTACGTTCTCTTTGTTGGATGCTCTTAAATGCGGAATTTGCTGTTGTGTGAGGTCGTGTTCATTTGTCCACTTGTGATGAAGCCACAGTTGACGATATGTAGCTGACACACATGAACGAATGATGGACAAACAAATGTGTGAGTGCGTGCACGGGCCAACAGATCAGCAGCATACAGAACGCAGTTAAGTTCAAACCATCGATCAACGACTTTACAGCTATGAAGTGCCCACTTACGAAGATTGCTGAGACTGAGGAAGCCATTTCCGATGTTTTGTGTGCCTTACACTAGAGGGACATGCGTGTGATTTAATCGAGACGGCTTCCAATGTGAATCTAATACACAAAGTGCTCTCCAGAGCTGGACAATCAGAAGATCAGAAGCCACACAAGAGAGGGCACTGATGTGAGCAAAGGCTTTGCTGTTGCTTTCTAGTTCTCACTACGCAGAAATATAAATGACAACATTGCTCAGGCTACACATCTAACTGCACACACATCACTGTGCCCCAAGGCTTCATTATTCTCATTAAACTACTTTAATAGCCTTTTTAAAAATGTTTTTAATGTTTTATTTTTGAGAGAGAGAGAGAGAGCGCGAGAAAGAGAGCAAGCAGGGGAGGGGAAGAGAGAGAGGGAGACACAGAATCCGAAGCAGGATCCAGGCTCTGAGCTGCCAGCACAGAGCCCGATGCGGGGTTCGAACTCATGAACTGTAAGATCATGACCTGAGCCGAAGCTGGATGCTCAACAGACTGAGCCACCCAGGTGCCTCCATTGCTCTCTCTCTTTCTCTCTCTCTTTTTTAAATTTATTTATTTTGAGAGAGAGAGAGAGAGAGAGAGAGAGAGAGCAAGTGGGGGAGGGGCAGAAAGAGAGGATCCCAAGCAGACTCCGAGCTGCCAGCACAGAGCCTGACTCGGGGATCGAACCCATGAACCACAAGATCATGACCTGAGCCCAAACTGGATGCTTAACTGACTGAGCCCCCCAGGCACCCCTCTAACAGCCTTTTAACTATTTTCCCTACTGACGTGTTTACATTGTTCAAATATGAGCATCCTGAACCCAACACCTAAATGCTGCCCTGGCCCCACCCCGGCTGCTCTTTTGCTCCTTCTGGCGCTGCTCCTGGCACATGCAACGTGTCCCCCCATTTCTGCTTGGCTCCGTCCCTCGCCCCTCTGGGGCTTGCAGCCACACGTTCACCCCGTTCACACATCTGTTTGCAGTCATCACACCCCCACAACTCCTCACGCCCTCCTTTATCTGTTCGGCCTCACTCCTCGGCATCGTGACTGCGTTGGCTTTCCAAGGTCACCATAACAAACTAACACAAAGCCGGCAGCTTAGAACAACAGAGAATTGTTCTTCCCAAGTCTGAAGCCAGAAACCCCAAATCAAGCCCCCGCTGGGGGCTCTGAGGGAGAATGTGCCCCACGTGTGTCTTTGGATGGCTGTCAGTAGGCTTTGGGGTCCCTCCGCCTGGGGCCGCCTTCTGCCCCCCTCTTCCCACGGCCTGCTCTCCACACCTCTGAGTCTCCTTCTTACAAAGACACCTGTCATCGGATTTGGGCCTCTCTCCAACGCACAATGACCACATCTCGAGATCTTCACTTCGGTATAGACACACAGACTCTTTTCCTAAATACGGTCATATCCACAGGCACTGGGCTTAGGACTGGGATGTTATCTTCTGGGGAGCCACATATCACCACGTATTTAGTTGTTCGTTAATTCCCAGTATCCCCGACGAGAATGAGGAGTCCACAACGATAAGGATTAAAGGTGGTTTGTTTCTATCTCTGTCCTGCCTAACTTCTGGCACATCAGTGGGAACTTGATAAATACGTGTTGAATAAATAAAAGGAGAACATGTCAACAAGGCAAAGCAGTTGCCAATATAATGGGAGCCGGAAGGTAGAAACACCAGGGGAGGCAGAATTTGAAAGGAGTCAGCCTTCCTGTGTGGAGAGATACAGACAAAGAGCAGGGCCCCCGCGGTCGGGAGTGGCCACGGCCGTCAAACGCGTCACGACGAGGACCTCCTGGCGACTTGAATGTGGAACTCGGTTGGCACTGTGGAGACTTTGTGTCCCTTGGGTTGTGTCCGACTCTGAGGCAGGTGCACCTGTCCTCCGGGCTCTTGGTGGCTCTGGCCCCACCTTGCTCTGAACGACAAGATAAAACAGGTCAAGAGGGTAACAGTCTGTATCACGGGGTCAGGACTCATTGTCTTGCTTGTTAGATTCCTGGGGGATCTCTTTCTCATTAGACCCACCGAATTGCCTGCGTCCCCTCACTGTGCAGGTCTGGTATCTGACGGTCACTGGGGCCTATCAGTCTGTGTATTATCTCCAGACTCCACCTTTCAAACTGAATAAAAGTTTTCACCTTTATTAGTTCAATACGCGGATTCCAACCCACACACTCTGTTCTGATCATTTGTAACATTGTTTTTCCCTCTGGTGGTATCTAAGCAACAGAATTTAAAATGATTCCAAAAGCTAAATTCAGCCCAGTTTTCATGGAAGCAGGCAAGTTCGTATGGCAAATAAACAACACTTAGATGTGAAAAAGTTATTAGCAGAGCTGTGTGTTTTACTCAGTAATCATGATTAAAATTTCTTTTTTTTTTTTAATTTTATTTATTTTGAGAGAGACAGAGTGCAAGCAGGGGAGGGGCAGAGAGAGAGGGAGACACAGAATCCGAAGCAGGCTCCAGGCTCCGAGCTGTCAGCACAGAGCCCGACACAGGGCTCGAACTCACAAACTGCGAAATCATGACCTGAGCTGAAGTCGGACGCTTAGCCGACTGAGTCTCCCAGGCGCCCCTCATGATTAGAATGTCTGAAGTCCTGAGCAGTGGCAGAACAGGACCATAGAGTGACGTTTGCAGTAATGTGGTCACTTTTCTAGTAAAAAGAAACATCTACAAAATAATGTAAGCCCTTCGACCTTGACCACAAGAGAGATGGGTTTATTACCTGCAAATATTTCAAGTGTATTCCCTTAAAACATTTTCCCGTGATTACAGTTTAACTCTTGGATGTACACAAAGGGTATAATTCATATAACCCACATTTCAGCTGGTACAACTTACCAAATGTAAAATTGTCCAATTTTTGAAAACACTTTCAGCCCATAGTACATCGACTTCATATCTGTAAGAAAGTAAAATGCTTCCTTAAAACTCAAAACATGCCTAAAGAAACACACGTATGTTAAATAAATCAGTTCAGCAGGAGAGATGGGCCGAGAGGCTATGTCGCCCATAGTCTGTTGGGCTATTGGCAGGCAGTTCCTGAGCCAGGAACCTCCAGGGCCTCAGTGTCCCCACCCCCAGGCTCCATAGGAACTATGCTGGGGACATTGCGGAAAACGGATTTCTTCCTCTTACCACTAAGGCGTCCCCCACGAGGTAGGGGCCAGAGACTTTACAGAAAGGTGTTCGGGAACACAGAGACTCTGGATGGTTGAGTCAAGTGTAGGCGAGGGGCTAACCCTTACAGAAGTGCATGTGGGCTAACCTCGGAACTCCATTCCTTCTTGGCATTGGAGGCATCTTGGCCGGCAGGGGGCGGGAAGGAGGGACACAACAAAACAAAGCAAAGACACAACAACAACAAAGACAAACAACAAAGAACAAAACAAAAACTTTTCTTGGTCACATGTCACATAGCAATGTGAAAATTGAGTTCTGTATTTTAAATAGTAACATAAGCTATTTATTTTCAAGTATTTTACCGTGCATCGAAATCTCAGTGTCTCCTTTCCCACAGGGCACACTGGGCGTACTTTCAAACGAATCTTTGGAATCTATGAAGTGAGTTTTATTTTACCAGGTCTCTGCCTTTGTTACGATAACAATCTTTATCTGTACGGAACTGGGGGCTAACCTTCTGTGCTTTCTGGAGCTTGTTGTGAAGGGACAAGGCAGACATTGCTCCAGAAATCACACAGAAGGTGAAAGAAACCAAGAATGCGAGTGCAGATTGGATCTGAGGGGAGCCTGTGGGCTCACAGGGGAATTTCCTGTGTCCCCGAGACGTTTCTCTGAGCTCATCCGGGGATGAGCTAACAAGTACGGCCCCAGGAATGCCATGGGAAGACTGGGGTGTTTTCTCGTTGGAGGACATGTAGAGCTTGGGCTGATACCCCTGGTTGGGGCATTTGCCCATCACACAGATCGGAGCCGTGTTCACAAGCAGAACCCAAGAGCCGAAACAGCCAAAGGAGAGCCATCACTTAACGCTAAAAAAATAGGAGCAACAAACAGCCAAAGGACTTTCCATTTCTTCTCAGAAATCTACACAACGGGAGACACGATGGGCACTTTCACAGGAGAGGAATCCTGAAATTGTACTTTATAGGAACGCATACATAAAGCCAGTTCACACAAAGAGCTTTACAAGGCAGCTGATTTGTGTACACGGTTCATCTTGGATTGGAACGTGTTCAGACCGAAAGCCATTTGGGCCGTTGTGTTTCTCCCCACCGATTCATGATCCGAGGCCAAGAGAAGGAGAGTCAGGGCTGAACAGTTGCAAGCTCCTTCTGGATGCAGCATGGTTTGGATCAGAATTAAAAAAAAAAAACAAAATAGATGTTTATCTGAAATAAACTCCAAACCTTCCAAACTCATTTTTATTTTTATTCATAGCTAACTAGCCTGGATGTTAGTGTCATTTTTAAAGTAATAAAAAGACTATTATTTTCTTCAGTGATTTATGATTCTGGCAAGTGGTCCAATCTTAAGTATTCCAAATCCATTATTTATATAAAATGATATTAGTTGCTTTTGTGTTTTTTTTTTTAAAGCCAGGAAATATATCTTGGATTTAAAGAAAACTTGGCTTGGTCTGGAAAATGATGAATAATAAGCATCTGTGAGGAAAAACAAAAACAAAAACAACAAAAATAAAAAACGAGCTAATTCGTGTTCCAGCCCCCAAAGTTCAAGTTCATTTCACTCACTGTTACTCAGAGAGGACATGACCATGAATAAAAAAAAAAAAAAAGAAAGAAAAAGAAAAGACTCATTTGACCCCGTTTCACCTACTCCATTAAGCACATACGGAATGTGGGGTGGAAAGACCTGGTTCGTGCCTTGGCTGTTCCCCTCCTGGGTGTGGGGAGCACATCTCTCCTGGAGAAAGCCAGAAAGGACGGGAAAGTCGCTGTAGAGAGGAGTACCCTGGGCATATCTGTGGGTGTCTTGGGAACGGAGAGCACGTGTCCAAGAGTGTCTTTGTTTTTGCTGGGACCCACTCCATCCTGGCAACCAGCTCATCTCCTGCCAATCACATGGAATCTTCCAGAAGGGGAACATCAGATTACTGGGAGACTCTGAAAGCTGGGAGGCTTTGCCTTGGTCCCTGATGAAATGCAGGAAGCTGAGATGTCATCACCATACAGCTTGGTGTAGCACACGAAAAGGCAGGTGACGCTGATCACTGGCCACTCGCACGAAGTTGCCGTCTGTGACACAAGGAAATCCGTGTGTCGGCTCCACGGGCAGAACTGGGAGCCACATGGAGCCAGAATCATGCATTTTGCCCCATGTTTAAGCACCGTTTTGGAACACCTCAGAGGTCAAGTGGGGAAGATATTGTTCAGCTAGTTGCCTTGGCGTGCGTTGAGACATGGCATCACACATCGAGGACGATGGTGACGGGGTGAAGTGTGGGGGCTCCAGAGTGTGGAGGAGGCCGTGCCGCTCAGCTGACAGTCAATGAATGGCAACCAAGAGCTCTGGTTAAGACAGTTCGCTTTCAAGGATCAACATTTTTATTTTGGGGGCACCTGGGTGGCTCAGCCATTAAGCACCCGACTCTTGATCTCCGCTCAGGCCATGATCTCATGGTTTGTGGGAGGGAGCCCCACATCAGGCTCCACACTGACGGCACAGAGCCTGCCTGGGATTCTCTGTGTCCCTCTCTCTACCCCTCCCCTGCTCGATCTCTCTCTGTCTCTCTCTCTCTGTCTCTCTCAAAGTAAATAAACAAACATTTTTTAATGTTTATTGTTGACAGAGAGAGCCCGACGCGGGGCTCGAACTCACAAAGCCATGAGATCATGACCTGAGCCAAAGTCGGACGCTCAACTGACTGAGCCACCCGGGCACCCCCAGAAGAAAAATTTAAAAAAAAAACAACAAGATCAACACCGTTAAAATCAAGACGTGAGGCTAAAGATATGTTACAATATAATTACTCCCAATAGGGACAAATGTGAAGATTTTACAGAAAGTCCAGCGGTGTTGTGCGTGAGCAGATAAGCAGCCTGTGTTTCTTAAGTAAATGGATACACGAACACGGGCAGGAGTGGATGGAAGGGTGAGCGAGTTTCACGCGTGAAAGGAGAACTCACCTAACGGTAATTGTATTCCAAATAGAACTTCCGAGAACGTTTTTCTGCACAAACCCCGTGAACGTACTGCAGGAGCTGGGGGTCCAAGCCGGCCTCCCCACCAGCGCACAAAGATGTGCCAAGGTCTCCGAGGTGTGGAGAGGCTGGGCTGAGCCGCCATGGCTGAGCTCAGAGACGAGCGCAACGGAAGGAGCTGGGCGCTTGCCCCTGACTCCAGGCCTCCATGAGGATGGGTGCCTGGGAGGGAAGGAAGCAAGGAATGAAGGCGCATTCCCTGAAAACGTAAAACCATGGACACGCTCTGCTGAAAGTCACATTCTCTTGCAGGTGTATCGTTGCTCTTAACAGTTTAAAAACTCTCCGTGTGAATGGCCTTGCTGGTGACAGCGAGGTAGCCTGGACAGGCCCTCTGGAAAGCAGTGCAGAGGCAAGAAGATGGGAGACGGGGCCCAAACGTCCTTCAAGCTCCCCCGTCCTGCTCCCTGGAGGAAATGGCCAACCCCCAGCGGTTCCCTAGACGCAGCCTCCGGGCCAGCCGGCCGGACGACACCAGGTGCTGCTTAGGAGTGTGGCCGTCAGCTCCCGAGGTGGTGGACCCGGGCCTCCAGGAGCCGGCCCCAAAGTCTGTCCCACCGAGGCTCCCGGGTCAGCCCGCTAAAGCATCAGATGCACCTGCTGCAGTGTTCGTGGTGCAAACACAGAGCAGAGACGGCGAGATGCCAAACCCAGAAGATGAGAAGAAGTAACCGGTGTGGGGACGCCTGGGAGGGAAGCGGGGTCCCATTCGGGCGACGAGCCCCGCGGACACCCCAGGTCTGAGGACGAGTCACGGGTGTGGGCACACGGCCCTGTAGGGGCTCTAAGGACTGGGAGCCTCCAGACACACCCAGGCCACCGGGGAGGAACGCATATCCACGAGTATTAAACAGGAAGCGCTCAAAATGCCAGGACGCGTTGAAGGCGTCCCAGCAGGATTTCCGTGGAGGCTGAGCCCCCTTCTTCCCTCTGCCCGATTCGTACAACTAGGTCAGACCAGGTGTCTGCAACACGGCTCCGGGAAGAGCCCAGCTGCAGACGCTTCCATCAGGCAGGAGGTCGCTGTGGTAATCAGGGGAGGGAAAATATAACCGAGGAAATACTTGTGCTGCAGCTCTATCTTCCAGGGTCTGGCTCCGGATGGACGCACACCCCCCAAGTGGGCGACAGAGCCTGCATCCCTGCCCACGCCAGCAAAAGCCCTGCCCTCCATGCTCCAAGGATGCCATCCGCGCTGACAGAAGACGCAGGCTGTCTGGACACAGAGTATGAGCCTCCAGCAGCGGAGTCAGTGACGAGTGAACCCTGTGAGGAATGTGTCACACTTCCAAAACTTTACAGGGGCACCCAGGGAACTCAGTCGGTGAAGCGTCAGGCTCTTGATTTCGGCTCAGGGCATGATCCCACGGTTGGTGAGTTCAAGCCCCACATCGGGCTCCATGCTGACAGCACCGAACCTACTTGGGATTCTCTCTGCCTCTCTCTGGCCCTCCCCTCTCTCTCTCTCTTTCTCAAATGCCCCTCCCCCCCTTCTCAAAATAAATAAATAAACTTAAAAAAATCACATCTGTTTGCTACTCATAAAATAGGATTGCACGCATTTAAACATTTAAAAAAATAATTAAACATTGCGAGAACACGTGAACGCATGATGAGCTTGTTAGGATGTTACTTCTCATATCATTCATCCACCCACGTCTCTCTTTAGGGGGAGCCCCCAGGGGGTCTCGGCAGTGAGCAGCTGGTAGGGGCCCAGGATGGTGTCAGCATGGCTGTGATTATAACTTAATAACGATCGGTGACCCGGAAGGTGGACACAGCCCAGGACAGCACCTGCTGGGGCCAGGAGGGGGCCCTGGACACCAGCTGCCCTTCAGACAGAGGACCCCGGAGCAGACGCTGAAATGGCAAGGAGAAAACAAATGCAGTAATAGATTCGGTTTAACACAATACATGCCCAATGTTATGATGTCTACACACAATCCACAAAAGATTAATCCATGTCTCATCTCCCATACTCCTCGGGAGCCGGTGTGAACTTCCAGGGACAGCGGGTCCCACGTTGGACCCCAAGTTCTCAGCAGAAACCCCCATCTGTGTTCAGAGGTTGTAAAATTCACAGCTGGAAAGTGGATCCACATACCCAGGTTTTTCAAAGATTCTTAAACAGTTTTCTAATAACTGAATTGAGCATCATCTTTTTATTTTTTTAATGTTTGTTTATTTATTGGGGGGAGGGGCAGAGAGAGAGAGCGAGAGAGAACCTCACACAGGCTCCGCACTGTCGGCACAGAGCCTGACATGGGGCTCAAACTCATGAACCGTGAGATCATGACCTGGGCCCAAACCAAGAGTTGGACGGATGCTCAACCAGCTGAGCCGCCCAGTTGCCCCGAGCATCATCTTTTTAAAGTTAGACCAACGGACTTGAACGGCGTCCAGTGCTTAATGACTCGTTCACGCCAACTGTCTCGAGTGTGCAGCCATCACCTGTGACCGTGGCCTGTGCCAGGGGGATGGCGCAGGGCTGGAGTCAGAGCATCGAGAGGGAGGGACCCGTCAGAATTGAATTGTCACCACGGAAACTGTGACAAGGACTAAACCCAGGTAAATCCGAGGAGACGATCTTGAGAGGGATGTCACTATCTGAGGATGGCCAGAGGGACAGCTTGTGGGAACCTGGTGGCAGAGAAAGGGGGCAGCAGGGAGGACGGCCGGGTCCTGGCAGGAGTGAGCGGGGCTCCCCCAGAGAGAGAGGCAGGCTTGTGTTTGGGGCACCCGCACTAGGCTGTCCCCACATACCCACCTACAGGGCTCGTTCTCGGACGAGACAAGGAGGGAACTGTATGCTTTCTGCAGGAGGCCCCTGAAGCAAGCCGGACTTGGTGAAGCCTTTGCTGAAGGGACTCAGCCCTCGAGGGTCAGACCTGTGCTCACACACAGAGGAACATAGGGTTTCAAACCTGCGAAATTAGGAGCAGACCCTGACCAGGGTCACCTGACCCAAGACCACTGGCTGCTACGGCACTCTGGGAGACCGTCAGCCAGGGTGTAGGGCGACTCCCCAACGCCAGCCTTGTTCGTCATTTGCAAGCGTCACCTGCTCACAGCTGAAGTCACATAAACAAAAACGTGTGACAAACCTGTTGCTTTCCTCTGACAGCAGTCACGGGCCTCCCACACAATACAAACAGAGTAAACACACACTTGACCGCCAATCTCAAATACACCGAGGAGAGCTCCAGAAAGGAGATGTGGAATTATTTTTGTAAATGTAACTGTCGTCACCTAGTATAGAAATTTAGTGACACATTTTGGGGGAGAGGCCACAGCACTAGAGAAATTCAATTTTAGGGTCGGATTTTCAAATATTACACGCACTGACTGCGAATTACTATTCTGTTGAAGAATTTTGATGTCAATTAAGGCCTCCGCGAAATGGTTAAAAACGGAAAAAAGAATTTTGAAAGTCCCAAATGAAAATATTCCTCTCTGGTTTTATATATGGAAGTAAACTCCCTTCAGGTCTACAGTCTCAAAGCAAACATAAGGAGACAAGACAGGTGGAGAGAAAGCAGACCAGCCAGGGGACTCGGGCACGAGGTGCGGTCTCCGGGGGTCTCTTTGCCTCGTAGACTCCAGGTGTGAAGCCAGAAACACCACCAGGTGCAGACAAAACAGTCTAACAAGAGCCCCGAGACAAGCCGGCTCTCGTTCTGGCCAGAGGACCGGGAAACAGGCGACCTCATGGGACAGACGGACTTCAGTCACCACCCCCCTGCCTGGCTGACACCCCAGGAAACACCACAGCACCCCCAGCCAGCCGCCCCATTGGATTAGGGAAACTAAATCTGCAACTTAAAAATTCCCAAAGAGAAATCCCAGGCCCAGATGGTTTCGCTAGAGAATTGTACGAAACGTGAAAGAAGAATTTGTATCAGTTGTGCGTCATTTCTCCCCTTTACAGGGGCGGAGGGGACACGTTCTCTTTGTGGGCCAGCATTTCCCTGACAGCAACACCAGGTGAAAACAGCTCAAAAACAGAAAACCTCAGACCGATGTGGCCCACGCATTAGATGCAAACATTCATAACCAACTCTTAGCTGTCCAGTTCGTCCACATGTACAAGTGCGCAGCAGCACTAACTGGGGTCCTCTGCAGTGCACGTTGAATGCAGCGGTGACAGGCTTTCCTCCTAAGATCATGACCGGGAGATCCGTTCTCAACATTTTAGTCAACACAGTCCTGGAGTCCCAGCAAGTAAAATAAGGCAAGAAAAAGAAATCAAAGACATAGATTGGGCGGGGCGGGGGAGGAGGAGGGTAGCCGGGAAGAAATACAACTTTCTCTATTTGCAGATGTCATGATTATCTATGCAGAAAGCCCTGCAAAAATCTATACAAAAATTAAAAAAAGAAATTTTTTTTAAATCTCCTACAGCTAATACATGAGTTCATAAAGTGGACTGGCTACAAATGAATGCAAAAAAAGCCAATCGTATTTCTGTAAACTAGCAACAAACATGTGAACACCAAAATTTAAAATATAATACCATTAAAATTGCTGGAGGAAATGAAGTCTGTAGGAGTCTGTGTAGGATTTGTACGCTGAAAAGTGCGATGCGCTTCTGAAAGAAATGCAACATAGCTAAGTAAATGGAGAGCAAAATACCCCATCTCCAGATCAGAAAACTCAGTGCGGTAAAGACTCGGATTCTCCCCACGTTGACAGACAGGTTAAATGCAGTCCAACCAGAACCCGGCAAGCGTTTTTGTAGATGTACAAACACAGGATCATTTTCAGTAAGGAAAGAGAGGCAAAGCCTCCGGAATAAAACAATCTCGAAACAGAAGAATTGGGGGGCGGGGGGCGCCTGGGTGGCTCAGTCGGTTGAGCGTCCGACTTCGGCTCAGGTCATGATCTCACAGTTAGTGGGTTCAAGCCCCGTGTCAGGCTCTGTGCTGACAGCTCAAAGACTGGAGTCTGCTTTGGATTCTGTGTCTCCCTCTCTCTCTGCCCCTCCCCCGTTCATGCTCTGTCTCTCTCTGTCTCAAAAATAAATAAACGTTAAAAAAATAAAAAAAATCACTGAACCTTGACCCAAGTCTCATACTTTAGATAAAAATTAATGCAGATATAAAACCATAAAAATTTTAGGAGATAATGTCCAAGACCTGGACCTAGGCAGTTGTTAGCCTGGACACCAAAAGTTCAATCCATAAAAGGGAAAAATGACAAATCGGGATTTATCAAAACACTGTGTCTAAGACTGCGTGACTCCAGGACAGTAGCTATTAAGCCAAATGTTTCAGTAAAGTGCCAGACAGTGATGCCGAGGAAGTCTGAGGGCCCTTCTGCCCACCCAGCCCACCCGCCTCTGCTGGGAAAGCCCCCCCATGACAGGTGCGTTAAGAACTGTCCACCGAAGTGGGGCACGTGATATGCTCACGCGTGGGAGCTGGGATTGGACCCGGAATCTCCAATTTGGAGATTACAAGCTTCTGGACAGGATTCCATGTGCAAGCAGGTCTGGGACAGCCATGGTTCATCATGTGGACGGAGAGGGTACTGAACCTCAGCTCGGATCAGGGGGCGGCAGTCACGGGCTCGGAGACCACACGGGAAGACCACGGGCTCCTCCTGGGCCCAGAACTGCCTGATCACGTTTTGTGCAACACCCAAAATGATCCCTAAAGGAAGGGAGCACTCACATGGTGTCGTGTCCCGCTGGCGCCTGATATCCAGGCTGCCTGCTCTGAAAAGCTGACCACTTCGACGCCCTCGGGTGGAGGGGGAAAGATGGCAGGAAGCTCTCGTCACCAGCAAAGCTCTTTTCTCAGTATCTTCTTGCCTAAGAGTTCCCGGGAACCCAGGGATTTCCAAATCTAGGAGACGTTATTCACAAAGCACAGGCTTCCCCAAAAGAGACACTCTTAGAATATGTACCTCACTGGTTGAAAACTCAAGAGATCCGGTGCCAGGGAGTCCCTGCCTGTTAGCGAGAGCCTCCAGATAAGGGAGCAGGGGGGTGGGGGTCTCTGACACATGAGAGAATCTACACCCCAAAGAACACGGCACTGATACGGTCTTAAAACGCTGAGCCTGCCATGCTAACACGTCCCTGTACCAAGCACAGTCTTTCACCCCCAGAGTTCGAGACGGGCAGGGAATTGTCACTGTCACATGGGCAGTTAGTGGAAGAGACCACACTTAACCCCAGAGCCACCAGGGACACTCACGCTTAGACGCGAACGTGCACACGTGTCGGCGGCCTCTGTGGTCTTCCTGGGGGATCAGACGATATGTGGGTTGCCACCTCACCTCCGGAGGTTTCTAGGTGACCGCACATGATCTTCGGTATCATCACCAGTATTTCAAGAGAATGTGCAGGAGCCTGTTTGTTTCAGTGAATAAAAGACTGTGTGCACAGGCTTACAAATTCTAACCTCAAAATGTTCCCGAATTCTTTTTCCTTGCAAAACGTAATGACCCTTCTCCTTACATGTAAGCTGCACAGAGAGTGGCTTCTTTCCAAAGCCCAGAGTGTTGACAGGGAGGAATGAAAAGTCACTTGACAGAAGAGAGAGAGGACCTGAGCCAGGTGATGGAGGCACACCAACAGGGATGAATCACACCTACAAGTCATGTCGAGAATGACATTTCTGGGGCGCCTGGGGGCTCAGTTGGATGAGCGGCCGACTTCGGCTCAGGTCGTGATCTCATGGTTCGTGGGTTCAAGCCCTGTGTCGGGCTCTGTCCTGAACTTGGAGCCTGCTTAAGATTCTCTCTCACTCTGAGGTGCCTGTGTGGCTCAGTCGGTTGAGTGTCCAACTTTGGCTCAGGCCATGATCTCGTGGTTCACGAGTTTGAGCCCCAAGTCAAGCTCTGTGCTGACCGCTGGGAGCCTGGAGCCTGCTTCAGATGCTGTGTCTCCCTCTTTCTCTGTCCTTTCCCTGCTCACGCTGTCTCTCTCTCTCTCTCTCTCTCTCTCTCTCAAAAATAAATATTTAAAAATTTTTTTTAAAGAGATTAATATTTAAAAAAGAAGAAAGTGACATTTCTCCTCTGTGGTCTCCCTCCTCCAACTTCACAAACTCAGCCTCATCAGGAGGAAGATGTTACACAAATCGCAGTTGACAGACGGTCTACGAAACGCCTGAGAGCCATTCAAAACTGTCACAACAGACAAGGACCATCGGAGAAGGGGTTCCAGCCTAGAGGAGCCTGAGATGTGAGGAGGGTCATGCGGCGTCCTGGATCGGATCCCGGAACGGGAGGATGAGGAATTAGGGCGAAACCGGGCAGATCTGAACAAGCGTCAGGCCCTCGTTCATCCTCATACATCAGTATCGGTCTGTTAATTGCTTCGAACGTGCCGTTAAGGCAAGACATTAGCAGAGGGGGCAATGGGGTACCGGGGATAGGAGACCTCTCTGTATTATCTTTGCAGCTTCCCACACGTCTAAAAGGAGGCTAAAAAAGAAGGTTCGTTTAAGAATGTAATGTGAGCCTGTGGACCAAGCAAATCCAATGGTCTCACAGGACAGGGATGGGGGGTAACGCCCCCACTGATCCTTGCACGTTTCCTCGGTTAGCTGAAGTCTGTCAGAGACAGTCCTTACTGGGCTCCCGGGCGGCTCAGTTGGATGGGCGTCCGACCCTTGATCTCGACTCAGGTCATGGTCTCACGGTTCGTGGGTCGGAGCCCCGCATCGGGCTCTGTGCTGACAGTGCAGAGCCTGCCTGGGATTCTCTCTCTCCCTCTCTCTGCCCCTCCCCTGCTCAAAATAAATAAGTAAACTTAAAAACGTAAATAATCTTTATAGAGTGCGTTGCACACGGAGCGTGCAACTCAATACCGCACCACAATCCTCGCAGGCCTCTGACCCGAGTGTCGTCAGGCCACCCGCACGCTTTGCCATGTGTGCCCCCATCCCCGGGATTGCTGCCTGGAGTGTAGAGCAGGGCTTACAAGGTGTGAGCGTTGTTCTAGACATGCACCGTGCACTCGCTGGCCGACCCCTGGGCGCTGAGCTGCAGCCGGTCCTCTGCCCTGGGTCTTCGGCAGGTGTGTGCATCTCCAGGAGGCTCCCAGAGGGCGGCTTGGTGGGTTTGGGGGACCGTGACAGGAGACTCCACGCCTTCCGAACCCCTGTGCGGACACTCCTTTCTCGCCGAGCAGCGCCACTGTTCTCCAGGGGCCCCAGGTCCCCGCCTCCCCTTCTCCCACAGCCACAGCCACACTCAGGGGAATCAGCGTCAGCTGCTGTCTCCGTAGGTAAGTGTGACCACTTCTCGGGGATCCCCTGCAGCCCTGTCTTTCCCAAGCCGCTGACCCTGGTTATCCCCGCGGCTCCTGCCCTCACCCTCCCAGTGTGGGCCCCCATGACAGCCTGACGGCCCCGGGGAAGCATCATCCAGAGCCCCACCTACTCTGCTTGGAGCCTCCTCTTCCCATGCTGCCCCGTCCCCAAGGTGCAAGTGGTCCAAAGGCCGTGTAGGACTTTCCTCTTGATCCCCGACTGCAGGTGTGAGGTCAGCTCCCCACCCGCACCAGCACATAGGCGCCCTCCCACCACCCAGGGAGCCTGTGCGCAGGGATGCGCCCCATTTATGCATGGCTGTGCTCGATGGCAGACCCCTCTGCCTGAAGGTGTCCACACCCCTCCTCCTGCCTGGCCCCCGGGGGCCTCCCCCCACCTGTGGCACTCAATGTCCTCTCCTCATACTCCCACCTGGGCCGCACACTCCAGGAGGGAAGCCTCTTTGCCTGCTTGTTTCACGGACACGTCCGAAGGCCGCTACGGGACACGTGAAGAAAACACGCTCGGGGAGCGGTAGCTCTTGGTCCCTGGAGGAGAAGCGTCAGGGGTCCAGGCTCAGGTTCCTGGAAGTCGGGTCACTGTGCACGGAGAACACCTCTGACTGCAATCAGGTGTGGGTGTGATTCCTGGACAGCGTGCACAATGACAGAACGTGGAACAGAGCCGACCGGAGAGAGAAATAACCCACCGATGGATGGAGTGAAATGGGTTTAGAAGCCCCACGGATTCAGTCGTAGAAAACGTGCATCAGAGAACTTAGCACGCCCGGTGCACATGAGCTGATGGCATCTCGTGGCGATTTTCATTCCTGGTCTGTGATTCTCTCCATGGCCAACTGTCCTGTTTTCTGTTCCCAAGGTGGCCTAAGGATTCAGACCTCGGTACGGCTTTCTGCCTCCTAAGTGCGTCTCAAATTACATGCAGTGAATCCATTCATTAATTCAAAACGTCTGAGTAAGCTCCGTCCACCTATGAAAATAAGAGCCCCCTCGGGCAGGGAATTTGTGAGAATCTAAGCTAAAAGGTAAAAGTTAAATTTAGGAAAATCATCATTCTGAGGAAGGACCACCGAAAAGACATTCTCTTTGAGCCTAATAAGAATATTCCTTTAAATATATAGCTGCTCAAACTATTTTATCCATCTTTTATTAGGCATTTTGGGGTTTTTGAGATGCATGTCTTAAAGATTCCTTTTTCATGCCTAAAATATCATTATCTTATGCATAAAATTATCATTTGCAGACCCCCAAATCGTACCTGCTCAAGAAACCCTTTCTATTCTAATTTGTGTGAGAAAACCCGGGGGTGCATGGGGGAGGATTTTGCGTGCACCCATGTCCTTGCAAAGTGAAGTAAAGCTGAAATTCAGGAAGAATGCCTTCGAGGAAGTGCAGGAAATGGAAAGGTGGGGGTGGGGGGTTTAAACAGAACCTACTTCCTGCCCTGATCAGGGGCCAGACAGGGCATCCTTCCCTTCCTCGGGAAACCGCAGGAAAGCCTTCTACCCACATTTTCTACTTGCTCCCTCTGCATCCTGACCGCCCCCCCCCCCGCCCCTCCGGGCTTCCCGGAGTGGCCCTGCTTGGTGGCCATGCCTCCTGTGTCTAAGGAAGGTGAGGATACACTTTGTCCCTGGGGGCTGTCACATGCATAGTGGACAGCCTTCGCACCGATTAGCACAGTCCCAGCATAGTGACAAGAGCTCACACGCCTCTCCTGGGATGGACCTTCCAGGCTGCGTCCCCCCCTGTGCTTGATCTGTTTGCTGCTCAGGGTATGTACCTGTGTCCACACTTGGGGCATCAATCGAGTATTTGTCGGGCACCTACAGTCTCTGTATTAAATTCCCTTTCCACTCAAGGAAGAAAAGTATGCGTGGCCCCCAGGTGGTGTCCGGCCCGGGCCCCGTCCCTCCGGGCAGCAGCAAAGCCCATCCCTTCTGGCGGGGCCATCGCCCCGACCGCGGGAACAGTCTGCAGCAACGCTCAGGAGGAATACGGCTGTGAGCGCGGGGCCCCGGGTGTCCGTTCAGTCGCGCGTGACATCTGCAAAGCTCTTTTCTTCTGTGCACACGATGTCCAGTGGCCGAGGGAAGTTTGAGGGCACCAGGAGGGAGGCACGCGCCAGCATGATCCTTCTCCCGACAAGAGAAGCGACGACAGATAATTGAAGGAAAACAAAATGTTCTTTTTGGACGGCCCAGCGGGCAAGTGCTTTGACAGCGAGCTCTATCCTTACTGTTACTCATCGCCCCACCCCCACTGGCCAAACTCGGGGCGGCACGTGCCTCCTTCTGGGGCCCCCAGCTGGAGAGACGCCCTGTCCCGAAAACCACGCAGCCAGCCCTCCTCGGGAGCGTGTGCCACGCTGAGCGTGTGTGCAGATTCACATGCTGCGTGTTTCCTCTCCTTTAAAGTATCTGCTTAGGGGCGCCTTTGGGGCGGGGCAAGGGGCTCAGTCGGTTACACGGCCGGCTTCGGCTCAGGTCATGATCTCGCAGTTCGTGGGTTCGAGCCCCGCGTCGGGCTCTGTGCTGGACAGCTCAGTGCCTGGAGCCTGCTTCCAATTCTGTGTCCCCCTCTCTCTCTGTCCCTCCCCTGCTCATGCTCTGTCTCACTCTCTTTCTCAACAATAAATAAACATTAAAAAAAGTTAAAACAAGTCGACGGTTCCAGCTGATGCCTGCTGCTCATTTTGTGTAGCCCTCACCCCTACGCAGACCGCAACGGTTCTGGTTTTCAGGACGCTTGAGCCCCCCACGGAACAACGGGCTGTCCGACTGCAGACAGGAGGGCCCGGGCGACCCAGGCGTTCTGCTGTCAACCTCATGTCCCTGTCCCTCTTACAGCATCACAACCTGCCTGCTTCATCCTGCAAGCCTGGAGCTCCCGAATGGCCAGTGTGTGTGCCGTTTGAGAAAAGCAACGAGCAGGAAGTACACACTTCTGGCCCCTGCTGACCTCCCTCAAGCCCTCTGACGCCTCCCCCGCTTTATTTAAATATATTCAACCCCCACTTGCTTATTTGTTTTCATGCCTTAACTTTTACCTTCACGTAAGTATCCGGGCATCACAGACACATGTATCCATTTCGTTCGACAAACCGTAATCAGCATCTCCCCCGTTGCCGGGCCGTGGGTCACACGTAGAGGGCGTACACACGTCTCCCCTGAAGGAACTTCGTGTCCAGCACAGAGAGTGATGGACACGGCCATCCGCCTGTCACCACATGGGCGCCACGCGGCCACCCTGTCCTGAACTGGCTCTGTTTCCACTCGGCCCCCAGGAAACTATATCTCAGCTGAAGATTCTTAATCCTGGAGAAGATTCTTCCGTGGTTACCTTCCGGTTACCTTCCAACCGGGAAGCTGCTAACCGTTTATGGATCTTCTAGCCACGAAACACACAAGGGACACACACCCGGTGCTTTTCAGACACCGCTCAGGGGTTTCATGGTTCCACAGACGTCCACCGAGCCCTCAGCAAACAGGCCCCGCTACAGCAGGAGGCCCAAATGCCTGAGGCCAGCGCGGCTCTCCATCATGATCTGCAAAGCCCACGTACTCCCGTTCCTCAGATAGGCTCGCCTCTCTGGCCCCAGGCCTCGGCAGAGTCTGTCCACTGCCTTTGGTCTCCCTAACCATCTGCCGATCTCACTGGCTGCGTTATCTTGCCTGGGTCGCGTCCTCATCCGCAAAGCCAGAGTACAGACACGCTCCGGAGGGGTGTGGTGATACTGCATCCATAGGAGTCCCCAACCCAGAGTAAGCACTTCCAGAGACGCTCTCCTTGTTCAGCCGCAGGGTCTCAGTGGGGCCACCACCCGCTCCACCCGGGGTTCTTTGACTTGTCTCCTGGAGACGTGGTCAGCGAGCCCCTGTGCCCACCTGCACAGCTGTCCTGAGCGAGCGTAACTCCCACCCGAGATTGTGAGCTCCCAAACTCAGAAACACCATCTTCCTCCTCTCAGTGCCAGTCTGGCCATGGGTAACTATCCCCTCACCGTTCATTCTAGTTTAGCCACATTCTGGCAATCAAGGGACAGTGAGTATGAGAGGCTCTGACAATGTCCGCAAGTCGATCTTGTTTCGATGACTATTTAATTACAAGTGTTAGACGTAGGGATGCCTGGTGGGCTCAGTCGGTGAAGTATTCAACTTCGGCTCAGATCATGATCTCACGGTTCGTGGGTTGGAGCCCCGCATTGGGCTCTGTGATGACAGCTCAGAGCCTGGAGCCTGCTTCAGGTTCTGCGTCTCCCTCTCTGCCTCTCTCTCGCTCACTCTCTGTCTCTCTCTCTCTCAAAAAATAAATAAACATCAAAGAAAACATTTTTAATGTTGGATGTAAGCATAATCAGCCACAGTGAGCCATGGACAAGGCCTGCAGTACAAGCAGAACCCTGTTCTAGGACGTGCATCGCAACACGGGGACAGCGAATCCAGATCAGGTCCCCTGACTCGAGTCCTCCAAGCTTCCCAGCATGTGTGTGGTCTGAGCCCTGAAACTGTATTTGAACTGTCGCTGCTCTGGTTGAGGGAGCAAAGGCAGGCATGAGCTACTCCACGCCTCTATGTACACATCTACAAAATGGGGACAATCACACCGAAATCAAACACCATGCTATCCTAATTCAGAGAATGGGTATGGTGCAAAAGTCTGACACTGGATCCTTACCTCACACTGTGAATAAAAATTAACTCAAAATGGATAAGAGGCCTAAACTTAAGAACTAAGACTGCAAAGCTCTTAGAAAAAAATACAGGAGAAAAGTTTCACGACGTTGCCCTCAAAAGTGATCCCTTAAGTATGACACCAAAAACACAGGCAGAAAATTAAAATACAGGTAACCTGGACCTCATCAAAATTTAAAACATCTGTGCATCAAAGGACATTGTCATTGCACTGAAATGGCAACCCGCAGAATGGGAGAGAAGATTGTAGAATTATGTTTCTGATAAAGAACTATAAACTATATAAACTGTAAACTATTACAAACTATATAAAGAATTCCTACAACCCCGCAATAAAAACACTAATAAACCAACTCAAATAGACATTCCTCCAAAGAAGACTCACAGACGACCAATGAGCACTAATTAGGGAAATGCAAATCAAACCAAAATGAGGTACCACTTGGCACCCATCAGGATGGCAGCTATAGAAATGTAATAGGAAAACACGGAAAGTAAATGCTGACGAACGGGTGGAGAAGTTGAAACCCTCGTGCTCTGTCAACGGGAATGAAAGATGGTGCCATCTCCGTGGGAGACAGGGTGGCAGTCCCTCCGACACTAAAAATAGAACTCCCTATGATCCCACAGCTACACTTCCGGGCACACATACAGAGGAGCTGAAAGCGGGGACTCGAACAGATGCTCATGCACGCACCCTCACTGCAACATTGTCCGCAGTAGGCAAGAGAGGGAAACAAGCCACGTGCCCGCTGGTGGATGAATGCATAAACAGAATGAGATACGAGCCTACAGTAGAAGATGATCAGTCCTAACCAGGAAGGAAGTGCTGTCACAGGCCACAACACGGACGAGCCTTGAGGCCTTTGTGCTGAGTGAGATTAGCCAGTCACAAAAAGACAAATGCCGACTCCATTATGTGGTACCTAACATAGCCCAAATCATGAAGACAGAAGGCAGAGGGGTGGATTCCCAGGGCTGGGGTGGAGAGAGGAATGGGAAGTCGTTGTCTAATGGGGACAGAGTTTCAGTTCAGGAAGATTAAAAATTCTGGAGGTGGATGGATGGATGATGGGTGGATGGATGGAAGGAAGGGAGGGAGGGAGGGAGAGACGGAGGAAGGAAGGATAGATAATAAGTGGATGAAAGGAAGGTTGGATGGATGAATGAATGGTGGGTGGATGGATAGATAGATGGAAGGAAAGAAGGATGGATGATGGATGGACGATGGATGGATAATTGTGCAACTATGTGAATATGCTTAATGCCATTGAAGTGCACTCTTAAAAACAGTTAAAATTGTAAGTTTTATACATTTTTTACCACAACAGTTCTCTTTCAAAACAAATGAATCTGTGATTTGTAAATGTAAGAAAGAGAACAAATAATTTCTCTGCCTCTCGCATGAGTGTAATTACAGTGCATCAAAGTAAAAATGTAATATAAAAAAAACACAATTAATTCAGACCAGAGAATTTTGTCCTATATCTGGACAGCTAGCTTATTCCAAGCTGAAGGGGAACTTTGGATTTGCTCTACATTTCAGTACCCTGAAAATATGCAGTTTTCCTCATCACCAAAGGTCACAAAAAGAGGCATTTATTTCTGTGATCACTTGTATTCTGAAAGTTTAACAAAAGGCATTAATCCTGATGTGAACAATGGAACCAGAGCACCAAGGGCACATCCATCCTGAATGGCTGCCTTCCAATCACATCAGTGAGGTTTGTTTTTTTGTGTTTTTGTGGGGTTTTTTTACTTTTTCCAAAGAGTTTTGTTAAGTCCTGGATGCCAGGGATCTTGTAGATTTCACATTGTGAGGGCTTGCAGGGCTGATCAATTTCCAGGTTTTCACATTCACCTTCTTAAGGACTCTTTCTCTGTGCTTCCTCCATGCCCTTTGGTGGGTGTTTCTAGAAAGAGTGGCCTTAAGGGGGAGGGTCTGACATTTGTAAACAGGAACAGATCTGCCCCCAGGAGACTGCAGGGGAAGGTGGTGTCCTGAGGGCTTTGCGGGTGAAGGATGTGGTAAGGGCCAGAGGCATCCTGGGAGCAAGCTAGTGATGTCAACTGGAGAGTGTCCCTCTGGGACTTGTCTTCCCCAGTAATGAGGTTGGCCAGTGCACTGGAAAGGGTGAAATGCTTTGGGGTGGGCACTGGGAGACTGACCTGGCTGGAGGTAGAGCATAACCAATGACAGGAAATTCAATACAGACATGCAGGTCCGGTTGGATCTCGCCAGGGAAGGTTCCAGAAGGATACGTGACGTGACAATTAACAGTGGGTGAGAACTCATGGGACGTGAAAGAATGTCCCAGGAATAAATACGGACAAGAGTGCCAGGTGGTTATGGGGTGACTACTTACAAGGAATGTGGTTATCCGCAACTTTAGGCCCTCCTAAGATCACCATATTGACTTTAAAAACTTTTCACCCCGTATGTAATCTGGGGGCCGCTTCACTTTGTGGGTGCTCCGCCTCACCCCAGTGGGCTCGTGCGCTGGCTCAGGACTAGGTCCTCTTTGCAGACTCTAATGGCTTTACCATGGAGTCTGCTAGCAGGGAATTTGAGGGGTGGCAAGGCTAACAGGTCGGGAGATGGCTACCATTGAGACACGGTTCATTACTCTCAGTGCCCGAGGGGACGGAGCCCACCACGGCCATGGGACCCAAACGGGGAGGCACCAGGGCTGGTCAGGAGGCCAGGAGGAGGGGACAGGTGGGCAGGAGCCTTTATTGTGGCTTCTATGGGAGGGAACAGGTGCAGCAAAGCAAGGTGGTCTAGGTTTCGTTGGTTGGAATGATTCCATGGGGCTCTGGGACAGAGGGCTGTCCCTAGTTGTCTGGTACCTGGCTCTGGGGTGATCAGGGGTCCAAGTGTGAGGGCCCCCTAGTGGCAGGAGTGGGGTGTGGGTCCTTCAAGGGATGGTTTGCACACGGATGCTGTGCTATCCCTAGGGACTGGCTAGTCCTGGGAGGGGCCAGTGGTGCTGATGTGAAGGCACCAGATGTGCAGAGAATAAAAGTCACGGTTAGTGCACCATGGGGGCTGACAGAGCACAGTGCTGTCTGCAGAGAGCCTTGGGGGCGGGAAGCACCTTGAAGTCACAGGGGCTCCTCCCTCCAGCTCCCTGTAGATGGGGACGTGTTTGCAAATCCCTCACTTAGTTAACTCTCTTGGGCAGGCGTGTCGCCTGAGAACACCCACGTTTGCGACCCCAGTAGTTTCTGCATCCATCTAACCACTTGTTGGCCACGGATTTTGTAAATTTCATCGAACCAATAACTTTGGAATTTGATATCTACATGTTTCAGCCAAATGGTCCATTTCACATCTTGTTACAATCATTTGGACAATAATTTTCTGCACCCTCGTAAAGCATCAAGAGTGGTATCTGGCCCCGAGTTTTATATCTGTAAGGGTCAAGCAGGCGGCTCTGTCCTTCAATGACCCCATGGTTAGGGGTGTTAGTATTAGGATCATTGGTCCGGGATTTTGTGGTGACCCCGGTGCACACGGATGGCATGTCACAGCTCCTAGGAAAGTGCCAGCGAGCACAGTCTTACAACAAAACAGCCCAATATGTGAAATTTAATCATAAAGATTTTACTTGTGCTTTCTACGGTCTCCTCAGGTGACATTTTCCTCTGAGATAACCGGCCCACTGCAATGCTTGTGTGGCCTTGAGTTTTCTCTTTTCCTACTTTTTTTTAAAGTCTATTTATTTATTTTGAGAGAGAGAGAGAGCATGAGCAAGAGAGGGGCAGAGAGAGAGGGAAGGAGAGAATCCCAAGCAGGCTCTGAGCCATTAGCACAGAAACCAGTGCGGGGCTCAAACCCACAAACTGTGAGATCATGACCTGAGCCGAAATCAAGAGTTGGAGTTTCAACTGACTGAGCCACCCAGGCGCCTCTCTATTTTTCTACTTTTTACTATACTTTTCTTGATTTGTTGAGGTGCAGGGTCACAAAAAGAAACCTGGACATGACGTACCTAACAGCGGGGAAGTTCCTAGTAGTTTCATTTTCCGAATCAATAATATTAATGCAAATTCTTCACATTTTTCCTTTACATCCTACTCTCATTAAAGGTTAGGTTTGCTATTCATTCACTTGTTTGTATTAAATGGTAGAACCACTAAAAGTCCAGAAACAGGCAAATATTCTCTCTAGGACCATGCTGAGCACAGGCCAGCTTTGGAAGCAGGGCACGTGCTCCAAATAGGTCGTGGCTAGTGTGCAACCTAACCGCCCAGTCAGGGTGGCACAGGTCATGCCTCACAACATAGTGAGCACCTCCCACACACTTTGTCCAGATGTCACTGAACCTTTTTCTTGGGTGTTTTTGTGACCTGTGGACACGCCTGTGCCCTGACTGTCCGAGGGGCAGCTCCTGCCTGGAACAGCAGGTTCCTGACACTCTTGGGAAGCCAGGAAGCCCAGCAGAAGTGCTACTGGATTGTGTGGAGAAGCCGAAGATCAATTGGTGCTCCCGCTGGACCCAGAAGGGGGTGAGCCAAGAGTGCCAGGGGCCGGATTCGCCGGTGCTGTTCACCACACCTCACACTGGTGCTCCTTTGCTTGTACAGAAGCCTGCGGGCGTCATGGACACCATCTCCTGGGGTACAGGGACAGCTAGAATGCATTTGGAGAAGTAGGCCCCGTGGGGAGCAGTTTCGCGATGTTGATGCCATGGGTGGGCGTTAGCGGGGTTCAGGGAGAAAGGATGTAGAATCGACTCTCGATTTGAGTGAGTTCACAGGGTAGATTTACACGACGTGAGAACAGGTGCACAACTGAGTTCTCCACCCACTGCGTCAAGCAGGAGCTCCTGCCGTCTGCAGTCTCAGCAGGTTGGAGGACAGCCTGTGAGGGAAACAGTGCAGAAGGCCTCTGCCATCACGGGAGGGGAAGCGGGAGGGACAGGCCATGTGGGCTCAGAAAGCATGGCGTGTTCTATGTGCCCCAAACTCAGGATCTTACTTTGCAATGGGCTTTCTTGTTATAAAGTATAAAAGGGTAAATAATATTAAATAAAATCATGGATTAAAGCATCACCCCAGACCCCGTCTCCAAGTGAAAATTCTCCTCACTGTCCGCCATCTTTCTTACTCATTCCCGGACACTATGCTGCCTTTGCTGCCGCAGGTGCGCCCCACCCCTGCCCTGCCTATAGTGGGCAGTACCCCAGAACAAGGACGGGGGATGGGGGTGATGGAGCTGATCCTGCTCCCGGGAGTGCTCCCTCCAGCCAAGGCCCTGCCCCCCTCCTGGGAGTGCTCCCTCCGGCCAATGCCCTGCCCCCGCTCCCAGGGAATGCTCCCTCCAGCCAATGTCCTGCACCCCCTCCCCGGGGGTGCTCCCTCCAGCTGAGGCCCTGGTGCCGCCCAGCCCCCACTGCCTGCAGGACCCACTCACTATTAGCTTCCTGTCCCCTTGTCTCCCTTTCCATACTCCCTCCTGTGTTCCTCTCCCTCACCTGCTGCCGGTACCGCCCTGCGCCAGGGTCTACTTTTAGGTGGCCCCCAAACCGTGACATCTATTGGTGCCAGGTATGGGGTGAACCATGGTCCCCGTGAGGAACGTTGGCTGTCACCATGTGCAGGGGCTGCGGCAGATCTGATGAGGTAATGAGGACACCAGAAGCACACGGCGATTGGGTCCACAGTTACTGTCCTAGGGGGACTCACAGAGGCGGCTCCTGGGGCAGTGGTTCCTGCACGGCAGATATCGCATGCAAAAGCAAGGGGACGAAGCCACCAGGGCGCACCGGGAGTGAGCACAGACACGCGGCCCCCAGCATAGATCTGCAGATTGTCGAGAGCCGGGCTCACACCGTGAAATCTGGATGTTAAAGCATAAGCAGTGGGAGGCTTTCAAACATTAAACACAATTAAAAAAAAGAGAGAGTGACATAATCAGAACTCCATCTGAGAGAAAGATAACTTCATCTGCACCATGAAAAGCATGGCTGTCAGCAGGAGATCGGCATGCTTGTACATTGGGGGGGTGGTGCATCCATAGAAAACGTTAGGGCCACTCCTCGTTTCTGCTCTCAGGTGATTGGATCGGTTGGAATGTGTGAGGCAGAGAAGATGTACCAGGTGAGGTAACTCTTCTGTCTGGTGGCTCAGGGACGGAAAATCAGGAAGACAGCCGGGGACATCTCTGCAGCCCAAGGGTGAGGTCAGACTTGGACGCATAGATTTTCCTTCACTCTCTGTACATAGGAGAACACCACAAGAATGGCGAGAGAAAAGCATGCCGGTCACCGTAAAGAACATTCATTAAGACAGATCTGAGACATTATTTTAACGAGTGCAACATTCCCAGTTTTTATTGAGGTGGGAATGACATAGGACGTTATGTGGTTTCAGACGTACAACCTAATGACTCAATATTTCTATGTATTTCAAAATGATCACACGGAAAGGCTAGCCAACATCCATCACTACAGATCGCTACGGGATTGTGTGTGTAATGAGGACCTTTGAGGACGGCTCTCTTAGCGACGGCCAAGTAGGCAACACGGTATTGTCCACTGCAGTCACCAGGCTGTGGGCTGCATCCCCAGCACATCGTGACTTTGTAACTGCAAGTTTGTATCTTCTGACTCTCTTCACCCTTTTTGTGCCCCCCAAACCCCACCCCTGGCCATTACCAATCTGCCCTCTGTATTTATAAACTTGTTGGTGTGCTTTTAGGTTCTGCACGTAACTGAGATCATATGGTGTTTGTTTCACCCCGTCTGACTGCCTCAAGGTCCACCCGTGTCATTCCGAGTGGCGACATTTCCTTCTTTCTGATGGCTGAGCGACACTGTATGATATACACACACCACATCTTTTTTACCCAGTCGTCAGTGGACGGACGTTCGGGTTGTTTCCAAATCTCGGCTGTTGTAAATGATGCTGCTATAAACACGAGAATGCATACTCCTTTTTGAGTTGGTGTTTTCATTTTCTGGATAAACACCCAAAAGTGAAATTGTTGCATCAGATGGTAATTCTATTTTTAATCTTTTCAGGAATCTCTGTGCTGTTTTCCACAGGGGCCGCACCAGCTTACATTCCCACCAACAGTGCACGAGGGGTCCCCTTGCTGAGTGACGTTGAGCATCTCAAGGACCTGTTGGCCATCTACATTCTTGGGAAAAATGTTTATTCAGATCTTCTGCCCATTTCTTAATTGTATTTTATTTTGCTATTGCACTGTATGAATTTTTAATATATTTTGGATACTCACCCTTTTTTGGATACAAGATTTGCAAATACTTTTTCCCCTTCAGTAGGCTGCATTTTGATTCTGTTGATGGTTTCCTTCACTGCACAGAAGCTTTTAAGTTTGATGTAGTCCCGCTTTCTTATTTTTGCTTTTGTCGCCTTTGCCTTCAGTGTTATATCCAGAAAATCATTCCCATCACCGAGTCAAGGACCTGACCACTTTTATTTTTTTCCCTCTGGGAGTTTCATGATTTTGGGTGTTACATTCAAGTTCTTTAATCCATTCGAGTTAATTTTTGTGTGTGGTATAAGATAATGGTCCAGTTTCATTCTTTCGCATGTGTGATTCTGATTAAATGATCATTAACAAGCTCTTAAGAAACAAACACACAGGGTTTCAATGTATAAAGAACACAGAAATGAATATTTTTGTTACATGTGTCTTTTCCAATTTGTAGAAGTAGCCACTTGAGATGCATTTGTAGATTAGAACCATACGTGTTCAGTTCCTATATCAAGTGTTGTTACCAGTTGGAACTTTCCAGAGAAGCAGTGTGTGTGTGTGTGTGTGTGTGTGTGTGTGTGTACAGAGAGAGAGAGAGAGAGAAATTTTAAGGAACTGGCCCGAGAGATTGTGGTGACCTGAAATCTGGCAAGTCTGAAATCTGTGGGACCTGCTGGGTAAGCTGGAAACTTCTGTGCTGTAGGCTTGAGGCAGAATTTCGTTTTCTTTGGGGAACTCAGTTTTTGCTCTTAAGCCCTTAAATTGATTGGATGAAAGTCTGCTTTACCTGAAGTTGAGGGACGCCGATGTTAACCATACCTACACGACACCTTCCCCGTGACACTCGTTGCTGTCTCATTGAGTGACTGGGTCCTGTAGACCGGCCCCACTGACCCACACAAAAAACCTGCACACACACTGGGTGCCCCCAGTAAGCTTCCCCTGATTGTACCACAGCTGTTGGCTGATGGTGTCTGCTTGGCTTTAAAACCAGGTTATTCTAGGGGCGCCTGTGTGGCTCAATCAGTTAAGCATCTGATCGTGGCTCAGGCCACGATCTCACAGTTTGTGAGTTCAAGCCCCACGTCGGGCTCTGTGCTGACAGCTCAGAGCCTGGAGCCTGCTTTGGATTCTGTGTCTCCCTCTCTCTCTGCCCCTTCCCTGCTCATGCTGTCTCTCTTTCTCTCTCAAAAATAAATAAACGTTAAAAAACTAAAACCAAGGCTGTTCTTCTGAAGGTTTAGTCTTGTCAACCTGATAGGTCTTCGTGTTTCTGTGTTATCTGGTTGCATTTTACATTAATTGCTGAGCTGTATCTCTCCCTTTGTACGATTTCCTATGCCGTGTTTTCTTACAGTGTTTTGGTTTGGGGGTGTTTCTCTTAGTCATGCACATCTTTAAGCCATACCAAACGGATCAGTGTAATGAGAGGGGCACGACGTTTTTTTGGTTTTTTTACGTAGGCTCCACACCCAAAGTGGGCTTTGACCTCATGACCTTAGGACCGAGAGTTGGATGCTTTACTGACTGAACCAGGTGGGCCCTGGAAAGTAAACATCTAGCCAGGTGTACCAACAACCATCTAATGATCCATCCTTTCCTTGGAAAAAGGGTGAAATATATACAAAAATATCATAAACCAGCTCCCTAATACATTCCATGGCTCTTCCTTTAATGCCATTGGTTTGGATACAGTAATAGTTTCATCACCAGTGTGCTGTTTATCCATGAAATGAACGCCGTCATCGACCTCGTGTTTTTCCGGGCTTTGGAAATGCCAGCATTCTCCAGAATTGCACTGGGTGACTGAGGTCAGCGGTGAGTGCGCACGTCCGGACTTCCGTAGAGATGTGGAAACCCCTTCGGGTCCTGGCAGTCTCTAGGGCCCCCATTTTAATTCAGGGGAGACGGCGCATATTTGGGGGGGTTCTGGCCCCTGCCGCTTGTCACAATGCCCCCTGGCCGCCCGTCCTGCTGAGAGCTGATCCCATGTCAGACTCAGGCAGAGGTCTCTGACACAGTGCTGCCAAGTGACGTGGTGGGAAGCCTGCACGCCTCACACTCAGTGCTCCCTGAGGACACAGTGCCTTCCTGCACACTCCCACCTGCCACGTTTGTCCCCCGGAGAAGCGTCTCTCAGCTCTGAGCTGGGTTTTCACCGCTCTGGAGTCTCCCATGACTCCCTATTTCCCCCTACTTAAAGAACCCTTCAGAGTCTCCATCCACCTTCCACTGGGCGTTCCTGGGGGGCGGGGAGGGGCGCCTTTTAGTCCTACTGAACCGCCTACCCCGTCGTCGGAGTAGACTCCTTCCACCTCCTCTGCTCACTGCTGCACTGCCCCCCTGCACACATGCACTGTCCCGTGCCCACCTCGGCCGCGGTGTCACCACCAGCCCCTCGTCACCAGGTCCCATTCTGCTCTTCCGCCAGCCGCCCAGTCCAGTGTCCCACACACCTCCTCCCTACGTACCTCCTGTTGCCATCGTCAGGGTCAAAGGGATTCGAGCATTTCCCTGACTTACCTTCCCGTATCCTGGATGCTTCTCCAACACAGCGATTAGAGTGTAGTCGACATTTTCCTCCTTTTCCGACAGACGCCTAGAATAATTGTTGAATTGAGTTGTAAATTCAGCGACCCCTGGATGTATTTATCCACATGAAGACAGTTGACTTTTGATAAATGAAGCTATAGTAAGCGTAAAATAACACGAGACATGGAATCAAGGGCAGAAAACAGAAGGGGAATGAAAACAAACCTCCGGAGTCCTCCATCGGTCACCGTGCACAACCAGGCCATGAAGCCCTGTTCCCCATGCCTGGCAAGGGCGCTTTGCTGGATGAGGTGATGCAGGACAAAGGTGGCACTGGGGCGCACAAGGCAGATCTGGGGCCTCGGGGAAGCGCATCTTTCCACACTGTGTGGTTGTGGACAAAGTCACGGTGCCCGCTGGATGCTGGCTTCCAGGTCACGACAGGCGACGCTCCCTTCCTCTGGTTCCGAGAGAGAAAACAAACATGACGTCACCAATGATTCCATGAAGCAGGAAACGCTACAGCCTCATGGCTGTAACTGAGTCCTAAAATGGTCACTGGTAGAAAAATCACCCTAATTGCTTCAATCTGTTTGAATAAAGACCAATTTAACTTCAGGATCATTTGAAAGAAAAAAAACAAAAAACAAAAAAAAAAAACCTCTACTAGTGAAAGAAGCCTAGCCCTTCTCTTAATATCTATTTTCCTTAAAGCCTTCAAATGGTTTATGATTTTCGGAAAGTTAAAAAATATGATTTGTTTCTGAACCTTTCCCTTTGGTCTCGGATTGGGGAAGATCACACAATTTGTTGTCCTCCTAAATCACGTGGACCTAAGATTAAAAACACATTTTCTAAACGGGTTTCTTCTTTGGCCAAAGATTTTGCTTGGATGAAGATAAGTACCTTGACCTTCTTGGAGCCACAAAAAGGAGCAAAACACAGTCCTTCATTCCTCCCCTCTCGCCGGGAGTGTGGCCTGCCCTCCATGGTCGGGGCCAGCCTCTAACCCGCGCACTTTCTTCTCTGTGGGTGCCGTGGAGTCTCATCTTGAATCTGGGGGGTTGACACCTCCTCCCTTTTTTCAGTTTATCTATTTTGAGAGAGAGAGACAGAGAGAGAACCCCAAGCAGGCTCTGCACTGTCAGCACAGAGCCCGATGTCGGACTTGAACTCACGAACGGTGAGTCAAAACCAGGAGTAGGACGATGAACTGACTGAGCCCCCCTGGCACCCCAACACCCCCTCTTAACGAAACCAGCCCCTGCCCAGCGTGGAAAGCATAACCCCGGGAGCCTCTCTCAGCTTCACGAGAGCCTGGCAGGTGGTGCTGTCACTGAGCCCCACTCGTGGGCGGGGACAGCAAGGCACAGGGTCTGGCTAACCCCCCAAGTTCCCCGAAGGCTACAGCCAGGCACACACCTGTGCCGCTGCCCTTGGTGCCCACACGAGCTGCAGACCAGCGTTGGGCCAGAGGGAGCTGGGGTCTGGTGCCGGAGGACACACGAGTGGCTGACATACGTAAACCCGTTTGTCTCGCTGAAAGTTGACAGTGGTTCAGCCCTTCACAGAGTGAGGTGTCTTGGTTTCCCACCACCAAAAAAGAGCCCGGAGTTGGGCCTGGGGTGCTAGTTCCACGGCTCCTTCCGGGGTCCCCTGGGGGCTGGCAAGGTGGAAACCCTGGACACGGGGAACATGAGGACCCACCCAGGGTGACTCCCAGTGTGTGTGTGTGCGTGTATATGCATGTGCAAATGTGCATGCGTGTGTATTTATTTCCTCCGCAAATACTTATCAAGAACACCACTGTGCTAGGCCCTGGGGTAACCACAGTCAAGATGTGGGGGACACAGACTCACTCAGGGCCTCACGGCCTAGTGGGTGGGCTGTTCCTAAACAGATGAGGGACAGGCCCTGGGACTAGGCAATCATCCAATGCACGGACCCCGCCTAGTCACTCTCCTGTGCTGAAGAGCCAACCCGGTCACACACACCTGTCTGTCCGTCTGTCTACAATCTGCATCTATGCATCCACTGTCTGCATCTCTGGAGTATCTCTGCCTCTCTTGCTAAGCCACTGGACAACACGACGCTTGGGCCTCGGATCGTTTCTTTGGTCTGTGGTCCTCGCGCCCTCACTGGCGGGTGGGCCCTGGGCGATTTCCTCAGACTTTCAGACGCCGTCCTTGGTGAAGACGAACAGTGAATTCCTCACAGGGGGTTGTTGGGTACATGAGAGAAAAGGTCAAGCACCTGGTTAAGAAGTGTATGCATATTATATCACTGTATTATGTTATTACATTTCATTAGAGAAACAGAGAAGGAGGAGAAGGTCGGGTCTCCGGGGACCACGCTGCTCTCCGTCCGCCATCTGTGTGCAGGTGTCTGGGGAAGGTTCCCAGAGGGAGAGGATGGCTCCTTCCCAGCCTGCTCGATGATCCGAGGAACCAGTTGGACGGGCCCGATCCGGACCGGCCCTGAGTGTGGCCTCCTCCTGGAGAAGCTCACCTTTTCCCTCAGTGACCAAGCCTCGTTGGTGCTTTTAACAACTCAATTAGGCATCTAGGGAGTGCACATTTTGGGGAAAAGAGTCCTCTGACCCACAGCCCACATGGCCAGAGAGCCCGACCACCATGTCAACGAAGGGACACAAAGTAGCTCGGGAGGGAGGAGCTCCCCAGGTGGGGTTTGAGACCTGGGTGCCCAGATTTTGCTCCCGGGAGGAGGAGGCTACCATCGTAAATTTGTTACTGCTGTCCGCGTTACTCAGATTCACATCTGAAAAATCTATATTGAGTCAACTGCCAGTTTGCAGAAGGAGGGAAACTTGGACTCTGTGGGAGTTGGTTTCGTGGGAACACAGATTCTGGAGGTTCAGGTCTGGCATGTGCTGACCCATCTGAAGGCTGTGATTTATAGTCCCGGAGCAATGGTCTGCCCAAGTTAGGCAAGCCTCACCTCCCGGAGCAGCGGGTAAGACCCTCCATGGTTGGACCTATTGAAATAAACGCACATTTGCCTTCCTACTAAGGGAGGCCTCGTCCAAGCTCAAGCATCTGTATCGTTTATTTACCAAAGAGTCAGCTCAAATCCATCCAGAGCAAGACGTCAGTGATTTGGAACTGAGGACAGGGCAGGGGATGCATGTGATTTGGGATTTTAGAGTGGAAGCTGACCTCTACAATATACACTGCTCTGACAAGGTTTTAGAGCTGAGTGCATTCGTACACGCCATGCTCCTGATTTTTAAACTCTAGCTTGAAAGACAAAGTCAACTGTCTCGTTGATGGATGAAATCAGGTGCTGATGCAGGCAGGAAGCCTCTCAGACCAGCAGATGCCCTCTGCTCTCAACAGGGCCCAGGTCTTGGGGACCCGACGCATAGAAGGATGACAGTGAGGGTGTCAGAAACCACGCTGGTCTGTGTGGTCTGTACAATGTCGTTTGCTGTGACATTTTCCTTCTCCTTAAGACATGCAGCTCAGAGGAATTCTGGAAGTGCCTAAAAATAAATGACGAAAGCCTGAACAGCCAGCGTGTGCCCTTGCCATGGGTCCTTTCCCACCCACTATTTTAAAGAACTGCAAACCAGTGGATCTTTCCAAAGAGCCATTTAATTTTATGATGGCACCAATATCTTTCTTCCTTTGTTTTGAGTTTGATTAAAATGCATCTGCATTTCGCTGTTTCCATTTAAAAGACTGATTATCCATTAATTGTTGCACATTTGTTTCTGCCTTTTCTCCCAGGACCTTTCCACGGTGCCAAAAACATAAGGTGTGAAGAACGTCTGGACCAAGATAAAGACCTAGGGACCTCATGGGTCCTAGGGGACCTAGGGACCTAGGAGGGCAAGGGTCTGGCCCTCGGTCAAGGTTCCTGCACGACCGTGAGGACTTATTTGCAATATCTTAACGTTGGGAAAATATTTTCTGCCAAAAAGATTTCAGAAGCCAGAGCCGTGAAGAAGGGCAGGCCTGTGAGGCCAGCAGGATGAGAATGACGGGAAGGGAAATGAGGGACGGAAGGTAGGACATCGCTTGTGTTCTGCCCCAGGGCGTGTGAGTCTACAGGAAGGACAGCCAGTGTCTGCCCACCGTCTCCCTCTCCATGCACCTAATTGTGGAACTACTTCTTGAGGGGCCGGCTGACGGTGTTATGAGACTCCTTATTTTTTTTAAAGACTTATTTATTTTTGAGAGAGAGAGTGCACGCACACAAATAGGGGAAGGGCAGAGAGAGGGAGACATAGAATCCAAAGCAGGCTCCAGGCTCGGAGCTGTCAACGACAACTCCCCCGACACGGGGCTCGAACCCACAAACCGTGAGATCATGACCTGAACCAAAGTCGGTCGCTCAACTGACTGAGCCACCCAGGCACCCCAAGCGTCTGACTCTTGATTTTGGCTCAGGTCATGGTCCTAGGGTCATGGGATTGAGCCTTATGTGCACTCTTTCTCCAAAAAATAAAAAGAATTAAAAAAACAAAAAAAAGAACTGAGATCTGGGTGTCGGGAATGTTACTTTCTCCTGAGACGTCACTATTTCCAGGACCACCCTGAGCAGGTAGAACTAAGAAGTGTGTGTGTGTGTGTGTGTGTGTGTGTGTGTGTGTGAACTAACCCACGGAGATATGTAGCTCCCTGTTTATTACACTGACATCTGTGACTCTACTCCACCATCAATTTGGATACACAAAAAATCCCATCATCCGCCAAGGAAACTTACTTTCCACGTGGCACCAACTCTTTTATCTGCACTGTGGCATCTTCCTGCCCAGAAGAGTGCAGGTCAAGTTAAGAAAGGTTTGAAGTAACCTTGGCTCCCTCCTTACTAGTTTTTTCTGTTTTATAACATCGTACCAGCCAAGAAGCAGGGGGTAGGCTGTGCGACCTTGATAGACAACCCCCAAATCACCATTAGATTAAAGCAACAACGTTTTATTTCTTGTTCGTACTTGATGCTCCTTAGACTTTGGGGAGCTTCCATTCCTGAGACCCTCGGCTCTGCACTCCCCCGGTCTCCTGCTTAAACTGTGACCGTCCAGGAAGAGAGTGGTGGGCCGCCAGCACCAGCAAAGACACGCTCTCCTGTGGAACACATGTGGCTCTGTGCAGTCCCACTGTGTGTGGAGCACATCATGTGGCGTGGTTAAAACCACGCAAGCCTGAGGAGGTGCAGTCTGCCAAGCGCCCAGACAGGGAGAATTAGCAAATATTGACACCTAAGAGGGAAAAGAAGGCAAAGAAAGGAGACCCATGCATGACTTCAATATTGGAGCTTGCAACAGACTTTAAAAAAACAACAACATGATTATCAGGGCACCTGGGTGGCTCAGGCCATTAAGCGTCTGAAACTTGGTTTCAGCTCAGGTCATGATCTCACCATTTGTGGGTTCAAGTCCCACGGATTTGGGATTCTCTCTTCCCCTCTGTCCCTCTCTGCTCATGCACACTCTCTTTTCAAAATAAACAAAAAGTTTAGAAATGTGATTATTATTTTCAAGAAAACAAGGTGAAAACAGTACAAGACAGATAAAAAAAAAGATATAGAAATTTAATAGGAGGAAAATCTATTCTATGGAAGAAGATAAAAGGCAGACTCTACAACTGACAAATACAGAATCTGAGATTAAGAACTTAGTTTACGAGTCGAGTAGAAGATTCGTTGCAGAAAAACACAGGATGGCAAGGTAGAAATCAGATCAATAGAAAATATGCAGACCGAAATACAGACAGCAGAAAGGATTATGAGAAAAACCGCACCGCAGAGTAAGAGACACACAGGACAGTCAACACTCCCGTAACTGACGTTCCCAAAGGAGGGTACGGCTAGAATGAGGTGACAGCGATAAAAGGAACACTTTTTAATGGCTAAGAATTTCCCCAAAATGATGAAGAACAACACATTTGGGAAGCTCCATGAGCCCAAACAAGAGAAAGGAAAATAATAATAGGAAAAAAAAACCCTAAGTACCTCAAACTCTTGAAAAGCAAAAGCAAAGAAAAGCACACCCAAACGGCCAGAGACCAAAGGACACATTGTACTCAAGCTGTGAGCACTGGATGTGTGCTGACGTCTTAGATGGGAACAGACATAGGTGCCACCATGAGGACAAGCATCCAAAGGAGCAGTGGGAGCTTCATTTGTTTTTTTGAGTGTATTTATTTATTTTGAGAGAGAGAGAAAGAGAGAGAGATTGTGTGTGTGTGTGTGTGTGTGTGTGCGCACGCGTGTGTGTGTGAGCAGGGGAGGGTCAGAGAGAGAGGGAGACACAGAATCTGAAGCAGGCTCCAGGCTCTGAGCTGTCAGCACAGAGCCTGATGTGGGGCTCGAACTCATGAACCATGAGATTCTGACCTGAGCCAATGTCGGGTGCTTAACCACCTGAGCCACCCATGGGCCCCGCACCAAGAGCTTTAAAGCCACAGTGGTGAACCGGGGTCCATGACACCAGCAGAGAACGGCAGGGCTACAAGAGCACCAGAGGATGAGAGAGCACCACGTGCATTGCCCTGGGGTCTGTGACCTCCAGCGGGGCCACCAGGAGGCCTGCAAGACGCTAGGGAAACATGCCCATAGCACGTCAGTGAAACGAAAAAGGTCCCTGTGCCGTCCCAGACGGGAGTCCCCACAGGAACCTGGCACGTTGATCCTCAAAGTCCATGCGGAAATGCAAAGGCAAAGTTTTCACGGGAATCTTGAAGCAGAACAAACGTGTGTGTGTCAGTAGCCAGACACCTTGCTCCCGAAGAAGGCCGGGAGGCCTGGACCTGGGCAGACGGCGGTGTGAGCCACCAGGTCCCAGCCCTAAGCTCTGCCAAGCTGGCCCAGCCACCTGGAGAGGACAACGCCACCTCCCTTGGCAGGGTCACAGATGCAGCCGGAGCCCCGTTCCCAGCACAAATCCCCCACAGCATTTTGATGGATAAGGCACAAACTACAGCTTAAGCCACCACGAGACTGGATTGTTGCCATGCAACGAGAAAAACAACTTAAATGGTTGAGATAAAGTCCTTTCTGTGTTCTAAGTAGGCTTCTCACCCAGTGTGGAGCCCAGCGCAAGACTTGACCTCAAGACCATGAGACCAAGACCTGGGCTGAGATCAAGAGTCAGATGCTTAAGCGACTGAGCCACCCGGGCGCCCCCATAAAGCCCTTTCTTTAAAACACAGACACACACACATCTAAACAAAATTTCTACAGAGTAATCTTCAAAGTAAAAGTGTACCCTAACACGATAGGCAAATGTTGAAATTCGGGTGTGGATAATGTCATGCTGAAAGGTCCTTCCCAAACAAGAGGTCACTTGATGAGAGCAGAGTCACGCAAAAGCCCGTGCAAAAAGAGAGTGTGGCACTGTAATTTTATGCTTTACTCTCCCCTGCCGACTCTGGATCCCTCCTCCCTCAGGGACACTCACCCCTCAGACCCTCTGAACCTTCACAAGACCTTTAGTTATTTTATTCAAGGAGCCTCATGACCTTTTTGTCACCACGGCCTCCAAAAGCCCCTATCACGTCTTGCCTCCAGTGTCACATGAGTCCTGCAAACAGCTGGCGAGCTCTTCTGAGAGGCCCACTAATCCCGAGTTTTCATACCGGTTCAGAACGAGGCAAGGACGTCCACCCTCACTGCTCTCACGGATCGTGGCAGGAAGGGTGGCCAGGACGGTAAGCTCAGAAACAAGGGTCCCCATTGCACATGACATCAACATCCACCTGGAAAGTCCCAAGGGATCTATGAAAACAAACACTCAGACCCCCAAACAAGTAACCAGCACTATTAGGTCAGGTCGACAAAGCCAAGTGTATAAGCCACAACTCCACAAGACCTCACTGGAAGGTCTTAACACGCCGTCTTAAAGACTCCTAGATAGAACACCAAAAAGGCGGTCATGATAAGGTGTATTGGAACAACTAACATATTTTACCTATTGCACACACACAGGATGTCTCATGCAAGAACTACAAAATGCAGGGGCGCCTGGATGGCGCAGTCAGTTAAGCGTCCGACTTCAGCCAGGTCACGATCTCGCGGTCCATGAGTTCGAGCCCCGCGTCAGGCTCTGGGCTGATGGCTCGGAGCCTGGAGCCTGTTTCCGATTCTGTGTCTCCCTCTCTCTCTGCCCCTCCCCCGTTCATGCTCTGTCTCTCTCTGTCCCAAAAATAAAAAAATAAAACGTTGAAAAAAAGAACTACAAAATGCACATTCCATCGAACATAGGTGGAACATTTCAGGAAGGGACCAAAAACTGGGCTAGACGGCAATTTTCAACAAACTTCAAAAGGATTACATCAAATGGACTGTTTTCTGAGCTGAACACAATGAAGCTATAGAATCACAATTTGAAGAAATTAGGAAAATGCCTGTATGTTTGGAAATTGGGAAACATAGTTTCAAATATCACAGAGGCCGATAAAGAAAGCAAAAGAAATTAGAAATACTCTGACTCAACTGATGAACAAGATGCCACGTAAAATGTATGAGAAGCGGCTCCAGGAAATGCATAAATTTAGAAAAGATGAAAATCTAAAGTGTGAATGATAGGAACAGCAGAATTCAGGCGTGGAAAGAATAAGACTAAAAAGAGAAATTTTTGAAAGAAAAAACTGACAATGGAAATGGCCAATGAACTAAATTGTCGTGTTTTTAAAGAATACATTAATAATCCTTGGTGAGTTTTATCAAGAAAAAAAGAACACTAAAAATCACCATGTCAGGCTAGCTACCTCAAATGCTGCAGCCCTGAAAGCAGCCGCAAACAGATATAAGTCAGTGACTTTAAACATCTCAATGAAGTGGGCAAGCGTCAAGAAAAATAGGATTATTAAAACATGACACAACGAGAAACAGAATATCTAAACATTCTGATTGCTAGTATAAACATAATGTATATATACATTGATTATATATGTGTTTATATCAGTAATTGGAATATTTTCTAAAAATCAAAGTAACTGGTGTCACCAGCAAAATTCACCACATATTTAAAAGAGAAATAACACTAATCCTTATATAAACTCTCCCATAGAATAGGAAAATATGGGACAATTTTCAAACATCTTATGAGATAAACATAACTTTGATCATAACTTTGATACCAAATCTGAAGCAATCTTAGGGTAAAGGTCATCTGCCCCTCCCCTGTTCACACTCTATCTCTCTCTGTCTCAAACATAAACAAACATTTAAAAAGATTTTTTTAAACAATGTTTAATTTAAAACAACAACAAGTACTCTTAGCTAATGGAAAGTCCTTTATATGATAAATGATCCATCAAAACCTATAGTTAACATCACACATATGCTGAAATATGTTTATAATTTTCCTTTGATGGCTACAAGCTGACACCAATACATTCAGCTGTGCAGTAAGACATTTTGTAAGCACAGTAAGCTGTGCATACATTTCCTATGCAATAAGACAGGAAAAAAAATAAGGAAAGACCTAACAATTGTCAGGAATGGACTAGAAAACTCATCCTTTTTGGGCATTAAAATCGTACGTTTGGAAAATCCAAAAAACCTGGAGTTCAATTATTAGAATTAACAAGCAGGTGTAGCCAGTTTTGGAGAAAGAGTTTAACATTAAAGTTGTATTTTTTTTCCTGAAAACTAAATTAATGAAGAAGCACACTTTGTAATAGCATAAAAACATCAAATGTCTAGGAATAAAGGTCACAAAGAAGAGAACCAGGAAGGGGGCGCCTGGGGGGCTGAGTGTTGAGCGTCTGATTCTTGATTTCGGCTCAAGTCATGACCTCACGGTTTCATGAGTTCGAGCCCCGCATCGGGCTCTGCACATTGCTTGCAGAACCTGTTTGGGGCTCTTCCTCTCTCTCTGCCCCTCCACCTCTTGCACTCTCTCTATCTCTCTCTAAATAAATAAATAAACTTTAAAAAAGAAAAGAGAGAGAGATGACTAGGAAGGCCAAGGCAGGCAGGTGTGTGTGTTGTCCTCCTGAAGAATGGCTTACTTCCTATTCCCTTAGGATGAAGAAAGCTGTAGCCACCCCACCCCCACCCTTGCCAGCGTGCATATCTGTGCTGGAGTCTTCTCAGAAAACCCCTCAAATGTGGGTGCGCTGCAAACCCCATTTCCTTTTCGTCGAAGCCCATCAAGGCAAAAGATGAAGGTCCCTGTGATTCACCAGAAACTGTCAGATGGCAGCCAGGGTCTCGCTCGCTCACTCTCCCTCCAGCCCTTCTGAGGTGGGGCTTCCTGGACTATAGGGGCTGAACAGAAATTACATACCACAATGCCCTTCATCACTAAATTTTGGAAACTCTGGGGGAAAAAATCCCTAGTATTTTTGTACCTTTGAATTCCCACTCTTTGTGTAGAAAGAAAGAAGAAAGAAAGGAAGAAAGAAAGAGAGAGAGAAGAAAGAAAGAAAGAAAGAAAGAAAGAAAGAAAGACAGAAAGAAAGAAAGAAATCTAATGAAACAAAATTGGGTTGGATGTACTAATTGCTTTCTAATGCTGGGCTAATAGTCTCCACATTTTTGTACACAAAACTTCATTAGGAACACTAATTAACTTCGAGGCAAAACTTCTAATTTAATATCCATGTTTGGGTTTAAACTTCTTTGATTTAGCCCTTCTATGTTATTTTAAAAGCAATGAGAGACACTGAAGTCTAGACAGCCCTTTTCACTCAAAAGAGATCACTGATTTCTTTACAAAGAGTTTTTCGTGCAGTCAGCAACCCGGAGGCCCTTCCCTTCATAGCCACACTAACAATGTTTCGAATCTTAGTTCAGATGCTCTCCTTCTGCATACTCTCCCATGAAGCACTGGTTGGGACGGCTTGCAGAGCATAAGAGCTCGTGCAACGGTGTGATCTGAGCTCCCTGGCACACCCAGAAAAATGTGTATGTAAGAAGGATCTGGGGACTTCCCTCAGTTCACAGTCACTCTGTAGGCTCCAGGAGTGGAATCAGTTACTCACATCCCTACCCCTACTGAGGAGAAATACACAACCTCACAGAGGTGAGGGGGGGAGGTGCGTGAGTGCGTAATCTTCTCCAAAGACCCCAAATGCTAGCATGATAGCCATAAGTTACTGACCTAAAACTTCGTTGCACATCCCAGAGGGGTGTGCTCGGCACTCAGGGCCCCAGTGGCCGTCAGGGCTTCGTCTGAGCAGCAGGGCGGCTGGCAAGGTGAAGACGGGGTCTGCCCGATGAACATGCCTGCCCTTCCAGGGTGTGCTCAAGGGCCTGGATCTTCCCCCAAGGGAAAACAGAAGGAAATAACCCAACACACGGCCTTGTGGTGTGCTGTCATAAAACCGGGAGATCTCTAACTTGAAAACCTGATATGTTTGCCCTGGACCCCTTGGAGAAGCAAAGAACAAAATCTCTACAAGAGGAAGAAAACATGACCCTGAGATCCAATCATCCCCCAAACACTGACATGATCAATGTTTATAAACGAACGAAAAGCAAACTGTCACACAGGAAACACAAAGGAGAGTCCACAGGGCGGGGAACCAAAACAGACTGAACAGATTTAAGATATTAAAATCGAAAGAATCTGATTATAAAAGAGCTCGACTTATCGTGCACAAAGGAATGGAAGCCAAGCCTTTAATATGGGAACCAGAAACCAGAACAAAATGACATTGCAAATTTGGGAGAGAACCAAACAGGAATTATGGAAGGGAAACACTGACACTGGAGTCCAGAGCACAAAAAAAGAAAGCCGATAATCACAGCTGAAGAGATAAGCAGCCACAGAAAGATGCGCTGGGGAAGAGAGAAGGAAAAGGGGGCAGAATCCAGGGATGGGTAGAGCAGGATGGCCCGAGCTGTATGTAACTGGGGTCCTGGCAGGGGCGGAGGGGGAAGAGGGAATTTCGGAAGTGATAATGGCAGCAGATACCCCAGAACTGATGCCAGATCCCGTTTCAGCTGTCCAAGAATCCCAGGAAACCGTTAGAGAGTCCCAGAAATCCACACCTACACCCATTACATGGGGAGCACTGAAAACAAAGGCAGAGATAGCAATGTGTGACTCAGTGGGCCCCGGAATAAAAGACAATACCTTGGAGGCAGGGAGAGTTCCGGGAGAGCCGAGGCAGCAGGGATGAAGCCGGGAGGCGCAAAGAGGAGCTGAAGGAAACTCTGGGGTTTGTTCTCAGCAGGGAAACTTCAGTGTAAGCATTTTTAGAAAAATGAACACGGAGACTTTGCCACACAAAAGCTCGTGGAAGGAATCCTTAAATATCTCTTTCAGAGCCCAGGGAAATGACCTCAGAGAAAGGTCAAAGACGGAAGAAGAAATGAAAAACAAAGAATTGGACACGAAAAAAAACCTGGCCCTTCAAACATCAAGTAGACAGAAAATACACCCCAATGACATGTGTGGGGAGTGGTAAAATGTATACACGTCCCAAAGGGTTTTATCATTTAATCAGTGAGAGAATAAAGGCATTGATTATCATTAGACTTTCATAAATGGTGAATAGACATTGTACTTACTGGAATAATGGAAAACACTCATATGTGTCCCAAATTATATATGTATGGAGACAAAGCAGGAGACAGACTCTCAACTACAGAGGACACTCTGACGGTCACCAGAGTGGAGGAGGGTGGGGGAGGGGGAACAGGTGACGGGGATGAAGGACGCACCTGTCGTGATGAGCACCTGGTGACGGATGCACATGCTGAGTCACTATACTATGCACCCGGAGCTGACGTCACACTGTGTGTTAGCTAGATTGGACTAAGATCTTTTTTTTAAATGTTTATTTATTTCTGAGACAGAGAGAGACAGAGCATGAGTGGGAGAGGGTCAGAGAGAGAGGGAGACACAGAATCCGAAGCAGGCTCCAGGCTCCGAGCTGTCGGCACAGAGCCCGACATGGGGCTCGAACCCACGAACTGCGAGATCATGACCTGAGGCGAAGTTGGTCACTTAACCGACTGAGCCACCCAGGTCCCCTTGCTAGATTAGATTTTTGAAAGCCATATACTACTTACAAGAGAAATTTCTAAACCAGAGCAATACAGAAAAGTGAAGGGACAAGGTACATTGTAAGGCAGTGAACATTTATACAGACACAAATAAACACGAATTGCAAAAACTAAATTAACCAGAAAATTCTCATAACTTAATTTTCGTTCACTTAGTAGCAACAATGAATCATAATGGTTGCAAAATACTGTGATCCAAAATTGATAGAGCTACCAAAATAAATTGATAAATCTATGTCTATATTAAGAGAGTGTTTCACACCACCCAATGAAAGGATGTACAAGATTTACAAAATGTATAATAGCATGATTTCAGGAGCATTTACAAAGGTTACACAAGACTCATTATTTTCAGCTGTGTAGAGAATATTTAAAACTACAGAAACCATCAAAAAAGGCCATACATCAAGTCTGCATGTTTTAAAGGCTTGGAGCCCCCCCAGAGCCCACCTCTGACCACAGCTCAGTCTGGTTGGAGCAAGTAACAAGGCAGAGACTAGAAAATCGTTATCTGTTTGGAGATTAGGAAAGATACACTAAAAATCTGTGAACAAAAGAGGACACTGTAACGGGAACCAGAAAGCATTTTGAACTGGGTGATTAGAAAACAAAACTGTACATCTACCTGCTAACGTTGAAGGCATCAGATTGTTTTAAGTTCAAATGCTGGCAAAGAAGCCTAAAAGTAATGAGTTTAGTGTTCATGTGATGTATTCAGAAAAAATAATGAAGAACTTGCTGCCCCCTGAAATTAGAAGGAAAGACATAGCAAAGATAACATTAGCAAGCATTTGGTAAAGAAAGCAATAATTCAACAAACAGCCCAATATTGCTGGGTTTTGTTAAAAAACTAAAACCCGAAACCCACAAACAACCGTTGTCAGAAACAAAAGAGAAGGCAGTGTTACAAACCTATGGACAGCAAAAAGGTCCTAGGAAATGGATACTGGGGACACTTGTGTCCTTTATTTGGAAATATAGTTGGGGGCAAAAGCATCGTATACAATGTGAGATAAAGGCAAGTATTCCATGGAGAAATGTTCAAATGAAGAAATGTTCATTCAGTGAAATAGTCAAGGAAAAATATTCAGCGAAGAGAGACTTCTACTATTCCACAAAATATTCCAGAGAAGAGTGAAAAAATGCATAATGTTGATAAGAACTCACAGTGCTCCAAACAGTTATACACACTCATTACAGACTTAACAACCACGGTCAGTTGCACAACCAGTGACAAGTTGGGTTTTTTAATGATTAAATGAAAGGATAGAACTCATAAAAAATAATTTATGGATACAAATAATATGGCACCTGGGTGTTTCAGCTGGTTAAGCATCTGACTTCAGCTCAGGTCATGATGTCATGGTTTGTGAGTTCGAGCCCTGCATCAGGCTCTGTGCTGACAGCTCGGAGCCTGGAGCCTGCTTCGGATTCTGTGTCTCCCTCTCTCTCTGCCCCTCTGCAGTTCGTGCTCTGTCTCTCAAATATAAACAAATGTTTAAAAAGTGTAAATAACAAGAAAATCTAAACACATGCTGGTGTATTATATTGATGCACTGGAGATCATAGAAACGTATTGGTTCTCCAAAAATGGACTTACAGACCCAGCGTATTCTTAGCTAAGATCTCAAGTTGTTTGAGTGTATAGTTCTGAAACCTCAACTAGCCAAAACCAGGTGACAGAAGATTGACAAAGAAGAAGTCAGTGGAGATCAGGTTTACCACATGGGGACATTGTGCTCACGCAGACCTGGGGACAAGGACAGACAGCAGCCAACTGCAGGGCGAGATCGTGGGAGCTGACCGTGTGGACAAAGGTCAGTCTGACAGCTTACAATCCTGGGTCAGGACACAGAGTCCATCGGTCAGGGGACTGCAAACCTACAAGATGCTGGAGAACAGGGGGGCAGTCTCTTTGTGATGCACAAAACACCTCAGAATTTCAGGTTAGTGGTTCCTTCATACACTCGAGGCAGGAAGGTGGATTTCTGAATCCAGGCACATGAAACCAAACACTAGCCATCAACCACAAGTATGATACCCTGGACACATTAAAATTAGTATTTTCTTTTGCTGTTCACGAGACACCCCCAGAGAGAGGGAGGAGACAGACCGCAGAACGGCAGGAGATATTTGCAGAGAGCACATTGCCATCACGGTGTTCTCGTGGTCACACTGCTCTGTGGGTGCACAGATTTGGGTGCCACTGTGGGAGGGGAGGTGGGCGCTCTGGGCCGGGAGCAAGGGGAGCATCTGGCAGCTCTGGGGGGTCCCCCACCCCGGGGAGGGTTCTTGTGGGGGCAGGTCCTGCCACAGGACACCTCCTGTCCTGCCTTTCAGCGGCCATCCCAGAAGTGAGTGCCCCCATCAAAGCCCAGCCTGTGAGGATCCAGAGTGGCCTCCAGCTCACCAGGATTATAGCACACAGCAAAGTCCCTTTGGATCTCAGGGTGACTGAGCAGAGCAGAAGAGAGACCCGTCCTCAGTCCCCAGCCAGCCTGGAACCAACCTAGACCCAGGCACCCTAGAGATCACCTAGGCACTTCTAGGTGGGTCTACTGTCACACTCCCCTATTTACCCCAAAGCACGCATGTTCTCGCAACTTGGGTACACGGTTGGGAACTACCTAGTGGACTTAGAGAATCGCACACCTTAGAGAGGTTTGCTCACGTTCACCGGGAAGCGTCGGCAAGGACGTACAGAGCAGGCACCGCTTGTAAAGGCCACCATCGTGACACCTCAGGTACCCGAGGACAGGAGGACGGGTGAGTGTGGTGGGCACAAATATAGCACGTGCCAGTGAACATCAACACAGCTGGGCTATTCACAAATAAGACTTAATTCTGCGTGAGTCTCGTCCTCCAGCCACGATTTCCATCCGTGTCACGCACATCTGCCTGGCATTGGACGTTTGTCAGAAACAACTCAGGGAACCCCACATCCCCTTCACCCAAACCCCCCAGTGCTAACATCCTCCATAACTAGCACACACAGTCATAACCTATATCACATTCCTTCTACCTAAACAGTATCCTTTCTATATCTTGTCGAGTAATTCTGCTGGCGATAAATTCCTCCAGCTTTTGTCTGTCTGAGAACTCTTTGTCCCCACTCTGATGGATACTTTTGTAGGGCATAGGGTTTTGGGCTAACTGCCCCCACCCCGACACACACACACACACACACACACACACACACACACACGCTTCAAAACTGACACTCACTGCCTTCTTGCTTGCAAGAATTCTTTTGTAAAAGTTATCCCTATTCCTTGTAAAAATGTATTCCCCACCCCCAGATGACTTTAACATTTTTACATTGTCTCTGGTACTCAGCAGTTTGAAACGCCTGCTTGTGCGGCTTGGTGTGGATACTGCTCACATTAAGGCTGTTGTTCGATGCAGGAGCCAGGAAAGAGTGGTCTGGGTGAGAAATTAGGACAGCACTGTGGGTGAGCGTTCTCTGGGGTTCTCCAACCTGTGAGCGCAGGCTGAGGCTCCTGGGGACCCTGCAAGGAAGTGCCAGACTCCCTACGTCTTGCTGCCACCGGGGACGTCACACTCTGTGGACACAGCACTTCATGAAACATTTCCAGCTGACGCCTCTCCTGGAGTTACCTGTCTGGATTTCAAGCGAGTCTGCGCTGGGACATCAGTTTCCAAATGGTTCGTGGAAAGTCACTAAGTTGTCCTGTTTTCTGCTCATCAGAAGGGTGTGACTCAGTCCTTCAGCTGAAAGTCACAATTCATTCTCCAGGGGAAGCCCAATCTTAATACTAGCCACAGCCTGATAGTGATGTTATAAGACTTAATAATTATAGATCAGTTACTTTCATGAATACAGATGCCAAAAACATAAGCAAATTGGAGTACTTAAAAATGATAATATGTCATGGTTAAATTGGGCTTATTCCAGGAAGGGCAATTATTTTAACAGTCAACCATCAATCAATATAAATTGATATATTCAATAAATTGTGATGTTCTAAAAAGTCTAATAACATACAGTTATCTAAGTAGGTATTGCAAGACTATTTGACATAATTCCACACCATTTATGATCAAAACTCTCAGCAAAAATATAGACTAGAATGTAGCTTTCTGTTTTGTTTTGTTTTGTTTTTTGAGAGAGAGAGAGCATGAGTGGGGGAGAAAAGCAGAGAAAGAGAGAGAATCTCAAGTAGGCTCCACCCTCAGCACAGAGCCCAATGTGAGGCTCAATCCCACGACTCCGGGATCGTGACCTGAGCCCAATTCAAGAGTCAGACACTCAACCGACTGAGCCACCCTAGAATGGCCCATAGACTGAGTGGCCCTAGAATGTTACTTCCTATATCTTATAAAGTATATTTATAAAAATCTTGAGTAATCATCATACAAAATGACAAAATGCTATAAACTTACTACTGAAATTTCTTTTCATCAAAATACTCCACTTAGCATAAAAACACAAGGCACAGAGAAGGGGATGGTATGCCTGACAGTAGATTTGTGTTAAGAATATCTGAAGGGGCACCTGGTAGCTCAGTCACGAGCTCAGGTCACGATCTTACAGTTTGTGGGTTCGAGCCCTGTGTCGGGCTCTGTGCGGACAGCTCGGAGCCTGGACCCTGCTTCAGATTCTGTGTCTCCCTTTCTCTCTGTTCCTCCCCCGCTCACACTCTGTTTCTGTCTCTCTCTCTCTCAAAAATAAATAAACATTAAAAAGATGTGTTTTTTTCAACGTTTATTTATTTTTGGGACAGAGAGAGACAGAGCATGAACGGGGGAGGGGCAGAGAGAGAGGGAGACACAGAATTGGAAACAGGCTCCAGGCTCCGAGCCATCAGCCCAGAGCCTGACGCGGGGCTCGAACTCACAGACCGCGAGATCGTGACCTGGCTGAAGTCGGACGCTTAACTGACTGCGCCACCCAGGCGCCCCTAGAAAGATGTTTTTAAAAAGAAATATCTGAAGACACCCTAGAAACGAATAACAAAAAGCCAATCACCTCTGAAATGAGCGTAAGGCTTGAACAGGCACTTCACAAGATATGACATCCATGCGGCCGATAAACATTCTAAAATACATTCAGCGACATTAGTCATTATGAAAACGCAAAATCAAACCACCAGGGGATGTAGGACACGCCCCATAGAGACTGTAGGATGAGCAAGCTGGATGATGCCCGCCTTGGCAGCCATGTCAGGACCGGGACGAGATGAGAGACGAATGGGTAAAACTAATTTGGAAAACTATTCACGCTATATACTAAATGAACGTCAGTGTGCACATACCATATGGCCCAGCAGAATTGCCCCATGGGAACTTGAGAACGTGAATGCGTCTACATCTAAAATAGCGTTTGCTAGCTTGCCCTCGGCAGCACGATGCTAACCAGAAACAGGCCAAATGTTCATCCCTGGTTCAGTTAGTTGCAGTATGTCCCCAGCATAAGCATGATGCGTATAACAGCCTCACAGAGGTCGCGCTGTATCAGAATAAGCCACCGAGAAAGTACATCCTGCATTATTCTATTTATAGACAGTTCAGCGCTAGGTCAAACTAGTTTATAGGATTGGAAACCAGGAAAATGCCTCTTTGCCAAGAGTCAGTGAGGAGGAACTCTGGTTGTGGTCTATGTTATTTCCCGATCTGGATGTGGCTTCCAAGGATGCATTTGCTTTGTGAAAATTCAGAGCAGTGGCATGAACATGAGTGCAATTGCAGTGCATGTAAGTTACACCTACAGACACCTTTTTTGAAAAAGTAACAGAAAATTATTTCTCATTTGTTTTGTTTCCTTATTGAAGGAACAACACTGAGAATCGAAGACAGCATTCACACTTACCTCCGTGATCTCCCTGAGAGTGGATGGTTGACAGAAGCAGGTGGGTGTTCACATGTATACCCGAAGGTGAACCTTTGTACATGTTCATATACAGGGAAGGACAGTCACACTGCATGGGTAGGGCTGACACTTGTTGCTTTCGCTGTATTGTTTTTACCACCATTATTATTTTCTTAAGTTTATTTATTTGTTTTGAGAGAGCGAACACGAGTGGGGGAGGGGCAGAGAGGGAGAGAAAGAGAGAGAATCCCAAGCAGGTTCTGCACTGGCAGCATGGAGCCTGACTCAGGGCTCAAACCCACAAACCGTGAGATCATGACCTGAGCCAAGACCCAGAGTCAGAGGCTTCTCTGACTGAGCCCTCCCAGGCACCCCCGGGGCTAGTGTAGGAGCTCACAAGGTCAAACCTAGAGCATGTACAAACCCCGAGGCTCATTCCTGTGGTTCCACAACTGGTAACCTCTGATCTTACTCAAACTCACTTTCCTCCAGGACCTGCCGAGGTCATGGAACAGAGGCTGGGCAGGGGCGGGGCTGGGTGGAAGAGGGGCAGAGGTGGGGCAAAGGGGAAAAAGAGAAAGAGGCAAACCCAGAAGCAGAGTCTTAACTACAGAGAACACACTGATGGTCAGCAGAGGGGAGGAGGATGGGGGAAACAGGTTTTGGGGATGAAGGAGGGCACTTGTCATGATGAAAAAAATAAAATAAAAACCAATTGATCAATAAACAAATAAATAAACCTTCAAAGCGGTGCACCGTGGATGTTTCAGGGAAAACTCAGAAATGAGGTAACTTCCTGTCCGAGATCTTCCAGAATAAAGAGGGGGCTCCCATCGTTCACAGTGACGGAATGTCGCCGATTGCCACGTGGACCAGACACGGTGGGGAGGTCAAACGTTAAGTGGGGCACGGGCCCAACCCTGAGATTTCACCCCCTCAGATCCGCCTGCAGACCCGCTTAAGAGAAGACTGGGCCATGCTCTGTGATGACCGGAGCCCCGGAACCCTGTTGTCTGGGGTCGGCTCCCAGTCACAGCCTTGGGGACATCTCTGAGCTTGTCCCGGCTTCTTCACAACACCCGTGAGAACGCAGCACGTCTGTATAGGTGTGAGCAGTCTTTGGGGCCCGGTCAGCACATTGCCGGCAACGCAGCTGACCCCCTATTTATGTGCGCCAATGTCTGCATGTGGCAGATGAAAATGCAAGCAAATCGGGAGGACGGTGAGAGTCTGTCGTCCCACACGCTGTCCCATCAGCTGACCCTTTATGATGGCGTATTTAGCAATTCCTGCTGCTACAAATGCAGCTAAGTTTCCAAAGCCATTGCTCTGAACTTGGACTCACTTGGGGGAAAGGCTTTTCCAAATGTGCAGAGTCTAGAATGCAGAACGGTGCAATCTTATGACTTGATGATAAATTATGTGACAGTGAGGAAAGCCCCTGGACCAGTGTGTGTCACCAAGCGCTGTGAGATCCTGCCCTTCCTTTGGAACAAACGTCCAGAAGGGGAAGAAAACAGAGACCCTGAATTCCGTGTTGTAGTCTCTCCCTCGCAGAGCAAACTTGCGGTTCATGCACAGCAAGGAAGTAGAACTGTTTGCAGGGAGAGCAAAGGGGAGCTTGAAATATAACAAACGGTCTTAGAAATATGCCTGGAGTTTGGTGAAAAGTGCATGTGGGGAAGGGGCTGGATGGAAAGGCCACCCTCTGGTCCCCTGGCCCAAGCCTCCTGAAGGAGGGCGGGACCCACGAGTCCTTAACCAACCACTCAAGAAAAAAGGGTGGGAGTGCGTTTTCCCGGCTTCGTCTCCAGGTCGAAACTACGTCCAGATTTTATTAAATCGGAAAGTCTCCTGATGAGTGCCGTGTGATACTCTGAAAAGGAGTTGAGTGTGGGATATTTTGTGACAATAATAAATAAAATCTTTAGGTTTCTTAATTCACTGTTCTCAGCAATTTGTAATTTTAAACAAAAAAAACCACAGGGTAATATGCCGAGTAAAAGATTCCCGGTGGTGATTGTCAGCAGCTGTGGTATGAAACAACACAAAGGAAAGAAGACAGAAAAAAAAACTAGGTTAGTACTAACACGGCCAAACAATTATTTCAGAAACATGCTGGTCGTTGTCAAATAGGCAATAATCATTAGCATTAAGGAAAGGCACCGGTATTCAAATGTTTCTCTCACACGCAGAGCCACCACAGTTTGGGGACATGTGAGTCACGGGCAGAAGAAATGACTGTCTAGTAATCATCACATTTTACTGACACCATTTAGTTGCCTGAAACCAGCTGAACTTCTGGAATGCAAAGACGTTGTTGTCCTGGTGCCCAGATCAGAGATGCCCCACACCATCCCGGAGTCGAGTCTCTCCAACAGACCCGGAGAATGAGCCAGAAGCCACAGAAGCATCAGCTTGGGTCACGTCAAAAGGACTCACAAGCCAGCTTGAAGAGGCCCCCAATGTCCAGAGATGGGACATGAGGGGCACCGACGACGGTCACAACTGTCATGCGTGGAAAAGCATCATCGTGCTCAGAATGGTCCCCTCTGTCTCTCCACCTCCATCTCTGTCACACACACACACACACACACACACACACACACACACACCAGCCTGACCTACAGGTCCCCTTGGGAGGGTCCCCGGGACCCAGATACTTTGTGTATGAGGAAGAAGAGGAAGAAGCATCGCGTCTTCCTCATGCGACATGCGGCTCAGGTTACCAAACGGGGGGCCGAGGTGAGGTTTCTCTCTGTAGAACTATATCAGCTAATAAATGAGAAAGAGCCTCAGACTACCAGCAGCTCAGCCTCTGAGGAGGTAACAGGCCCACACGGTGATCGGCATCGCTGCTCGATTCCCCAAAAATAAGGGCAACAGCCGGGCCTTCTCTGTCCCCCGACAGAACGACGCAGGGACACCTGTGCTGGGTTCTTACTCTCCGTTTCATCTTGAATCTAATCAGTGTGCAGGTGTCACGCCAATATGGGGGGAATCAGGGCCCAGAGGGGACCAGGGGACTGCCCACTGCCACGTGCTCCCTGCTCCGGGCTCAGTTGGACTTGGCCGCAGAATTCCAGCTGACTTCAGGGACAGCCCCCACTTATCCACTTATACGGACATCTTGGCATTTACCGCTGATAACTCTGGTCTCCCACGTCCACGCGTTATGCTCCTAATCCATGCACAAAACCTCTGGGAACCGCCCAGCTCGGGCCCATCGTCAGCCCTCAGGGCCGTGTGCGCAAACTCTCATAAAGCAGACACCTGCTTCCTGCTGATGGACGAGGCCGAGGGAACGCGTTTTGTGGATCCGTGTCTGGGTGGGCAGTGGCTCTGCCAGGGAAGCAGAGCCCAGAAGCCTCATAGGGAGATTCGCATCACGCTCTCTCGTTCGCAGTTAAATAATGGAAAAGATCTCTGTAGTTTTCAGAGTTCGGTAACTGAACTGTCAATAACTTTGAATAAATAACCCTGATTTCTGTACATTGTCGCTGTTCCTTTGGACCAGGACATTGGCTCTGTCCTTGCTCTGCCTCGGGGCATCTCAACACACACTCACACACACACACACACATGCACTCACACACACGTGCATTCACACACATGCACAGGCACACTCAAGGTCAGCATCATTTCACTAGAGACCTTCTGCCTTCAGCAGACCAGTGCCCGGCATGTGGTATGGTGCATCCTCCACTCCCCACCCCTGCGTGCACCACACTGGTCCACACTCACTGTGTGCACTGCCCCAGCATCGCCTATAGACTGAACCTGCTCCCAGGGTTTCCCCCAACATTTTGTCCTTTAAACATTTTTTAAATGTTTATTTATGTATTTTGAGAGACAGAATAAGCAGGGGAGGGGCAGAGATAGGGGGAGAGACAGAGAATCCCAAGCAGGCTCTGCGCTGTCAGCACAGATCCCAACACGGAACTCAATCCCAGGAACCGTGAGATCACGACCCGACCCCAAGCTGGACACTTAACCAGCTAAGCCACTCAGGCCTCCCCAACATTTTGCCTTTAAACCCTATCATCCCCGTGCACGATTTCCAGAACCAAGATGCACGAGAATGTTGTACCTGCACCCCACACCCCTGCAATGCACCCCAAGAATGTTGTGCCTGCACTCCGCACCACTGTCATGCTCCCCAAGAATGTAGTGACTGCACTCCGCACCCCTGCTACATGCCCCCCAACCCTCTGCGCCCCCCAACCCTGCTCATGCTCTGTCTCTGTCTCTCAAAAATGAATAAACATTAAAAACATTTTTTTTTAAGAAGGTGTCTGGGACCCCCATCCGCCCACTGAAGCTGCCCCCTGCGGCCCCACGGGCGCCTGTAGGTCATGCTGAGCCCCGGCGACGTCAGCAGGACGTCTTGGTGCAGGGGCTCCGTCGGGGAAGGTTGTTCATCCGGCCTCCACCAGCTTGTCTGCAGCGAAGTTTCCAAGCCGGTCCCTGCACATGAGCCACCTGCCCATTGCTTTCACCAGTGTCGTATCAACGGCTCACAAATGTGTCCTCAAAGAAGCAGGATTCGGTAGAGGACGCTGGTCAGGTAGTTTCCCCTTAGCTCCTAGATGACTCAGTTTCTACCAAGACATTTCTATAGACATGCTGCTTGGAAAAAATATCCAGAAATGTCTTAGAGCATGTTTTTGATGAGTAGTGTGACTTCCAACCTAGTTGCTTGGCTGGGGACGCCCCTGTGCCCTCACTGGGGTGTGCTACACTTCTCACCTGTTCCCCACCACGTTTCTGTCTTCAGGGACCACGCTGGCCTGAAGCCGGACCTTCCGCCTGGGACCTGACAGCGCGGACCCGGGAACTTCCGACAGTCTCGAGCCCCTTCACAGGACGGATTGTTCAAGCCAGAATCCCACGAGGGGTCGACACCTGCGTGGCTGATCAGATCATGGTGCATGTGTGGCTCCGCAAGTCTGCCTTGCTGGCAGCAGGGTGGGCGGAAGGCTGTAGGGACAGTGGGACACGGCCCCCGTCTGCACCTCTACAAGTGCCGGCTCCCAGAGCGTCCGGGTGGGCCCCAGCGAGTGCTGCCTGAGCAGCGGGTGTTCTGAGCTGATGCAACATGAGGAGTAAAGGGCAGAAGTTGTTTTAGCATCTCAGTCCTGGAGGCTGACCCAGCTCCCTGCCCCGGACCTGTGATCAAGCCCCCTGCCCTGGGACTCTGGGCTCATCTCCATCCAAGGACTGTCCCCGAGGGCCGGGGGAGGGCCACGCGGGCAGATCGCTGCCTTACGTCCAGGAGCCAAGGGCACGCCTCCCGCTCCAGAGGAAGCTACACTGGTCCCCTCGGTGGGCTGGAAACAGGTGACACTGCCTTGCTGTCCTTCTCCACTGGTGTTAAGGTTTCATTCAGCCAGAGCTGTCTAAAAAGGAAGGTTGTTGTTTTTTTTCCAAATTTCACTGGGAAGGAGTGTTACCGGCATGAGGACAATGTAAACACACCGAGGGCCACTGATGCCCTCCCGCAGGCTCCCCACACTGTGTCCTCCACCACAGTTGTGACTGCTGTCACTGCGAGGGTGACAGCCTCCAGTGACCTCTCACCCCAGGGAAGGGACTGGGGGCTCAGACAGAGGTCAGTCTTCACAACCCCAGCTGCTTGTTTGACAGCCGTGTCAGGATCACAGTGCTTTCCGGGATCACCTCCACCATGGTCACCACCACCGGGGATCACCTCCATCAGGAATCACCTCCACCATGGATCACCACCACCAGGGATCACCACCACTGGGGATCACTTCCACCGGGGATCACTGCTACCAGGGATCATTCTACCACGGATCACCACCACCGGGGATCACCTCCACCCGGGATCACCTCCACCGTGGTCACCACCCCCGGGGATCACCTCCATCAGGAATCACCTCCACCATGGATCACCACCACCAGGGATCACCACCACCGGGGATCACTTCCACTAGGGATCACTGCCATCAGGGATCATTCTACCATGGATCACCACCACCGGGGATTACCTCCACCCAGGATCACCTCCACCATGGTCACCACCCCCGGGGATCACCTCCATCAGGAATCACCACCACCAGGGATCACCACCACCAGGGATCACCGCCACCACACATCACCTCCACCAGGGATCACCTCCACTGGGATCACCTCCACCAGGGATCACCTCCACCCAGGATCACCTCCACCATGGTCACCACCACCAGGGATCACTTCCACCGGGGATCACTGCCTCCGGGGATCATTCTACGACGGATCACCACCACTGGGGATCACCTCCATCAGGAATCACCTCCACCATGGATCACCACCACTGGGGATCACCGCCACCACCCATCGCCTCCACCAGGGATCACCTCCACCCGGGATCACCACCAGGAATCACCTCCACCATGATCACCACCACCACCAGGGATCACCACCACTGGGGATCACTTCCACCGGGGATCATTCCACCATGGATCACCTCCACCAGGGATCACATCCATCAGGAATCACCTCCACCGAGGATCATTCCACCACAGATCACCTCTGTTGGGGATCACTTCCATCGAGGGTCACTTCCACCAGGGATCACCTCTACCACACATCACCTCCACCAGGGATCACCTCCACCCAGGATCACCTCCACCATGGATCATCACCACCATCGGGAATCACCTCCACCATGGATCACCACCACCAGGGATCACCACCACTGGAGATCACCTCCACCCAGGATCACCTCCACCATGGATCACCGCCACCACACATCACTTCCACCAGGGATCACCTCCACCATGATCACCACCACCAGGGATCACCTCCATCAGGAATCACCTCCACCATGGATCACCACCACCAGGGATCACCACCACCAGGGATCACTTCCCCCGGGGATTACCACCACCAGGGATCATTCTACCATGGATCACCTCCACTGGGGATCACCTCCATCAGGAATCACCTCCACCAGGGATCATTCCACTACAGATCACCTCCGCTGGGGATCACCTCCATCGAGGGTCACTTCCACCAGGGATCACCTCCACCACACATCACCTCCACCAGGGATCACCTCCACCAGGGATCACCTCCACCCAGGATCACCTCCACCATGGATCATCACCACTGTGGTCACCACTACCAGGAATCACCTCCATCAGGAATCACCTCCACCATGGATCACCACCACCAGGGATCACCGCCACCGGGGATCACCGCCACCAGGGATCACCGCCATCCCACATCACCTCCACCAGGGATCACCTCCATTGGGATCAACTCCACCAGGGATCACTGCAGCTCTCTTCTTGCCCACTATGAGGAGCTGACCGGGCCTCTCCACCAGAAAGTGGGAGTCACAGATGGAGATGAAACAAATGGCCCAAACGTGCAACCACCCCCAGGAGATGTGCCATCAGCAGTCTTCCGTGGTAAATCTGAAGCTGTCTTAACCTCACCGGAGGGAGGGTGTTGGGAACCTCCAACTGTCCCCTGCACAAGGTCAGAGCAGGTGCACCACAAGGAAAGATGCGGAGGGACCCTGAGGGGTCAAGTGGGTGGCATGTCTCTGGACGTATGATTCCCCTCCTGGGCGCTTGCTTGTGCACATTTTCCCCAGCTCTGCCCACTGCCAGGCCGAGAGGCCGCAAGGTGCTGGCAGCCAGGTCACACGAAGTGTCCAGGCTCAGGGGATGGACGTGGAGCACTCTGCATCTGGGGCCCAGAAACTTCAAGCCGCAGCTAGCACATCCTGAATAGAACATGACAGGGGCACTGAAGGGGCGCCCACGCGGGTCCCTGCTCACCAGTTCAGCAGCTCGATGCAGCAGAAGGCAGGGGTGCAATGAGCCGCCGAATTTAAAATTAGCGCTGGAGGCCCCGCCGACCCCATGGCTTCACACTCCTCCCCATGGAGCCAGCTGCCAAGTACAGAAGCAAGAGACAATTTGACGATCAACTGCCAGCCACCGATTAGCTTTCGAAAGAGGAAGGGACCTTCAGCTTGCGCTAAAAACCATTGCAGGGAAAGTCCTGGAGAAATGCGTTAGTTACATTTCCTCCCAGAATTGCTTCCAAGCTGGCCTCTCCAGTACCGCAGAGGAAAAGGGGAGCCCTCCCAGAGGCCGATGTGCAGCCAGCACCTTCGTCCAGTGACCAAGCTGGTGTCCTGAGAGTCAACCGCCTGTTGGGACTGGGTGGCAGCCACCTGGTGACGTTATGCAGTAGAGCCGGCCTGGACCTGCCCAGAATCAGAGGGCTGCTGTGCTCCAGAGCAAAGGACCCTCCACAAGCCCCTGGAATGAAGTGTTTCCATTGCAGTCAGACCACCGGGAGCAGTGAATTTTTTTTAAGTTTATTTATTTATTTATTTATTTATTTATTTATAAGAGAGAAACAGAGAGAATGAGTGGGAGAGGAACAGAGAGAGAGAGAGAGAGAGAGATAAAGAGAGAGAGAGGGAGACACAGAGTCCCAAGCAGGCTCCACACTGTCAGCACAGAGTCCAGAGTGGGGGTCGAACCCACAAATCGTGAGACCACGACCTGAGCTGAAACCAAGAGTCGGACGCTTAACCGACTGAGCCCCCCAGGCGCCCCGGGAATGGCGAATTTTGATGGGAATTATACAAATGTTTATTGTATTGACCTTTAGACTTTTCTGAAAAATTTAAATTCCTCAAAATAAAAATTAGGCGAGAAGACAGAAGTCCGAGGTAGGGAGCCCGGTTTTTGGTCACGTGCCTCCTTTGATAGATTTAATCACCCACGATCCTTACCCAAAGGAAGTCGACTGAAAGTACAAAACAGAATATCCGGCTGGTTCCTCTGCCCACAGGAGGTACAGGGTAACGGGAGGGGACAAGCAGGCGCTGGCTTTGTCCTTTTGACTCCCGTCTGTCTGGAACTGGCCACAGGGCCCTGAGCGCATCCCTTCATGCCCACCTCTGCCTGCCACCTGCCAGTGACAAAGGCCATCGTGAGTGAGGATGCAGAGCTGGGGTCTGCAGGTTCTTGGGGCCCAGCAGCGGCTCACGGCCGGGGTGGGACGTCTGACGAGGTGCACAAACTTATCTTCGTCCCTCCCAGGTCTCTGCTTGTTCATGTATATTTCTCTTCAGTTGCCTTACACTTTGGCTAACTTTCACGTAAACCAAAGCCGTGTGACGTCCGGGTGGAGGGAGGCGGGATGGGTTTGCCCGGAAGTTCCTGAAGACGGTTCTTGCCCCGGGACCGACTATGGGCTCAGGAGGCCCCTGTCTGTTCTTTGGGATTTCCTTTTCTTTCTTTTTTACCTTATTGGATAGTGAGTGTGTCTGTGAGTTGAGAGTCACAGATGGACGTTTCCACCACAGACATAAAGATCCGCTTCTTCTTGGCTGTGGCAACAGCGTTCCTGGCCAGGATATCGCCATTGGCAAACCGGTTCCTGCTCCCCACACAGGTTCCCCTGCAGGAAGCGGCTGTCGGTTCACCAAAGATTCCGGGCTCGTGACTGTACGAGGGCCCAGGACACAGTGAGTCGTGACACTTCAGACTGGGATCCCCGAATGGCCAACAAACGTATGAAAAGGGGCTGAGGGGCGCCTGGGTGGCGCAGTCGGTTAAGCGTCCGACTTCAGCCAGGTCACGATCTCGCGCTCGGTGAGTTCGAGCCCCGCGTCGGGCTCTGGGCTGATGGCTCAGAGCCTGGAGCCTGTTTCCGATTCTGTGTCTCCCTCTCTCTCTGCCCCTCCCCCGTTCATGCTCTGTCTCTCTCTGTCCCAAAAATAAATAAACGTTGAAAAAAAAAATTTTTTTTTAATAAAAAATAAAAAAAAAAAGAAAAGGGGCTGACCGTCTTTAGTCAACAGGGACATGTACTTAAAACCACAAACGTAAGGCTACACTCCCACCCGGACTCAGGTGGAGGCTCAGTCCACGGCAGTCCCAGGGCCGGAAGGTCCGATAGTTACTCTCCCACAAGAAACGCACACTTCTCTGAACCAAACACTCAAGTAAGACAGTTCGTGGGAGCCTCCAAATCAAAACAACCCACAGGTGGACAGACACACCGTGCTGCCTTGGACGGAGAGACCACGGCTCTGAACGTTGGTGAATCTCACGGCCGTCACGCTCGTGCAAGAAGCCAGGCACAGCAGAACGCATGCCGGAAAATCCCCTCACGGAAAGTTCCAGAACAGGGACACCGGGTCTTGGTGAGCACCATCCTCGCATCTAGCCCTTCTAGCCCCTGGATGGGATCCATCTTCCTGGAAACAACCCAATCATTTCACAGGCACTGTCTATACCAGAGTTCTCTCCAGTGAGGATGAATTTTTCCTTCTCAAGTGGAAATTCCTTCACAGGATGTGGGAACAGGATGTGACATTTCTGTGATTGGGGGAAACTGAATGAGGGCCACCCTGCCCTCACCAGAGAGAAGAAAGTCCCAGAAGGTGGGGGGGGGGGGTGGTCAGAGGGTGCTGAAGGTTCTGGAAAAGGGTAGAAGCCAGTGTCCAACCCATCAGGGAGGGAGGTCAGAGGACTCACAGCTCCAAGCACCTGAGGGGCTCTCTGTCCACACGACCCCGGCAGTGCACCCACCAGGTGCCCAGCATGAGGCCACTGCATGCGACCTTCCCACAAACCTCGTCTATCATGAACTGTTACACCTGGTTTCCGGCCGCCTGCACCAGGGTCGGGAAGCCTCCATCATCCACACACTCTTCCCCCTCTGTCTCGGGTCTACACTGCCTGACCCTTCTCATTCGGGACCCACCAGGACACCACCCAGTCCTAAAACCTCCCGTCTCCCTCAGCCGAAGTCCTCTCCCCTCCGACTGCTGGACATTTGCTGCTGTAATGCTCACCCGGGTTTCTCCCTTTAAGCCTTACAGAGTAGAGAATTCCCGGCCTGTGTTGCTTGCAGAGACTGAAGAGGCTGAACCTCCAGTCTGTCTCCCTTCTTCTCCACCAGCCACAGCACCTCACAGAGCAGGGAAGTCACCTGCCAGCAGGATGGATGAATAAATGTCCCACGGATATGCGCGGATAAATGGATAAATGGATGGACGTTTGTCCCACCACATGGATAAATGCCCCATCACCCTGTTGGGTCCTAACTGCTTCTCTAGGACGTGAAAAGGGGTTTGGTTTTTGAGGAAGAAGTTCTCTTATGGTATCTACTCAAATACATTAGGATGGTGTAGACCGTGGATAAAGCCAGCAGCCGCTTTCCTAGGACGCTGCGAACGATAAATTCATAAACTGGTCCCTGCGTTCTTAGAAGTCAACGTAATATTTTGTCTTTCCTGACGTATCTTGAGGATGTGTGCAACTAAAATGTGCAACGCACAGCAGGAGGAAGTCAGACCCCGGAGGACCGCCAGAGGAGTGAGGGGTCTGCCCTCTGTGTGGGGCTTCCTCTGGGAGGCACTTCCTTCCATAACACGTGCCACTAGGTGCCAGTGTTGTTCTATCAAAGTGACCCTGGACCGGACAGGTGGTCCCTATTTAGATATGCTTCTCATTCTTGAGAAAGAGGTCTTTAAAAAGAAGGCAAAGTGACAAAATCTGGTCAGCGAATAAACCGTTATAACTTATGTTTTTCTATTTCAACATCATCACATTCAACAATGTGATGAACAAAAGAGGGACTGAAGGGAGTACAGGTGCTTAATAGGCAGTAGCAAATTGGCTGAGAGGCCAATAGCGAAGAACAGTTTCTGTTGGAATGCTCTCAACCTTCCAAACCGCAGGTTTTTGCTTGCTCGTGAGCAAATGCAAAGGAACTGAAAGCATCCAATTTCTAACCGCTGCGCAAGGAACCTTGTCTCCCGTTAATGTGTGTCGATTTCCCTTTGATCTCTCCAATAAAACTTTCCATGGCCCTTGTCTCCACAGGTCTGGTGCCAGAATAACTCTGTTAGAAGCACGGTGTCTAAAAACAATCCATTGAAGGCAGGCTGATGCCAAGTTCACTTGTGTTTCTAGTACATTCTTTTGTCTGTCTCTGTCCACAGAGGACCACGCAACTCTTCCTGATCCATTTGCCGTGGGCCTTATTAGTCACGGCAGTGCGTAACTGCTCATCGGCGAGGCCACGCCCTCCAGGAAAGGTGGAGAAAGGAAGGCACCGAGGCTTGGGCGTGAGAGAGAGAAGTCATCCCAGCAATCGGGTGGTTCTTGAACGCGGCCGCATAAAAATGCACGTCTCCTGCAGGACGAGGGGGTCACGGCTGAACCACCGAGTGGAAACGTGGGTTGTTGGAGAACAGCTTCAGGTCCAGCTGCGGGGCTCGGTCAGCTCCTGTAGTTCAAGCCCCTCTGCAGAAAACTACAGCAAACCAGAACTTTCCTGGCCAACAGGGCAATGACACTCGGTCCTGTTTGCACGTCACACCTTTGTCTAGTCTTTAAATTTTTTAATGCCTATTCTTTTTGAGAGAGAGAGACAGAGCACCAGCAGGGGAGGGGCAGAGAGAGAGGGAGACACAGAATCTGAAGCAGGCTCCAGCCTCCGAGCTGTCAGCATAAAGCCCGATGTGGGGTTCGAACCCACAAACCGTGAGATCATGACCTGAGCCAAAGTCCGACGCTTAATGGACTGAGCCCCCCAGGTGCCTCTATCACACTTTTTTCCTATTCCTTTTATCATAAACATATTGTGAAGAAGCTAGAAAACTTCTGGGGAAACTTCCAGCAGGAGAGACTGTCCCTCAGCTCGAGAATTTTCCTGGCTTGGGAATGTTCTTATCTCCTGAATGCTGCCTCTGTTCTCTCCGCACTCTGATAAGATTGATATGGCATTTGCTGGTTTTTCTCCTTCGTCTGTCTTCCCTTAATATACACCAGTACATACTTGAGTATATTTTCTTTTATTTTTATTTTTATTTTTATTTTTTTTTCCAACGTTTATTTATTTTTGGGACAGAGAGAGACAGAGCATGAACGGGGGAGGGGCAGAGAGAGAGGGAGACACAGAATCAGAAACAGGCTCCAGGCTCTGAGCCATCAGCCCAGAGCCTGACGCGGGGCTCGAACTCCCGGACCGCGAGATAGTGACCTGGCTGAAGTCGGACGCTCAACCGACTGCGCCACCCAGGCGCCCCCTTGAGTATATTTTCAATATATCTGTCTATATCCCAAAGGTAATTATGAACCAAAAAGAAAACGTGTAAAATGTCAGTAATTTATCCGAGTGTGTGCTGTAAATAAAACCAGCAGGAATAACAAGTTGGGTGGAAGGAAGTGAGATGTCCTGCCGCCATCCAGCTCCTCCGGTCCAGGGGCCCCACGGGGTCTCCTCGGACTGTCTCAGGATTTTCAGGGTTGGTGATGGTGGTGCCAGGGATAGCAGGAAAGTGTCCTTGTCATCGTGTGGTCCTCAGGCAGCCTCCCAATATGTCCATAAGTGAACAGATTGGACAATTTCCTCCAGAAATACAACTTCGAAAACTCACTGCAGGTGACACAGGAATCTCGTGGACCCACAACCATGCAACTAACTGAAACGACACAGGAGATGACCACAGAAAACAGCAATGACAGCAGCTAATACCGACATGTAAGGAGCATAACATTCTAGATGTGGCATTAGGCTCTGTGCTGGCAGCGTGGAACCTGCTTGCGATTCACTCTCTCTCCCTCTCTCTCTGCCCCTCCTCCACTTATGCCGTCTCTGTCTCTCTCAAAAATAAACGTAAAAGAATTGAGAATTTTATAATGTCAAAGAGGTTCTAATTGCCGCTTCACTATCAGTTTACACTATCGATATCCTGGGGGCACACGGATCCCGGTGAGTAGCCAGCGCCCTAACACATATCATCAGGGCATCACTAGTATTTTGCTATTCCCAGCAGAACTTCCCAAGCTTGTATACTCATGTGTGGAATTTATAAGATGAATTCAAAAAATTGAAATTGTGGTATCAAAGAAGTTTTACATTTTCATTGAAAATAACACAAAATGTTATAAAATTTCTCAAAGGTTGCTGATGTGAGATGAAATGTGTCCTTACGTTGTTATTTGAATTCCATTCCCTCCCCCTTTATTTAAATTTTTTTAACGTTTATTCATTTTTGAGAGAGAGACAGTGAGAGCCAAGGAGGAGCAGAGACAGAGAGGGAGACACAGAATCTGAAGCAGGCTGCAGGCTTTGAGCCATCAGCACAGAGCCCAATGCAGGGCTTAAACTCATGAACCGTGAGATTATGACCTGAGCCAAAGTCGGACACTTAACCGACTGAGCCCCCCAGGTGCCCCTCTGCTTTTTTAATGTAAGCCTACCTGTGTTCACATAAATTGTATTCTGTTATAAAACTCACCCATGAGAATGTTGGCCTCATTCGTGTTGGGTGTAGATCTGAAAGTTTCCATCACGAGGGCTCCAGTCCCATCTCACGTCTGTCTGCAGGGGTCATTTTGAGCATTTACGGTTCTCTAAAGTCAGCAGGGTTTTCCCGCCTGTGTGCACAATTGCTGGGTGTCCTGGGAACTGGGTTTGGGTCTCAGTCCCTCTTCCAATTTTGTGTGCATGGTCATTCTCATTTTTCTTAATTTACCTGCAGGCTGGCTGTGTCCACACTGCCGGTGTCCTTGTGGGCCAGGCCTGTGTCACTGGGGAAGATTTCACGTCCCAGCCACCTCCACAGCGCCCACAGGGAGCACTGCTTAGCGAGCCTCTGAGGGAGCCACTCAGGCACTCGGTTTTACATTCAACTTGGCGACAGATCCCTCCCTGTTTTGTTTCCTCAATGAAGAAATAAATCCTGTAGGTTAATAATGGAGAAAAGACAAACATCAGTGTCCACGGTAAAGACATTTATGCTACTCGGGGCGCCTGGGGGTTCAGTCGGTTCAGTGTCCAACTTCTGCTCAGGTCATGATCTCGCAGTTCATGGGTTCAAGCCCCGCGTTGGGTGCTGTGCTGACATCTCGGAGCCTGGAGCCTGCTTCAGATTCTGTGTCTCCCTCTCTCTCTCTGCCCCTTCCCTGCCCTGCCCACACTCTGTGTGTCTCTGTCTCAAAAAGAAATAAACATCAAAAAACATTAAAAAGACATTTAGGCTACTTGAACATGTGACTCATCGTTCAGCACCTGAAACCCTCATCCATCCTAACGTCTGACTGTACTGCCTTTGCCGTTGATAGACCGACGTCCAAACCCTGAGCCCCCAACTACCGGGTGACCACAGGCACAGTCCTCCACATTTCTGAGCCTTACGTTCCCACTTCTGAAATGCAAAGTTGTGTGCGCCTTTGAGGAAGTTGATTATTTGAAAGACGGAGTGCAGAGTATGGTGCACACGAAGTCAGTCCTTGGTGTATGTGTCTGTGATGACGAGGATGGACTGACACCCACACACTCTCCACGCTCCGTGCTGTCTGAGAACCGGAGACTGCTTGCCAGCGTTATCATCCCATGAGTGCCAGGGCTCAGGACCCCAGGCACCACTGAGCTGGGTCCTTGGCACCAGTGGACCACTGGACCATCCACGGAATCAGTCTGTGGTTTTCCCTGGTTTGACACTGAAACCCCCTGGGATGGCTTTCCCCGGACACTTCAGTCATAGAATTGAAAGTCCTGCACCGCAGAAAACCCCCGGGTCCTGGGATAAATTGGTCACCTGAGGTCCCTGCTCTGTTACAGGTGCTGGTATGGTTGCCTCTGTCCTCAGTCTCCACGCAGGAGGGACCTGCCCCCAAGCTCACGGGGACCCACGTCCAAGCTGGCCCCTGACCACACGCTGGCCTCCGTGCTTGGTGTGGGGGATGCTCCAGCACAGCAGCGTGCCTCATCGGAGCTGGAGAACCAAGGAGGGGACAGGAGACCCCGGTGGCAGGGTGGCAGCCGGAGTCCTCTAGAACCTGGTCCTGACGTGGCATCCTGTCGCCGTCCAGGGCACACATCGGGGAGGCCGCCACACAGATCCCCGTGGATGATGGTTGGGAGTGTTCTTGGAAGTGTGCCCCAACAGCGACCCCCAGGATCAGTGAGATGCCACCATTTCCAGACACTTTAATGTTGTTGTTTTTCATTTGATTCTTCACTGATACCTGGAAGTTCCCTTCTCTCCCACACGTGACTGAAATCATGTATTTCTAAGTAATCACATCCATGGTCATCTCCCACTTATAAAAATCCCTGATCGTCATGCCCCCATAATCTCCAGGCGCAACTCACAACGCTGAGGGCATTATTGTGTCCTGTGTGGCAATTAGTTCTGCTCAAGTGTTCTTCCTCTCCTCCAGACCTCAAGGCCTGAAGGAAAAGTTTTCTTTAACCAACACAACTACACAGCAGCTTCTTCCACATCACGTCGATTCCATAAACAGCCCCCCCACACACACACACACCAATATCAAAAGTTCTGGCCATCGTTACCACCAATCCCACGAAGCAGTCCCAAAAGTAGGGCAGGCGTGGTTCCCCAGGAGGGAGTCTCATGCGCCAGGACGTGAGCCATCTCAGGGAACTCCTCATAATGAAGGGTGATGTCAGTGGTGATTTCTGGCCGACTCACCTCCCGGGCCTTCCCGCCCTATTTCACCTGCTTTGCCCAGGACCGGTAAACCTTGCAGTGTGGTTCTGAGTAATCCGTCCGCATACTCAGCCACAGCTCACAGGGTGGGGAGGCTTTGCTGGTCCCGATTCGATACTTATCAGTCCGTGCAAACATTAGGTGCGGCTCTGTTGAGGCCTGCAGCGGGCTCATGGAAACCGGAGAAGGTTGTGCGCATTTGGTTCCCACTCCAGACATACATTTGCAAGCATTTAACACAAGGAAGTTGTTGTTCGGAAACAGCCCCTTGTGCACACATTTCGTAGACTCCTCGAGTGACAGAGAGCCCAAAATCAACTGGCCCCGGGGCGCCTGGGGGGCTCAGTCTGTTAAGCATCCAACTCTCGATTTCGGCTCAGGTCACGATCTCGCAGTCATGAGATCTAGCCCAGCATCGTGCTCTGTGCTGACAGTGTGGAGGCTGCATGGGATTCTCTCTCTCTCTCTCTCTCTCTCTCTCTCTCTGCCCCTCCCCTCTTGCTCTTTCTCTCAAATAATAATAATAATAAAACTATGAAGTCTCCCGGGCCAGTGACTTTGAAGGAGTTCTTGCGCATCTCTGATTTCTCCTCTGCTTCAGAGATGTTCCCATGGAAGTCATCCAGGGAAATTCACTATAAACTCATAAACACAACCATGTATCTTTCTGCACCTGTCAGGTGAGTCAAAGCTCAGGGTTGCCGGCTGAAACAGAAGTGGCATTTCTTGTGACCGTAGCGTCTGTGCTCATGACAGGAGCAAGAAGAACGGTCTGAGCCAGTGCTGGCAGCAAAGGAGAAGTCCACACGGCCTGCCGCGGGTGCGGCATGCTGACTCGAGCCTGAGTGTGCAAACACACGGAATTTGCACCATACTTCCATCTCACGCACATGCGTAAGATTGTGTATAAGGGCAATTAGCTCATTGATGGGTTGATTTAGCACCGTGTTATACAAACACCTTACGTAAAACAGCAGCGTGTGTGTATAGTGCACAATATATCCTAGGTATTTTGAAAATAATGGGACGTGTATAAATATACTAAAATAAGTAGTACTGGGCGCCTATGGGGCTCAGTCTGTTAAGTGTCCGACTTCGGTTCAGGTCATGATCTCACAGTTCATGAGTTCAAGCCCCACGTCGGGCTCTGTGTTGATAGCTCAGAGCCTGGAGCCTGCTTCGGATTCTGCATCTCCCTCTCTCCCTGCCCCTCCCCTGCTCATGCTCTGTCTCTGTCTCTCTCTCTCAAAAAGTGATACTATAAAATAAAATAAAATAAAATAAAATAAAATAAAATAAAATAAGTAGTATTAATAGCAATAGTAATAATAGACATTAAAATAAGCATGGATGGTCTCACTTATATGCAGAATCTAAATAAAACAAAACCAAACTCATAGAAAAGGACATCAGATCCGTGGCTTCCAGAGGCGGGGTATGTCAGGGGCGGGGGACTCGAGGGAAGGGGGCAAGGCAAAGTCAGGCTACCTGGCCGCAGTCGGGTAGGTGAGCCCCTGGAATGGAACAGCCATTCCAGGGAAGGAAGGAAGTTAAGAGGGTAGACCCTAAGAGATCTCACCACAAGAATCGTTTTTCGTTTTCTTGTACCTTTAGGAGAAGGTGGGTGTCAGCTGAGTCCATTATGGTGACCCCTGACATGATGTGTGAGTCAGACCTCCATACGTCAATGCACCTTCAACCTACACAGCGATGTTGGCTGATTTCTTCTCAATAAAATGGGAGAAAAACAGAAGCACACATTTATGCTGCTGTCTCTGACGAATCCAATGCCACTGTTGCTTCTAACGTTTCTTTCATTGCTAAATTTGTCAGTTCTTTATTGGATCATGAGAGTCCTAAATCCTCTACATGTTAGTTACTTACTTGCTTAATCCTGGCATTCAAGAATGCTAACCCACACACCTGTGCGACATTGTGATTATAATAAAAAATATATGTTTGGCCTTCCTCCCCATTCCTGGCACAGAGCTCCTAACACCTTTGGAATTTCCTAAGAGATTAGCATGAAGGTGTCTCCAGTTGTGCTAAGGAGAGGAGTTTGGAAAGCACCTGAGGGTGAGGGCTGGTTGCCAGGAAGACTGCCCATGTGGTCACAGGGGCGGAGCTGTCGGCCCCACCCCCTGACCTCGGGAGGAGGGGCTGCAGGGAGACCGACCACGTGGTTACAGGGGGAGCTGTCGGCCCCCACCCCCTGCCCTCGGGAGGAGGGGCTGCAGATTGATCAATCACCAATGGCCGATGATTGCATCAATCACGCTCCTGTAATGACACCCCCTTAAAACCCAACAGACGGGTCCTGAGAGCTTCCGGGTTGGTAAGCACGTGGAGACAGGGGGGACAGTGGGCTCCGGGGCGGCAGGGAGCTCGGCGCCCCCTCCCCATCTGCGCCCCGGGCAGTTCTCCCTTCCCTCTGTTCCTGACTTAATCCTTTTACAACAGACCAGCGATTTAGTGAGCGATCTGTCCCCCGAATCCTGTGAGCGGCTCTGGCCAGTTCGCCAAACCCAGGGAGGGGTCGTGGGAGCCTTTGGTCTGTAGCTGGTGGGTCAGAACCCAGGTGACACGTGGACTGGCATCTGGAGGGGGGAAGGGCCGTGCTGGGGAACCGAGCCCCCAGCCTGGGGACTCTGACGCTGTCTCTTTGGGTAGATGGTGTCAGAGTCAAGGTGAACTGTAGGAGCTCCAGCTGCATGAGAGAATTGCTTGTTGGGGTGCCGCCGCCCTCCCTGGATGCACTCTGTGGTTTCCACAAAGGCACAGAACCCTGCGCTCACCCACAGCACCCTACATGACAGTCCATCCCTGTCCAATGTGTCTTTGGAGCTTCCTCCTCTCCCCAGAGCTCTGGCAACCGTTCACCTGTGCTTTGTCCTTCTACCCTTTTTTTTTTTTCCAGAATGTGTCACAGGGATCATAGCGTCTAGCCCTCAGGGTCTGGATTCTTTGGCTTAGAATTTAGAACCACACGTGTTGATGTGAATTTATAGCCGTTCCTTCTCACCGAGCGTGGTTGTACCAAACTGTGTGCCTTCAGTCTTTACTGGAGAATATCTAGGTTGTTCCCGGGTTTGGGTGATTATGAATAAATATGCTGTAAATGATCATGTGCTGACTTTTTGTGTGTTTCTGTCTTTTGGCAAAGCTCCGAGGTGCTCGGTCATCCAGCGTGTGCACACAGTCAACACAATGGCCGCACCAAACTTCACCTCCTCGCCAGCATGTGGCTTTGTCGTGTTTTACAAATCCTTGCAGCTCTTCAAACACGTATGCAGTGTGATCGCGTTGTGGTTTCATTTGCTTTGTCCTGATGATTAACAATGTTGAGATTCTTTTCATGTGCTTTTCTGTCTCCCGACAGCCTCTTTGGCGAGCATGTGTTCAAGTATTTGCCCGTCTTTATTGGTTTTGTTTGTTTTTCTTACGGTTGAGCATCACCTGTTGTTATGTTTCCCAGAAACGAGCCCTTTATCAGCTGTGTGACCCACAGGTGTTTTCTGCCCATCTGGGGCGTCTCCTCACACTCCCTTCACAGCATCTTTAAAGAGTCAAAGTTTTACTTTTGATGAAATCCAAATTAACTTTTTTCCACGGGTCGTGCCATATCCAGTGTTGCACTGATCGCCAAAATCCACAGTCATACGGATTTTCTCCTGTTTCTCGTAGGTGTCCTGTGACTTCGTGCCTCACACGTAGGTCAGTGGTGAACCCCAAACTGCTTCTGTGTAGGAAGCGAGGCTAGGTTTTCCCGGCCTCTGGACGCCTGGCTTTCCCAGCAGCGTTGCTTGAAATGGCTAACATCGTCCCTAGAGCAGACCTGCTCTTTGTGTAGAAACAAGGGGACTGTCCTCCTGGGGATTGTTTGTGGGCACTGTGCTCTGCCCCAGGACTGTGTCCCTCCCTCCGCCAGGTGCAGCCCGATGGGCATCTTGGATGGGCATGTGGTGCCTACAACCTGGGCACCCTTCCAGCAACTGCTTTGCCAGATGAGCCTTCTACCTTCCCACCTAAATTTTAGAATCCACTTGTCAACATGCGCAGAACACCTTACCCCATCCTCACCCGGAGTACCGTAAATCTGGAGGTCCAACTGGGAGAAGATAACGTGCTCATACTTTTGAGTCTTCCTGAAAAAATTACAGTGTGTGTTTCCACATATGTAGGTTTCCATTTAAATTTCCTTCGTCGGTGTTTTGCTCTCTTATATTTTCATTTTCATTTATATGGTTTCTTCAATTTCTCTTGGGCCTTCCTCTTCAACCCACGGGTCATCCAAAAACGCATCATCCGTTTTCAAAACAGTCTGCAGACCCTGCTTCTGTTCATTCTGTTCCATTCTGCATGCCTGTCACATGCGTTGAAAACAATGCATTTCGTCTAGGACACCAGATCATGCAATCCATGGTGTTGATGCTTGGATATGAGCACAATTTTTCCTCTGGGCGTCTGGTGGGGGTCCGCGTCCGCAAGAGCTCCCCCCACGTGCTCTAGAGAGACGTTTGTGGCGGGGCTCCCCGCTTCAGCCCACCGCTGGATGTGCGCCGGGCGCGTGTCTGCAGTCCCAGTGTGGGCAGGCGTCCAGAAGCTGAGTCTCCTGGCCTCACCTGCGCATATTCCCGAGGCTCCTGCAGATGTGACGTGGAGCCAGTGCCGGGTCCTGGGGTTTCCCAGGGTGGGACTGGCTTTCTTGTCTTCCCGCACATGAATGAATTTCCAAAGTGCCACGGGCTCAGGCATGCTGCCGTTCCGTGGTCCACAGAGGACACAGGAGCCACAGGTCTCTGCTGTCCCTTCTGTCACGGAGCACCCCACGGAGGCTTCTCGGGATTCCCTGGTGTCCCATCTTTTGGGGTCCCTGAAGTAAAAGCATACAAACGGGGTGCAGGAAGGAACCCCCAGGTCTGAAATCCTAGGGGTCTCAACCACCATGGTCACCCACAATGCACCTTGAGGCTCATTTAAAATTTGTAGCTCCATTGCCCTCCCATCTTACGTGGCACCAGGCTCTCTGCGCAGGGAGCTGATGCTCCAGGACCAGGTCTCCCTACAGGCACCTGTCTGTGTCCACGTTTCATGTTGGCTGTTTGCACTATGACCTGAGTTCTCTCCTGGGTCCAAGGAAAGTCCGTACTCTGCAGATTGTCCAGGTTGTTTTTTTTTAATGTTTATTTATTATCTTATTTTGAGAGAGAGAGAATGACCACAAATCCAGGAGGGGAAGAGAGAGAGAGAGAGAGAGAGAATCCCAAGCAGGCTCAGCACTGTCAGCACAGAGCCCAACCTGGGACTTGAACTACTAAACCTTGAGATCATGACCTGAGCCGAAATCAAGTCAGACGCCTAACCTGCAGAGCCACCAAGGCGCCCCTGGTTTGTTCTTGTAGTAAGAGTGGGAGTGGATCTCTCGGGCCCCCTGTCCTGGAAGCCTGCCCGCTCTGTCACCGTGAATGCCCTGTGAAGAGGTGACATCATCTGCCCTCCCAGAAGGTCACTTTTCTAAGAACCTATGATTCACGGTCACGGTAGACGCGATGTGATAGAAACAGCACTGAACTTATGATCAATAGACAATTTTTCACGTTCATGTCCATCATTTCCCAGATTTGTGGCACCAGACATTCTGCTGTGGTTCTGAGGTCCTGTACCGGCTCCTTACTGAGGGCACACGGTCCCTCCCTCGTGCAGAGACAGTTGGCAGGGCCCGGACACTCCTCATTCATCCGGTTCCCTGCTGCCCTGCTGTGTAGACAAACAGGGTAAGGACGGCTCCGGCCACCACACTGTTCCCACATGCACATGGCTTTTCCGGAGTCCATCGCCAATGGCACGTTTCCTCATTGTGGTTATAATTAGGGACAAGTTCGTCTCTCACTCGATTTGTATTCCATGGGAAAGACAGGCTAGGGATGGTTTTCACATATAAAAATAGGAAACAAAATTCCAAGACGGCTTGGAGTCAAATTAAGGTAAAATTAAGGCGATTAAATGAAATTAAGCAAGCTGTGCTGTTGAAATTTCAAAACTCCTCCTGCTTCTCCAGAGACCAGGACTCAGACAGCCTATTGTTAGTCTCCACATCCCCCAGGCAGAGCCCCCCTCACCTCTGCCCCCATCCTGGGCCATGTCAGGGCCACGCGGCTTTCTGCCACAGGTCCAGTCCGCCAGCTCAGCTCTCAGAGAAGCTTCAAAGGGAAGTAATGAGCTTTGTGTGGCTCAGGGAAACTCAGGGGCCTTGTCCTGGCCGTGACCTCTGGGGCAGCCCAGTGGGCTGGCCGAGTGGACATACCAGACAGCTTTCTTCCTAAGGATGCGTCACCTGACTTTGAGTCTCTGTAGGTCAAAAGCCAACTGAGCACAGATGCCCTTCTAGAACCCACAGCACGTGTGGGTCATCTCAGCAGCGTCAACAGCAGCAACAACAAACTCGTGATCAGATGCTTTGTGAAAAATGCGAACATAGCCTATCCTTGCTTTGGAAATGTTCACGAATGCAGGTAAACCAGAAGAGGAAATAGAAGTGGTTCCCACTCCAGGGGCCGGATGCATATCATAATCGATCGTTCTAACAATTTGGTGTGAATCTGTCATTGGGCCTAATCGTATTCTGTGATCTGGTGTGTTTTTTATTTTTTTTTTAATGTTTGTTTATTTTTGAGAGAGAGACAGAGCATGAGCAGGGGAGGGGCAGAGAGAGAGGGAGACACAGAACCTGAAGCAGGCTCCAGGCTCCGAGCTGTCAGCGTGGAGCCCGATGTGGGGCTCAAACCCACAAACCGCAAGATCATGACCTGAGCCGAAGTCGGATGCTCAACTGACCCAGCCCCCCAGGTGCCCCGCTGTGGTGTTTTATGTTCACTTTCCTAATAAACCAGACGAGGTCCATTTCTGTATTTATGTCAGTCCTCTGAATGTGTGGAGCCATTACTGGACGTATTTTAAGGGGCTACCTACAACAGGACAGTCACGGTGACAGCCAGTGGGGGAAAGGAAGGCAGGAGGGAGGGGAACAGAGGGAAGCAGACAGGGAACAGAAGAGGAGAGGAAAGAGAGGAGCCTGGGAGCTGCTGTGAGCTCACGCCACTCCCCAGGGAGCAGATGTGAGTCCTGACCCAGCAAGCCCCTTACTGAGAAGAGCCTGGTGTGGGCAAGACCGAGGTCAGGACCCTCTGAGAGGCAGGACGTGGCACCTGCAAGGGTCCTGAACAATGGCCGGCTTTGGCTGCTGGGACAGGTGATACTGCAGACTCAGGAACAGGAAAGTACTTGTGGGTGATTGGTTTGAAGTTTTCTTTGTTTTGGTCTTCTGTTATTTCCACAAAATCAATTTCATTGAAATAAAAAATGAGGAGTTTGTGAACTCCTCATACACACAGCTCTTCAATGTAGCTCCCAGTTCAGAGTCCTGCTGAGGTTTGTGTAGCATGCGAGTTGAGTGTGCGTGTGCCTGTGGGTTGATGTTTGGAGGGAAAAGTGCGATGCAAAACAACGTATTTGATGTTACGACACAACCCATGATTAGCAAATGTGCAAGTATCGATTTTAAAGAGACTTTAAAGAGGAAAGCTTCATAAAAGTTCGATACGCCATGAGACTACCCCCATCACCTTGGCAGGTGTCTGTCAGAATTCAAGCAAGTAGAGAAGTAAGGTGGGGTTTTTTTTTCCTTAACTTTTACTTTTTATCCTTATCAAAAAAGCTTTAAAAAAAATGCCCAGGCTTCCTAACAGGTACAACCTTCCCCATGACATTGTGGTGGTTTTGTTGTTTGGGCTCATACTAAAGCATAAAGCAATGCTTTGATATAATTCATAAGAATTAGTTAGGTGTTAGGCAACTAATTTATTTGCTATTCACATAAATAAATTTCGCAAGATTAATCACCCCGTAGCGTTTGTCAGCCTGGTTTTTGGAGTTTTAATGGCCTCACTCAGCTTTGCAACTATTCTCAAGATGCCCTTTTTAGTCGGAAAACCCTTTACACCATAGAATTTTCCTATATATTTCAATTTGACATTCCTTATGTTCTAGGAGGTTTTACACATATACACACAGTCAAATTTATTTAAACCCTATATACGATGTTTTTTATTCCTTCAGTGTTGAAGATATTTCGCAGGAACTCTGTTTTCTGGGGGGTTTTAGTATAAATGCTATTTATTATTTTCTTGACACTCATGCTTCCCAAATTATCTGGGATTCAGGACTAGGTCTGGTGTGTGTACTTGTTTCCAAATGTGATGTAGCCTGATTTGTCTAATAATGTGCAACGTTAAGTTGCCCTGTGAGTCCCTGTTTTGTATTTTTCTTGTCACTAGAGCACAGAGCCTCACACAGGACCCCTGATTTGTGAGCTCCTTCTGCAAACTGCTTTCTCTGGGACCCCCATGTCCTACTGTCTGGTGATGCTCATGCAAACCCTTAGCGTTGAAGACATTCATATGCAGTTTGGGGAAAGGAAGTTCTCCTCACCCCCACCTCCCTGAGTAACTTTGCCCAAAGTCTCCAAAGTTCCATCCCTAGAAAAGCCCCGATTTTCCTAGAATGCACGAAACCCTGGAAAAAATCCTATAGAACACAGCTCTTCTTGTGCTCATTAGCTCATTTCATTGCAACAAAAACCCATTTGGGTTGGCAGGGAGCCCTTCGTTACCCCACCGACAGTCCATAAAACTCACTTACAGGTAGTTTGCCCTATGCCACCACGATAATCCACACCCAAGCCGGGTTTGGGCATGGATGGTTCCAGACTCTGGAGGCTTTCCTTCTCTGGTACAGTTCCGACCAAAGACGGTAGTTTTGGGCTCCCTCTTGTAAAACATGGAACGTGTATGGCGAGCCTCTGCTTCCTTAGCAACATAAGAATGCAATTATTCATTTACTTCTTGTATCTGCCCCTCTGTGCTGGAATTTGTGGCTCAGATGGTTTCAATCATACAATACATATCTGGTGCTGGGACTTGGGAAGATAGACCAGTTGGCACATTTTCCCCAAATTCCCCAACGCTTAGGAGACGGGTGTCCCGTTGTGTCCCGAGATGCTCATGCTTGTGCCCTTGGACCTGTGGGCCCCACAGCCACACGCACATCACCGCCCAAGATGAGGGGCTCCAAGCGGCACTGGCCACACCGCCTCCGCTCCTGAAGACCACTGGCCGGAGCCCCCTGCAGCCCACGTCTCCACCCTCCCTCCTCTCTGCCTCTGTGCCCTCCCACAACCTGCACGTCTGATTCCTGTGTCTTTGCCGCCCTCCCCAGCCCGCTCCTGGATGGACACATCCATCATTTCTGCTCTTCCTCTCTCTCTCCAGGTGTACGGATACTCTCCGCTGGTGCACCTCCTATCTGACCCACAAGTCTGGCCTTGACTTTTGTCCAGAGCTCAAGAACCGTAACCCCAGGGGCACCCGGGTGGCTCAGTCGGTTAAGCCTCGGACTCTTGATTTCAGCTCTGGTCGTGATCTCACGGTTCATGAGTTTGAGCCCCGCATCAGGCTCTGTGCTGACAGCGTGGAGCCTGCTTGGGATTCTCTCTGTCTCTCTCTCTCCCTCTCTCCACCCCTCCCACACTCTCTCTGTCTCTCCCTGTCTCTCAAAATAAAGAAATAAACTTTAAAAAAGGTTTTAAAACTTTCTAAAAAGAACTGTAACTGGGGCGCCTGGGTGGCTCACTCGGTTGAGCGTCCGACTTCGGCTCAGGTCATGATCTTGCAGTCTGTGGGTTCGAGCCCCAGGTCGGGCTCTGTGCTTACAGCTCGGAGCCTGGAGCCTGCTTCGGATTCTGTGTCTCACTCTCTCTCTCTGCCCCACCCCCACTCATGCTCTGTCTCTGTCTCTCTCTCTCAAAAATAAATAAACATTAAAAAAAAATAAAAATTAATAAAGAAATAATAAAGAAATAATAAATAATAAAATAAATAATAAAAAATAAAAAGAACCGTAACTCCTGAGGGCTGTGTGAACACGTCACCCCAAAACTCCATGCTGACCTCGACTCCCCTACTTTGCCAACCCGCTTGCCTTTCTGCTGCTGGCCTGGGGTAACCCTCAATCTCTCCTGCCTCCAAGAAGCCTCCAAGTCCAAATATTTCCAGACGAGGTGATCTTTATTACACAGAGCTGGGACAGGGAAGGCATCCCGGGAGCAGAAACCCACAGGTCCGGGGCTATCATCCTTGAACCGCAGGGAGGGTTCATCAGAGTTCAAGGGGAGCAGGTGACCAGAGAGTTCAATGGACAATTGATCCAGAAAGACAGGGACAGTTTCAGCGGTGGGTTAAGGACAAAAATCAAGTCACACTGGGCTGAGGTGTGAATGCAGATAGAAGCAATTAATACAGAAAAGCAAGTCCGGAGATCTTGGTTGCGAGGGGATGTGAGAGACAGAGCCCAGCGCTGAGAGGGCACAGAGTAAGGAAGAGGAGAGGCAGGCCGTTAATGGTGTCTTAGCCGAGAGTGCAGGACAGGAGCCTTCTGTGTTTGATCTTTGTCTCCTACCTTCACGATGTGTTGTAAAAACCCGCCATTTCACCAACTGCCCTTGTACAACACGAGTGATAACAGCAGCCCCCTTGGCTGGAGACAGGAATGTCGAACGCCGAACGGATGCCCTGGATGTTCTGTCATTTCTAAACCCCTGCTGGTCCTCGTTCCTCGAATGCCGCTGCCCTGGGTGCGTTCACTAGTCCCATCCCTCCAGGGAGGGAGGAACCTGCTGAGTCAAACAAGAAGCGGTTTCAGGGAGGGTTTGCGACGGGGAGCTGTCCTCCTGAGAGTTCGCAACAGGATCCTCTCCCCTTAACTGCCCTGCAGCCTTCCTGACCTTAAAATCACCACTTACACACGTATTTACACACTTGGTTGAAGAAAAGGCTTTGCCCGAAACTAAAGTTTTTAGTCATGAGTGATATTTATGTCCTATGATAATTCTCTGAATTTTTGTCATGATTCTTGCTTGCTTTTCCATAGAGATGTCCTTTGGGGCTGTTGGTTTGTAACATCCCCTCAGATTCCAAAGCCATAGTTGGTCATCCCATCTTCGTTCTCTGGGAAGTGAGGGAACCTCGGGCAGAGGCAGCAGACAGCTCGCATGGCCCCCCAGGGGCCCGGCACCCACCACCTACCTTCCTGCACCACTGCCCTCTACTTGTGGCTTTCGCATTCAGGAGCACCTCGTGGGCCAGCTCGGATGCTGGACCTCTAGCCATCACATCCACCTTCCAGGGCACCAGCACACGCAAGTGGGGGAGCGGGGAAGGGCAGTGAGCTTGCTCCTTCTCTTGTAAGAACGTTTGCTGGGGTTTTCCCCGCGGGCCCACTCCTGGACGGAGCTTGGTTGCTGGGCACTCACAGCCACCGGGGGGCTCGGAAACCAGGCTTTGCCCTGTGGGTTGTGTGTTCAGGTAGAAACTAGAGCTCCTCCACGCTGGGTCTTTTTTTTTTTTTTAATTTTTTTTTTTTTAACGTTTATTTTTGAGACAGAGAGAGACAGAGCATGAACGGGGGAGGGGCAGAGAGAGAGGGAGACACAGAATCGGAAACAGGCTCCAAGCTCTGAGCCATCAGCCCAGAGCCTGACACGGGGCTCGAACTCACGGACCGCGAGATCGTGACCTGGCTGAAGTCAGAGGCTTAACCAACTGCGCCACCCAGGCGCCCCTCACGCTGGGTCTTTATACACATGTTGTGAGGGTTTTTGTTCCCATATTTATAATATTTGCTATATATGTATCCTATTTAGTTATGCATCACTACTATTTTTTTAATGTAATTTATTGTCAAGTTGGCTAAACACACAGTGAATGCAGTGTGCTCTTGGTTTCGGGGGTCGATTCCTGTTGGTTCATCACTTACGTACAACACCCAGGGCCCATCCCAACAAGTGACCTTCTCAATGCCCATCCCCCATAGTCACGCATCATTGTAAAATGTATTCATATAGTTCATCTCATATTTTCTTTTTTTTAATTTTAATCTTTTTTTATTGTAATTTATTATCAAATTGCCTTCCATACAACACCCAGTGCTCATCCCAAATCATCTCATATTTTCTGATGTAGAGCAACACTTAGATATTTCCCACCATGTCAAGATTCTGTCAACACGCATTTTTCTTTCACTGCTTTCCAGGTATTTTCTGGCCTTCAAATTGTAAACTTCGACCCACTTAGAGTATATTTTGGTACATGGCAGAACGTTAAATAAGTTCATTTGCAAAGGTTGACCGTTGTCCCCAGTGTTGGTGACATAATCCATCTGTTCACGTGAAGAGCTTCTCACCAGCTCACCGTCCCCTGGGTCACACTGCCACCTGGCCCTCCTCCCTCCCCTGGACTCGGGACCATCCTTCCAAACGTTCTCCCCGCCTGTGCCCTGCACCTGCCGGGAGCTGCACCGGGACACCCTCCACGAGGGAATCGGATGCCACTTCCCCATCAGAGCCACGCTGTCTGTTCCTCACAGTGAGGGGACCGTCCCTCCCGAGTCAGCAGGACCCTGCAGCGAGGACAGACTCTCTCCTGCAGTCACGCTGGTCCCTGGCACCAGCCTGGACCTGCTGCCCACGTCCCCGATGCCAGAGCACTTCCTGTCCATCCTCAGATGCGACCAAGAAGCCTTGGCTTTTTATGGGACTCAGCAAATCTGCGGGTTTTTCCGTATAGGTCTTATTTGTTTCCCAAGAAACATGGATTTTCAGGGGCACCCAGGTAGCTCAGTCGGCTGAGTCTCTGACTCTTGATTTCGGCTTAGGTCATGACCTCACAGTTCTTGGGTTCAAGCCCCGCATCGGGCTCTGCGCCTGCTTGAGATTCTCTCTCTGTCTCTCTCTCAAAATAAACAAATAGAGCTAAGAAAGAAAGAAAGAAAGAAAGAAAGAAATGTTTACTCACATATTTTACACTCCTCCACTGATCATGTATCATTTCACGGGTGAAAAGAATCATTTTATTGCCTCGTCCAGTGGATCCTGACAAGGACATAGGAAGTTATTTATGTTTGTCTACTTATGTTTACAGAACTTTTTCACAGAGCTCAATTGTTGTAGCTGCTCTGAACTTCCTCTCCGGTTTCCCAGGAGGATCAGGCATCATCCACGAGCAAGAACTCTCTCCTCCCCTTTTGGAGTTAAACTGACTCAGTGATGGCTTCGTGTTTACTTTCCGTCCCTGGACTTTCCAGAGCAGTGGCAGCAGGAGGCCTGTCCTGGGACGTGACCGCTCCAGGCAGAGGACATTGGAGGGCAGAGGTGTCCTGACCCTTGATCCTGGGTTTTCTTCTAGAACGGCCCTGTCTCCACTGCCTCCCTGGCCTGTGTTTTCCTGAGATCCCTTGGGCCCCGGAGGCAGTGAGCTTGCACTGGTTGTAGGTGGAAACAGGTTTGAGCACTGACCGTCCCTGCCGACCATGTGGACGGACCCTGTCTCAGGTTTGAACTGTCCTCACGACATCCAGAGTTGCTGTCATCCCTTGGTAGAACATTCTAGAAACTGCCTAAGCGTCCAGAAGATCTTTGTGCTTTCAAGCTGGCTTGAAAAACTGGAAAAACTGCACTTCACAGAAGTAGGAACAGATAGAGAGTACGGCAGTGAACCGAGTTCCGAAGCTCGCTTTCTAAGCTGCAGGCGCCCCGAGGGCCTCCAGCTGATGACCTTCACTGCGAGCCCATAAAAAAAAAACAGTGGGGCAGCCTGAAGACAGCAGCCACCCACCCCCCACTGGGCCGGCCTCCTGAGGCTGAAGGGCAGTGGCCGTCCCTGCCTCCCAGCCTTCTCCCCCTTCCCCCGCCTCCACCTGAGCCTCCCCCAGCCTCCCCCCTGCCTCCCCCCAAGCTTCCCCCCAAACCTCCTGGCCAGCCTCCCCCTGAGCCCCTCCCCCCAGCCTCTCTCCCCAGCCACCTGTTACATCCGTCTGTGGACTCGGTGTGCCGTGGTCAGCAGTCTGTCTGACTTTGCCTATGGATTTGGATTAACCGTGGTGTTTTCCATTGAGGTGGTGCCACTTTGGTTTCTCCCGAGTAAGCCCTGTGGCCGTGCTGTCTACGGCGCAGGGGTGGAGACAGACCCCTGGCAACATAATGCCGGGGTGACCCAGACATCAGGTCACGCGCGGACAAGTGGCCACATCTGGGTCCAGGTGGGGGCACACGGGGGGCACACGGGGGGTTAGGGAGGCCACAGAGCTCATGCCACAGTGTGCGGGAAGGAGTTAGAAAGCTGCCCGGGCGTCCCCCAACGGTCGAGTGGATGGAGAAGGTGTGGATTATACACACGCTGGAGCGGTACTCAGCCATCCAGAATGAAGTCCTGCCCCTTGCAGTAACGTGGATGGAACTGGAGGGTGTTACGCTGAGTGAAATCAGTCAGAGAAAGACACATATCATATGACTTCACTCATATGTGGAATTTAAGACACAAGCGAGCAAAGGAAAGGAAGAGAGACAGAGAGGACAAACCAAGAAACAGACTCTTAACTACAGAGGACACTCTGACGGTCACCAGCGGGGAGGAGAGCGGGGGAGGGGGAACAGGTGATGGGGACGAAGGACGCATCTGTCGTGATGAGCATCTGGTGATGGATGCATGTGCTGAGTCACCGGACTGTGCACCCGGAGCTGACGTCACACTGTGTGCTGACTGTGCTTCAAAAACTAAGTAATTTGGACCCGCGAATACATAGGAATATGGAACCTTGCAAATCCAGGACAAAATGGACAGGTCCTTCCAAGTCACTCAAAGCTTTGTTCTCTGTCTCCAGCAAAAACACGGATGCTTAATTACAAATAGCAGCTGTGGGGGCGCCTGGGGGGCCCAGTCGATTGAGCGTCCATCTTCGGCTCAGGTCATGATCTCACGGTTCGTGAGTTTGAGCCCTGCGTCAGGCTCGGTGCTGACAGTGAGGAGCCTGCTTGGGATTCTCTCTCTCTCCTTCTTTCTCTGCCCCTCCCTCCCTCCCTCTCTCTCAAAACAAATAAATAAACTTAAAAAAAAAAAAAAGAAACAGCAGCTGTGGAAATAGTTTGGGCACGCCATGTGAGCAGAGCTGTGTTTCCTGACTCAGACTGCACTTAAAATGGCCCGTGTGCCTACAGAAGGTGAGGGCACCCTGAAACGTGTTGGCACTTTGCAAGTAGAACTGATTCTTCCAGACCCTAGGGACAGTCATGCTGTCCACACAACCTGAAGAGACGCCTGGGTCCCTGGCCACAGACACCAGCCGCCCCTGCTTCACAAGCACTCGGATGTGAAAAACTCGTCCCCTTCGTTTCTAGGATGATTGGCGAGAAGCTGCAGGAAACATAAAACAGAAGACTGTTAGTATCTTGTCCAAATACAAACTCCACTTTGCTCACGTGTCCAGGCATTTGGCCCACATGCGAGGTCATCTTGGCAAATTGTGTTTATCCTTCTGACTTCTTGCCAAAGAAAAGGAGAAGACCTCACCTGCCAGACGCTGGAGGTGCACACCTCAAACTCAGGGCCACGGAACGGGAGTGACAGTTGACATCTTAAAGGCACAGCTTTGCAGGGAGGTGGTGGCAGAGTGTTTTCCCCAGAGGGGGCAGAGCTGAGGAACTACATTGCCTGTGCTCCGTGCCTGGCGCTGAGCTCAGAACTCTGTGTGTTTAATCTTAATCTAACCTATTCTTTCTTCCAGGCAAAATCTCTGGGTACCAGACGTGGCACAAACAAAGGTACCAGGGTCACGCTCAGAGAAATCTGAGCATCGCACCCAGAACATAAACAGTGGCTGTCCCCGGTCCATTTGACGCTCTTACAAAAGATGGACTCCTTAAGGTCAGTCTGTGGCGTATGTAAGCCAGCCTCTTAGGAATGACGAAGGTTAAACAGCAATGAAGGGAAAAAACCTCTTTCCTTCACTTTTATCCAGCGCAAAGCCGTGAGCATCCCCTCGACCATGGTGATCTGGTTTCCTCATCGACAGCACTGACTGCACAGGCCCGTGTGACAACAGATGTGCTCAAAGTAACGGAGTGTGGCAGGTACCCCACTGCGCCTGGCACTGGTGCGGCCGACAGAGTAAGATCCAGGGGGTGTACTGCCTGGGCAGACGCCTTCTCACCACGGATGCTTCTCTGTCTAGAATGCCCATGGCCCCCCCTCGCCCGGCGCTTCTCTGATGATGATGTTTGGCGTTGACGGGCATGCAGCCTGGAGGTCGGGACATGTCCTGCACGATCTCAGAGGATGGCATGCGTGGCCCCAGACGCTGCCCACCAGCGGCCACATGAAGGAGCCGGAGAGGCAGAGGGCAGGGTGCAGACCTTACAACATAAGCACCACCCTCTAGATTTTAAGTCTAGCTGTGGCGGCTCATGACACAGGAATGTCCAACTAGGCGTGAAGGACAATGCTGTGATCAAGCGTAAAATGTAACTGTCGGTTCCTTTCGGAGCCAAACGTGGAAACTCAGCAGGAAGACGAGCATCCTTGGTGTTGGTTAGTGTCCCCTGCGCACCTGCTCTATGACCTTGAATGGTCCAGTTACAGGGCTCAGCCTCACCTTGCTCATCCACAACTAGGTTACTCCCTACCTCACCGGGATTCTAGGGAGTGAGTGAAATAAGGTCTCCAGAGTCATCTGGAGTCGGAGGGAGCCCAGATCTGCCTCTCCTGGTGAGACACAAATCTTCTCACTGAGCGATGGCCATGGCCCGTCTCCCCATGTTGTGCTCATGGCCCAGACTCTAAGTGGGCTCTGGAGGGAGTGAACCCGGGCCCTCCTGAAGGCGTGAGTTACATGACTTCCGTGCCAATCCGTGCCTCCCAGCCCCACAGATGGACCGAGCACCATCATGGAAACAATGACAGGGGCTCGAAGGTGCCAAGAGAAATATAGCGAGCGATATATAAGCCAGATGTGTGTTGTCTAGACAATTTAACATCACGACCAGATCCAGTTCCACAAATCAGATTATCTGCAGCGCCCCATCCCGTGTCTCCAGCTTTATAGAGAATCACTTAAAAGGAGACGCAGTGCCAACATCTGCCCCCAGCTCCTCCCCATTCATGAGTCTGGAAGGTCTGCCTTTGCCGCAGACAGAATCGCTAAGACAAAATTTAACCTCAGCACCCCACGCTGTCGTGAAAGGGCCGAGCGGGGTCAGACAGGGCAGAGGGGAGAGGGTGCCCGTCTGGGACTCTCCAGGAATGAGGGGGAGTAAGTGTCCTACACGCGGACTTGGGAACATTCCTCAAGGCTGAATCAAACGGTGTGATAGCTGTGGGTGTTTCTGACATTTCTGTGGGCCTGCAGGATTATTCACCCCGTGCCGCAGGCCATCACAGAGGCGTCTGGGGAACATCCGTACAACGTGGAGCCCAGGATTCCACACCAGAACCTGGGTTTGTTGGGGATTAAGAGAGACAGCTGGTCCGAAGCTGACTAGATGCTAGCCTTGATGTCTCCTGGTGGTGTAACTCCGACAAGCCCACTGTGGCTTTGAGCCTGCTCTCCCAGGGGTCAAAGGAGATGGAATGGTCGTAACACAGATATGAGAAGAGTGATGTGGTGTCACACACGTATTTCATGTGTGTAGACAGGTGTTTCAGCTGGGACTCCAAACCGCCTTGCTAGGAATGACTCTGCATCTCCCAGGAAAGCAAACAGTGCTCAGAGATAATAAAAGCACGATGTGACATGAAGTCACCCAATGACAGTGACGTGCCCCGAGCTTCTGAGTGTTTCCTCGACTGCAGACCACACTGAGCAAACTTTTTCTGCACCTTAGGATGAGCTAAACGAGAAGAGAGATAAAATACAGCATTTCTTGTTGACTCTTAACCTGGGCATTTTTCTTGGCTACAGGATTCAGTAACAATTAGGTATGACTTTCAAGAAACATTCAACTAAGTCGTTTCCAACACGTAGAGGTTAGTCTCTCACAGAAAAGAAGTCTGGAGGTAGAAATCCAGGGCTGGCGGGGCAACTCAGTGATTTTGTCTGTGGGCCAGAACCTTCTGTCCTTAGAAGATGGTTTCTTCTCATTTGCCTCATCTTCCAGAGTGGCTGCTAGACTTAACACTTACTTCACACCAGTGACACGCAGTGGGAAAGAGGCGAGGAGAGGTGGGCCTTCCACTGGGACATTGCCACCTGAATTAAAAGCGTGTTGTGTTCCAGGAGAAGAAGAGGAAAGGTGGAAATCGGGTGGCAGCCAACAGTCTCCACTATGGTTAAACACACAGAATCCAAAGTCAGCCTGTCTGGAACAACAATGCATCTCATAAGCTCAGGAAGCGTCCCTACATGCGCCCCCAAGTGCCCTTCCTGGCCATTGTCACATCAGTCATCGCCCGCAGGAAGCAGAGTAGCTATGAAGTGCAGAGGGTCCCATGAAGATGGGGCGCCACCCCACCCCTACTCTGGACCACATGGCTGTGCCACCTTAGTGTCGGTCACTTCCCTGCTGGACCCCCTCTCCTTCACCTATCCATCCATCTGTCCATTCATCCATCTGTTCGTCCATCCATCCATCTGTTCGTCCATCCGTCCATCTGTTCATCCATCCGTCCATCTGTCCATCCATCCACTTGTCCATTTGTCCATACATCCATCTGTCCGTCAATCTACTCATCCGTCTGTCTGTCCGTCCGTCTGTTCATCCATCCATTCATCTGTCCATCCATCCGTCGGTCCATCCATCCATCCATCCATCTGTCCATCCATCCACCCATCTGTTTTTCCATCTGTCCATCTGTCCATCCCTCCATCAATCTGTCCATTTGTCCATCCATCCATCCGTTCATATATGTGTCCATCCATCCATCTGTCCATCCATCCATCTACCCATCCGTTTGTCCATCCATCCATCCATCTATTCGTCCATCAATCCATCCGTCTGTCTGTCCATATGTCCATCCATATGTCCTTCCATCTGTCTGCCTATCCATCTGTCCATCCATCCGTCTGCCTGTCCGTCTGTCCATCCATCTGTCCATCGTCCATCTGTCTGTCCATCCAGCCCATGCAGCCAGCACTCATCTCATGTGTGCAAGAACCACAGGGTTCCCAGGGTCTGTGTGCTGAGCTCACATTCAGAATCCCTCTCGACACGGGGATCCGGCATCAGCTGATGCATAAGCCTCTGTGCCTGTGGTCCTCTGTTCCCTGCCAGGCAGCATTGTCTGTGCTCTGCACACAGGGACATCCTTAATTTTGAGAGAGAAGTCTTGTGGCATAGCCACTGTCACCTGACTGACTGATGAGGGAATGGAGCAGTGTAAACACCCCCCAAGACCATGCAGAGAGCAGAACTCAGAGCTGGGGACCCCGGGGGCTCTGAGCCCGGAGCCCACCCAGATGCGCAGGGGGACGTTTACCACTCGTGCTGTGCTGTGTGACTCTCTGTGGCCTGTAAGCTGGCCCGGAGGCTCCCACTGATCTCAGGTTCACAGAGGTTGCAGCCAATGCCCTCGTGTGTAAGGGAGCACCTGAGGGTCCGCAAGCCCACCAGGAAGAGCAAGGTGGCCTCCAGATGTGACCTTGCTCCCCATGCAGGCAGAACATGCAGCTATAAGCTTGTGACTTTCCCAGTAAACTTGTGACCCTCCGAGCTTTGCTTCCTGATTGGTGAAATGGGGGCCTGTGACACCCAGTCCCCACAGAGGCCACAGGGATGGCAGGGTGCTGTGTGTGAAAGTGCCACGAACCAGGAGAGGCTCAACGGAGGAACACGCTGTAGGGACTTTGGCGAGGACGCGGTGAGACCAAGCCAGCTGTGAGGCCAGGGTCTGACCGGGGCAGAGGCGCCGGCTTGAAAATGCTAGAGTGTTCCATCACTATGCACAGAGAAGGCACCCAAGCACGTCCTGCCAGCGCCTAGAATGATAAAGCTTGGTCCATTCTTTCCTGGATCTTTCCCGAGCTGGTTTCTAAAAATCTCGTCTTACAACTGGTCTCTTAACTAAACGTACCCTTGGCCAAGATACACCCTCCTCTGTGACACCTCTAACCTTACACTGTGCGCAAATATTGCTGTGCTTACAGCTGGCGCTCAATAAATGCTTGCTCAACTACTGCACGTGGCCATCCTGGAGAGCGCTCGCTGGACCCGAAGCCTGGCAGGTCCAAAGGGATCAGAAATCAAATCCAGGCAAGTTTGCTGCTGAGACAGAACCAAACGTGACCCACTGGCATTTTGAGCGGCAATAAGGGTGATGAAAAGGGAATTCAGAGTAAAGGCAGGGGAGCCTGGGGGGCTCAGTGGGCTGAGCGTCTGACTCCTGGTTTCGGCTCAGGTCATGATCTCACAGTCATGGGATTGAGCCTCATGTCAGGTTCTGCGCTGACAGTGAAGAGGCTGCTTGGGATTCTCTGTCTCTCCTCTCTCTCTGCCCCTCCCCTGCTTGTGTTCTCTCTCTCGCTATCTCAGGATAAATGCATAAATACATAAGAACAAAGTAAAGGCATAACGCATCCATTTCCAGAACGCTAGTGGATTGGGTTATTGAGCCCAGTTGTCCCACTGAGAACAGCTAAAAATGCTGGATTAAACGCAACGACACTGTAAACACAAGGAGTCTACAAGACGTAAGGAGCTACAGGTCTGGGTCCGAAGAAGGGGGGACGGAGACAGACCCAACGGGTGGGGAAGAGACCCAGGACACATAGGCTCCTGTTTATTCTGGAAGACTGAACTCCGAGTCTGGCACCTCAGGGCGCCCGCCGGCTGTAGCTGGTGTCACCGCCATGAAGGGAGCCCATGTGGGGAGTCCGTGAGGGCCTTCTCCTCTGGTCGGGGAGAGTCAGAGGCCCCATCCCGCCCACGAGGGCCTGGGGCCCCCATGTCAATGCCCCAGGTCTGGGCACAGCCCTGTGTGTGCCCGGGAGCATGCGTGTGTGGGCAGTGGGGATTGTTGCACACGCGTGTGCACATGTGTGCATATGTTCCCTCGTGTGTGCCTGTCTGGTGTGTCCATGTGTGGTGTGTGCACATGTTTATACTGTATGGGGTACGTGTGCATGTGAATGCACGTGTGTGTGCACACTGGGAGAGCACACACTGAGGGACTGCAGTGAAAAGTCGGCTTTCACAGACATGAAACCCCAGATCCCAGCACTGGAGTTGGGTGGGAAAATCAAAAGGAAAGGTTCTCAGCCCGTGAAAACGCCCCCACCCCCAGGAGCGCTGCTCTGAGAGAAGGAGATGTGGGTCCTGTGAGTGTCTCCAGGGACGAATCTATGGGGACCAAGAAGGAACAGGGAGAGAGGCTGCAGGAAGGGAGGGTGGACAGGGGACCCGGAAGACGAGGGTAAGACAGATGGGAAGTGACCACGGGGATCGGATGGATAAGGACGACTGCAGAGAATTCTCCAGAACTGACTCAAGAATCCTTTCAAATCCCCAAAAGGACACACACAGATATTCCTGTCAAGATATAGCCTAGTGAAAATACAGACAAAAAAATAAAGATCAAAGAGAAATCTTCAAAAGGGGCCGCGTGGGAGCCAGAGGCAGGGTGTGCGCACTGAGCTCACAGAAGGTGCCGGCCAGACCAGAGTCCTCACAAGAACATCTCCCAGGAATCAGTGCAGATAAGGAGTCGTTTAGGCAAACAAATATTGAAAGAGTGTTTCTACCAGACTAATGCTTTGGGAAATTCTCAAGGATACACTTGAGGCCAAGCAGAGCAATCCTGGGCGGGAGATCGGTGGTACCAGAAGGAATAGCGAACAAAGAAAGTGGCAGGTGTGGGAAACAATGTGAATGACCACTGACCGTCTGTGACAATAACAGTGTCAGTAATGTGTGCGAGGTTGATCAGAAGGCGGAATCCAAATTCACGTGACTGGTAATAGGTGTAAGAGAGGGAGCACAGTAGAGACATTGGGGTGTGCAAAGGCCCTGAGGCACCCAGTGTGAGAGGACGAGGCTGTCGGCCACCCAGAGGCTTCATCAGGGCAACTCCACATTTTGTAATATCAGCAACACCTCCTTAAATAAAAGAACCAGAGTGTCACTTCCAACAGGTAGAACAAGAAAACAATTAAATTGTTTCATTTGAAACATGTAATCAGGGCACCTGGGTGGTTCAATCTGGAAGAGTCCGACTCTTGGTTTCAGCTCAGGTCATGATCTCATGGTTTGTGGGGTCGAGCCCCACGTAGGGCTCTGCACTGACAGCTTGGAGCCTGCTTGGGATTCTCTCTCTCCCTCTCTCTCTCTCTCTGCCCCTGTCTCTCTCTCTCTTAAAATAAATAAATTAGTAAACTTTAAAATAAAATAAAATGTGTAATCAATTCAAAAACACCTTGAGACCCGAGTTCAGCAACAGTGCTTGGAAGGAATATTAACAAGCTGAACACAGCAACATTTGCAACGAACACGTCAGCAGTAAGAGTCACATGAGAGACTAAATTGAGTTTGCTGGGTCCATGGACCAGGCAGCAGATTGCCAAATGAGCAGATCAGAAATCAGTGAGTCCGGGAGCTTCACCCATGGACACTGAAATGGCATCTGGTAAACTTCGACCTTCATTTACGATGAAAAATAAGTCCCCAGAAAGGAAACTCCTGAACCTATAAAAGTCACTCTGCAAACATAGGTCATCAGGCTGAACCCCGAGAGTGTCCCCTTGGGACTGGGGTGCAGACGGGAACAGCGGCCTCAACAGCACACTGGGGGGCCATCACTGCAGCAGAGCGACGCGGGAGGATGTGGGAGGCGAGGACGGATGGCCAGGAAAGACCCGGAGTTCGGACACAATCCAACTGTCGATGCAGAAACTCCACTCAGTGATGCACACAGAAACCCCAACTGTTCTAAAGCCTAGATTTTTGTTCTTAATGTTAAAGCTTAAAAAAAAAACCTGGTGTAGTAGACCTTTATGACCTAGACGGTTTTTCAAATACAAACAAAATACAGAAATAAGAAAGGAAACATCGCTAGATAGAGGCTTATCAAAATCAAAGAAATGATGGGTCCAACAGAGACGTTTCTGAAATATCAGATGCCAAACCACGTACCGGTGGGTGAAGTTTCCAGTAACATCCACTGCCTGAAGCAGCGTGAATTTGCCGGAAATCTGAACGAGGCAAATAGCACTGGCCTCTTCCAAGTGGTCTCTGGCCGGGACTAAGCCGTGTGAAGGTCCTTGTGGTCACAGCCAACAAGACACAGCAGCCACGGCCGCCCCTGGGAGCTCGTCAGAAACGTGGGCTCTTGACCCCCACCCAGACCTTCTGAAAGAGCTTCTGCCTTTCACAAGGTCGCCTGGTCTGAGCGGAACTTGCAGCCGGGTGAGCTTGGCCCCGGGGGCTCCAGGAGGCAGAGAAGGCCCAGCCCCGCCCACCCCTGTCCCCTGGGACCCGGAGCAGCAGACCCCAGGCAGCTGCCGCACCAGCCAGGTGAGCACATCCCAAACTCTGGACCTCTGACTTGCAGGTGGGGAAATGCGACCTTCCCGACCCACCGGTACAGGGCAACTCGGGAGTGAATGCACCCTCGGTAAAAACAGCCAGGGTCTGCCCAAGCTGCCAGTGAGTCTCCCGCTGTGTGTATAGACACGATGCCCTCCTCGTGCACCGTCTTCTCCTTGGGTCATGATCCTTGTGTCTGCAATCCACCTTTAATTGAAATTTTTATTGAGCTATTTGTAGACGCACAGAAATAATTCAGAGACATCCTGTGTAGACTTTGGCCAATTTCCCCAAGTGGGAATATTTTGTAAGATACGCCGTAGAATTTTAATATAGATTCTATAATATAGATTCATAGAATTATAATATAGATTCACAACCAGGACATTCTTGCTGAATCACTGCGTCAGTCTTATCAGAGTCCTCCAGTTTTAGGGCCGTGTGTACGTGTGTCTGTGTATGGGTCTGTGAGTCTTTGTGTGTGTGTGTATGTCTGTGTATCTATATCTGTGTCCCACTGTGTGTGTCTGTGTGTGTCTGTGTGTCTATGTCTGTGTGTGTCTGTGTCTGTGTGTCCCAGTGTGTGCCTGTGTGTCTGTGTGTCTGTGTGTCTGTGTGTTCTGTTCTACATGATTTTACCAGCAAGGTAGTTCTGTGTGTTCACCACCATCAAGGCACCAAACAGCCAACACTGAGCATTTCGTGTGCCGGCCCTACTGTCCCCGTGGCCATGCATCCTCGTAAACAATCTCATCCCATGTGATTTCTGTCATTTGAAAAGCACTACATAAGTAGAATCATGAGGTCTGTGACCTGTGGAGTTTTTTCCACCCAGCTGTTTGCGTCATTCGCGGGCTCCTTCTTGCCGAATAGTATTCCATGGTTGCAGTGATTTCTACCTCTCACCACCGCTGGCGCCTGCAAGTGAAGCTGCTGCAGACATTCCCGTGCACGTATCTGGGCGAGCACGTTGGCATTTCTCAGGGACGAACGCCCAAAAGCTCCACGTCGGGTCACACGCTCACTGTGTATTTAGTCCTGAGAGAGGCTGGCACACGGTTTCCATCTGCACCAGCCCAGTGACGCGGCTGCTTTCTCACGTCTGCGCCAGCACTAGAGACTGTCTCCATTTCCACCTGCAACATTCCAGGACCTGCGGAGTGACAGCTCACTGTGGGTGCCGTGTGCACTTCCCCAGTGACTCACGATGCCGTGCCTCTGTCCATGTGCTTGTCGGCTACCGTTAAACCTCTGTAGTGAGATGTCTCCGCATAACTCTTTGTAATTGGCTTGCTTTTTTTGCTGTTGAAGTTTGCACCTTCTTTATGTATTCTACATACTAATCCTTTGCAAGTATGCACCCTAGTCAGTCGACTGCCTTTCTGTCCCCTTCACACGGTCCTTCACAAAGCAAATGGTTTGCATTTTGATGAGATCAACTTCATCCAGTTTTTAACAGCTGGTGCTTTCGAGGCCATGTCTGACAGCCCTTTGTAAGCCCTAAGCCCAAAGATATCCTTCCACCGTATTTTTCCAAACAGTCATATGACTTTGAGTCATCATAGAACCACTGTGTTAAGGCAGAGACCTGGGGGCAGAAGCACTATGCTCTACACCCTTATCAAGAACCACATGATCCGATTTGAGTTCACCTTAATGAAAGGTGTGGGTCCCGCCAAAGGCCAAGGTCTACACTGAATTTGCTGTTTGCTTGTTCTTTCTCCCATATGGACGTCACATTGCTGCAACACTGTGTGTTGACAAGACTGTCCTTTCTCCACTGGATGGGGACTGCTGGCTCTCTTTGCTTGGGTCCATTGCTGGGCCGTCTGTCCTCTTCCCTGGGTCTATTTGTCTGCTCTCTGCCAAGGTGACACTGTCCTGACTATTGCAGCCACGTCCTAAGACGCTGTTAGATATGCCGCTTCCTCTTACTTATTCCTCTTGCTCAAGGTTTTTTATCTACTTGGAGGCCTGCGCTCGTCCACATGGATTGTAGGAAAAGTGGATGTCTTCAGAATAACCTGGCTGGGATCCGAGGGCACTTGCATTAAACCCGTCCTTCAGGTTGGGGAGGGCTGACATCTTCTCTGGGTTGAATCTTCTAATCCATAAACACAAAATGTCCCTCCCTTTACTGCGGTCTTACTTCTTCAGGATGGTGTCATTTGTGTCCCACAGATCCCATACCTGTTGTGTGAGGTGCACATATGATGTTGGTTTCTTTGGGGGCAAATGTGTCCCCATATGGAAGTGTTAGTTTCAATGTGTATTTCTACAACTGGTTTTTGTGTGTTGATCTTATATTCTGCAACCGTGCTGAGGTCACTTATTAGTTCCAGGAGTGCTATGGGTTTGTTTTTGGTTTTTTTGCAGATCCCTTACAGTTTTCAGTGTAGACAGACATGTCTCCTGCAACAGGGACACTTTTCTGGGTACCTTTATTTCTATTTTTTAACCTAATTGCCCTGACTAGAGCTTCCAGTACTGTGTCGAACCAGAGTGGTGATGAGGACACACTTCCCTCGTTCTGAATCCTCAGGGGAGGTCAGGACGTGTCTCACCACCAAGTGCAACGTGAGCTGCACATGGCTAGTGGAAGTGCCCGTCAAGATGGCGACGTTCCCCTCTATCCCTAATTTGCTGAGAGTTCTGTTGTGAATTTCGAATGTTGTCAAACGCTTTCTGTGCAGCAATGAACATGGCCACGTGATTTTCCTTCTTTAGCTTGAAGAAATGGGTGGATTGTGTTGCTGGATTCCCAGCTGTTGGACCAGCCTTGCATACTTGGAATAAACACCAATGGTCGCGGCATGTAGTACTTTTTTACGCATTGTTAGATTTGGCGCGTTAACATGCTGTTGAAGAGTTCTGTGTTCATGACAGACATGAGTCTGGTATTCTCTCTCTCTCTCTTCCTCTCTCTTCACTGTCTTTTCTGGATCTACAGTCAGGGAAATACTGCCTCATACACTGACTCGAGAAGTATTACATCTTCTTGTACTTCCTCAAGAAGGTTTTCTGAAATTTATGTTAATTTTCTTTAAATGTTTGGTAGAATTCTGCAATAATACTATCGGGCCCCAGGGATGACTTTTCTGGGAGGTTTTAATTACAAATTCAATTTCTGCAATACACATCAAAGACTTGCTCAGATTTTTTATTTCATCTTGGTTGTGATTGGGCAGTTTGTGGGTCTCAAGGAATTGGCTCACTTACCTAAGCTGTGAATTTATGAGCATAAAGTTGTTAGCATTTTTCCTTTATTATTGTATGAAAGGCTGCAGAACCCCTTGTGCTCTGCCCCACTTTATTCTGGATGGTGGTGATGGATGTGTTGTCTCTTTTTATTTGTTATTTTTGCTAGAAGCATCAAGTTTACCGATTTGGGGGGAGAACTTTTTGTTCTATTGATTTTTCTCTAATGTGTCCCCATTTTCAACATCCTTGATTTGTTGCTTTTATTTTTCTAGTTTTTTGAGTGGGAACTCGAGTTAGTCTTAGGGCCTTTCCTTGCTTCTGAGGTGATTCTGCAATGTCATAAATTTCCCTCCCAGCCCTCCTTTCTCTGTCCCCCACACGCTTGGACGTGCTGTGCTTCCATTTTTATTCAGTCTATGAGTATTTTTGTGTAAGACTTTTGCTTCACTCAGGAATGTTTTAGAAATACGTTACTTCAATTTCCAAGAGTTTCCTGACGTCCATCGTCATTGACCTAAAATTTTATTCCGTTACACGCAGAGGACACACTGCATCATTTCAATTCTTGAAAATTGCTGGAGTTGGTTTAAGGGCCAGGACATCATCCCTCCTGGTGAGTGGGCCACAGGCACCTGGAGAAATTACCTACTCCCTGCAGTTGGGGGCAGTGTCCTTCCGCGCCGGGCGCATCCTTTTGGCCGGTACATGTGCTGTTGGGATGCTGTCTGCCTGGAAGCTTGCCGCCGGGTCCCCATTTGTCTGCAATTCATTTCCTCCATTTCTATCAGCTTGTGTCTCCTGTGTTGTTTGATGCGCGCACGTTTAGGGTTGTTCTGTCTCTGGGTTCTTCCCTTTATCATGAGGCAATATCCCTCTGCTGCTAACGATCGTCTTTGCACTAAAGTCAACTTAACCCGGAGCCTGGGGGGCTCAGCCAGTTGAACATCCAACTCGATTTCAACTCAGTTCATGATCTCTTGGTTTGTGGGTTCAAGCCCCGCTTTGGGCTCTGTGCTGAGAGCTCGGAGCCTGCTTGGGATTCTACATCTCCCTCTCTCTCTGCCCCTCTCCAGCTCACACTCTCTCTCTTTATTTCAAGATAAATAAATTAAACATTATAAAAAATGAAGTCAACTTACCCAGATATGAATATCACTCCTGTTTCTTTTTTTTTTTAATGTTTATTTATTTTTGACAGAGACAGAGCATGAGTGGGGGAGGGGCAGAGAGAGGGGGAGACACAGAATCCAAAGCAGGCTCCAGGCTCTGAGCTGTCAGCACAGAGCCCGACATGGGGCTTGAACCCGTGAACCACAAGATCATGACCTGAGCCGAAGTCGGACGCTCAACGGACTGAGCCACCCAGGCGTCCCTAACACCCCTGTTTCTTAAACAATTAATGTTTGCATGACACACAGTTTCCATCCCTTTGTTTTCAATCCACCTATGTTGTTGAATTGGAAGAGAGTTTCTTGTGAATATACACATATTATTTTCACTTTTTTATCCACTCTGCTAATCTCTATCTTAGATTGATGTCTTTTTAAATCATTTATATTTAAGGTAATTTCTGATGCGTTCGCCCTGAAGTCTGCCATTCAATTATTAGTTTTTTTGTTTCCTTGTTCTGGTCTCATTCCTCTGTTTCTCAATTCTCACCTTCCTTTGGGTTTCTTGGATATCTCACAGGGACGCATCTCATTCACAGCGTTTCTGAGCGTGGGTCTTTGGTTAGTTTCTGTAGTGGTTATTCTGACCCGTAGCCTGGGCCATCAGTGTTGTATCATTTCCAGGGAAGCGTGGAAACCCACTTCCTCGTAGCTCCCCTCGCCCAGCCTGCTTCTACACAGCAGCGTGAGCACTACCTCTGGCAACGATAATTGAGATTATTGCCCAAATCATCCAGCATCGTTATAAAACCCATGAGGAAAGTGTGATCTATTTTCCGTCCCCATCTTTCTGGTCTTCCCCTTCTTCTTTGTTCCCTCCTTGCACCCCAAGATCCTGGCATCTTCTGCCTTCGGACCGAAGAACTTCCCTTAGACGATCTTGGGGGTCAGGTCTGCTGGCCATTCCGTCACCGTCCCTTCCTCTGAGAATGGCTTCTCCGGCCCCTGTGATCCCGAGGAAAGGACCCGCTGGACGTGGAGCCTGCGGCTGACGCTTCTTTCCCTCGGGCACCTGCACACTGTTCTGCCCTCTTGGGGCCCTGGCAGTTTCCAACGAGCCAGCCGAGGTCCCCCGAGCGGCCCCTACGGTCACGTGTCATTTCCCTCCCGCTTCTCCAAGACTTCTTTAACTTTCATTTTCAGAAGTTTGTTTATGACAGATCCATGCGTGTTTGGGGTTTCCCTGCTTGGGTCTGAATGTGTGCAATGTGCCCCCTGGGGAAGCCTCCCCCTGACATTTGTCCAAACCTGCCGTCTGCCCCACCTCCTCCCTCTCCCGGAGACCCCTCCCGGGAAGCTCAGCCCTCACTGTGTCCCCCCTCTGCCGCCCCCTGTCCCCAAGGCTCCGCTCAGGCCTTTCAGCCGATCACTCCGTTGCCCAGATCGACTGAACTCTATTGACCACCCCCAAGTCTTGCCGTCCCATCCTCTGCCACTTTCACTGCTCACCCCTCACTACATTTCTCTTTTTATTTATGTTATATATATGTTTTCCTTTGGCTTTGGCTGCTGTGTGTTTTGTTTTTGGTTGTTTTAATTTTTCTTTCTTGTTTTGCTGTTTTTGTCAAGAACTGCCCTTTTTTTCTTGCTGAGATTTTCTATTTTTTTATTAGTTTCAAAAGAATTTCCAATAGATTACTGTAGCTTTTTTTCCCCTTTTTTGAAGACTGCTTTAAAACCCTTGTCAGATAATTCCTGCGGCTGATTCACCCTGGTGTGGGCGTTGGTTGACTGTCTTTTCCCGTCCGGGCTGTGATGTTCTTGGTTCTTGGAGACATTTACTGCGTCCTGCATACTTTGGCGGTTGTTCAAGCAGACGCTGGGTCCTACTTACCGTTTCGTTTCTGCAGACAGTTGCCCCGCTTTCGCTTAGCCCCTCGTGACCTGCTAGGGGCAGTTGAGTTTTCAGAGCCCTCCGTGTTTGCTCCCCTGGGTTCATCTGATGCCGCCGGGTCCCCACTGGCCCCCGTGTGCCATCTGAGGGTGGAAGGGTGACCCTGAGTCTGGCCACCGGGAGGAAAGCATAGTGGGATTTCACTACCTGGATTTTACCCCTGTCTCGTCTGAGCAGCGTGGAGGGCTGGGGCTGTGAGGACAGTGCCCTGGACCAAGCTGCCGGCTGTGAGCAGAATATTCTCTTCCTTGCCCGCCTCAGGGGTGTCTCCAGGTGGGAAGTGGGGCTCCCGTCTGTAGGGAAGGAGCACAGCTCCCCTCACTTGCCTCCTTCCAGAGTGTCCTTTGGTTGAGAGCTGTGCTCAGTGAACAGAAGTCCGGCCATTACTGGGAATCTCCTTTACAGAGTCAGGGCGCTTTGACTCGGCGGTGGTGAGCAGGAGCACGTGGGCCAGGAAGGTTTGTAAACACACAATTCCAGAAAGAAGGTGCACGCGTCATTTTGTCCTGGCAGGTGTGGCAGAAAAGGTGGAGAGAGAGCCAGTGTCCGCGTGGGGTGTGTTGTTACAGGTGTTCGAAACACCAGCGGCGAGAACATGGTGGAAAAGGAGCAAAGAACCCGCAACGGGCAACTCGCAGAAACAGAAACCCAAAGTCCACTTCGCGGTTCGCAAGAAGACTTAAATTTGCTCATAATTACGGAACCGAAGCAAGGACAAGTGTCACGCTTTGCCCGCAGTGCAGATACCAGCACGGTCGGTGATGCTGTTTGTTTTGGAAGTTACTGGAAAGCAGGAACCCTGGTGTGAACACTCGGAGGCAGGAGCGGGCACCACGTACTTACTGGTCAGCCGGCAACATGACCAGCTGTCCATGGGAAGTCCTAGCCGTGTGGAGACACACGTGCAATCCCCTCAGTCTCAGAGACTCCCGTTAACGACTGAATACCTGCACACGCACAAACCTCGAGAGCAAGGGCACACACACATCCACAGCAGAACCCCGTGGGGCAGGAAATATCTGGAAAACATCCCAAACATTCAGCAGTAGTATGTCGTGGTTAAATAACTGGATTTCACTGAAACGAGACACAATATAGTCGTGAACGCATTCTCCAAAGCCCCAGAGAAACTCCCTGAAAGGCGCCAGGTGGGAAAGTGTGTAAATCTCCACTCCCCCAATGAGGGAACGGCAGGCAAAGCAGGACCTCAGGTCTTGTGGGGACTGTGGAGTCGTGTGGGGGCAACACAGAGACAGCAGGGGCCGACAAGGAACGTGACTGCTCCTGTATTCTTTCTTCCTTTATTTTTTAAAATCTTTTTAGTGTTTATTTATTTTTGAGAAAGAGACAGAGAGAAAGGGCAAGCGGGGGGAGGGGCAGGGAGAGAGGGAGACACAGAATCCAAAGGATGCTCCAGCCTCTGAGTTGTCAGCACAGAGTCCAACGCGGGGCTCAAACCCACAAACCATGAGATCATGACCTGAGCTGAAGTCAGGTGTTCGACCAACTGAGCAAACCAGGTGCCCCTAAAAAATTTTTTTTTAATTTTTTTAGCGTTTATTTATTATTGACAGACAGACACAGAGCGTGAGTGAGCAGGGAAGGGGTAGAGAGAGGGAGAGACACAGAATCCGAAGCAGGCTCCAAGCTCTGAGCTGTCAGCACAGAGCCCGATGTGGGGCTCAAGCCCACAAACCAGGAGATCGTGACCTAAGCTGAGTCAGGTGCTGAACCGACTGAGCCCCCCAGGCACCCCGTTCCCATATTATTTCTAATACACTTGAATCATGGACTTTAAACATTTTCATTAAAAACAATACCTTTAAAATGCAGCTAGAACGTGAAATTGCATCAGGTAACGTGAGAGAAAAGATAAATACAGTGAGAAACAGACACCCTCCCCCTTCTTCCCGGAGAACAAATCATTTTCCCAAACTTACTTATTTTAAACAAAACTCAGTGGTTTGCTGTTGAGGACGCCAGGGGCCCCCACACATGATTTCGTAACTGTAGGTAAAGTCGCCTGGATCTAACATCTGCTTATGTGATCTGTCCTCTGAAGACAATGAGTAGAACCAAGGTGTTTTCATTCTTTTTAAAAAGTCTTCTCCTGTCGACAACAACTCAGTTGCCATAATTAATATAAAATTCGTCTCTTGTATCTGTTCATTTATGAAGCTTTTTACAATGTTTCAATTCCAGCCCAGATTTGAAAGTCAACGTCTCAGGAACACGGTGTAAAGGGACACGGCAGTAACAGAAATAACAGACACACGGGAGGTAAGGGACACCCTACCGGCATCCTGTCCCTGCCCCCTGAGCCACAGTCCCCCGTGGATCCAGCCTCGAGGTGCACGCACACCCGCCCGTGGGCCCCGGGGCATGAGCCCTGCTGACGAGGCGGGGGAGTCCCTGTTAATTAGGGACAGGAGCTCCTTTGCCACATCAAATGGGTAATCCCAGCTGCTGGAGCCAGACTGGGCTTGTTCTCCAGGCCAGGAATTCTCTGTGAGGCATGCTAGTTATTTTTAGATTTGCGCCCTTGGGGCACGACCAGCTGATCCTGTGTTCCCCAAAGGATCAGTGCACCTCTACTGCCCGAATTTTTAGTGTAAATGGTTACAAATTGCCCGGAAAATAAACTGCAGTGTGTGCTCAGGAGAGGGACAAGCCAGGCGGTGACTCTATCCTCGGGACGGACCGAAATGGGTTCAGAATGACACAGTTAATGGCAAAGTGATCCATCATTTAATGCAACTGGGCGATCTTTTCTGCCAGAGAAAACAGACCGTGCCAGATACAATCAGGGCACGCGGCTGCGTGACGTCAGTACCCGTGGAACCGCGGACATGCGGGCGGTGAAAACACGCCCTGATCACTGATGCCCTGTGTAATCCACCCATCCTCCACAGAGTCCCTCCAGGGGCCTCCCTGAGACATGTGACATGGGGACCGCGTGCGCTAGCCCGGGCGTGTTGCGGGATCCCGGGGTGACACTCCTTGGGGGCAGAGGCCTGAGTAATGGTGGCCCGGCGCCCGTCCCGCCGGGTGGGGTGGCCCTCCAGGTCCTCCCGGCCCCGAGCGGGAGCGCGGCTTTGTAGATTACATCAGCACCCCGCACCCTGCCCTGAAGCAAGCGGGAGAGCTTTGGGGTGCGATGTGCTGGCTGTGCTGTTCCCCCTGAGCCCAGCCATCCCGTGAACGCGGGCCTCACGGCGGCCGGGAGTCTGGAGCCTTCTGTGCCCACCCAGAGTCCTCCGCTTAGGGCCAGAGAAAGAGCATTTGATCAGCATCCACGCCCTCCTTCTGCAGAGATTAGAAACCCCTGCCTGATGGAGGCTACATCAGAGTCAACTTGTGACCCCCTTTCTGAGCCCGAACCCTGCGGGAGGAAGGGTGAAGTGAGGGGCCCAGAGCGTCCTCATCTCGGAGCTCATGGGCACCTGGCTGGGAGGACAGAAGACAGGTGGGTTTGCAGGGCAGCTGAGGTCCCAGACATGGGGATCACCACCCACCCAGCGCCAGAGGTCTGCAAGTTCAAAACCATCATGTGCCCTGCAGTCCCGAGGGCAGGGCGTGTGGGAATGTGCCCCCCACCTCCCACCTCTGGTGCATTGTCTGTGGGAAACTTAAAAATCTCGATAGAACGGAGTAAAAGACAGGGTGGTTTGACTACTGCTATTTGTGGGAAACCGGAAAAGTGATAGAATACTCCTCCCCACCACAATCTGTGGTTGGTTCCATGGTGGGCGGACTCTGCCCCAAGCTCGTGTTGCTAGAGACAATGTGTAAGGCTTAGAAACACGGTGTGTGCGCCCCATCCCGGCTCGACTCAGTCCTGAGCTGCAAGTGACGATCCCGGATCAGGGGCAGCGGGTCATGACTGGAAAGTCAGAGGAACACCTGCCCCCCCCCACCCCCACGGCTCCAGAGCCCCAACCGCAGGCCGATGAGAAGGGAGTGGGCAGGGCACATGGGAGGCGGACCACGTGCATCCAGAGCACTGTGTACTTGATGTGTTCCTTACTCTACTGAATCTGATAAGCGGATGTTAAAACAAACCATCCTGTTTCACGTCGTTGGTTGTTTTATCCTTGGAGAATGAGCCCAGAAGACAATAACTATGGCTATTATTATTAAATATGGCTGCTAATGTTACTAAATATTAATAATTATGACCATTACACGCTTGCACTGAAAATAATCTGGCCACACATGGCGGACCTTGTCGAAACGGTTGGCTGTCTGGTGCGTAAGACAGCCACTAGCTACTCGGTCAGGTGTAGAGTTAGATTTTATTTTATAACAAAAGGAAGGCCCAGGGGAAGTCAGGTTCCCTGATCACACACCAAAATAGCAGAACATCAGGGCTCCGACCCTGATGCCTTGAGCCCAGAAAAGGTGTTCTTTCTGCCACTTGGAAATAAGTCCTTAACAAGAAAACGCCACCCAAAGGTAAAGCCAACAGTGTGGACGTGTCCTCCGTGTTCCGGTGCTAGATGTGGGGCCATGTGTCTGAGTGTAGACCCAGCTCGGCCACTTTTGGGGTCATGTGTCTGAGTGTAGACCCAGCTCAGGCCACTTTTCTGCGCTACTTGGGGCAAGGTGCCCAACTGTCAGGACTGACTTCTGACGTCGACAGTGGGTCCATCTGAGGGGACTGTCCCATGGGGGCCACTGGGTCAGCTGTCGCTCTGGAGACTGGGGGCGAATGTCCCCTCCCCTGGCCTCCTGCTTGGCACAGGTCCAGCCTATATATGGTGACAACCATGGCCAAAGACATCTTCCAGAAAGACAAGGACAGAGAAATTCCTTCTTCACGTTATTATCCTGTTGCAATGTTGACCTGAAATAAAGCAAGCAGGGTGAAAGTCGTCGTCTTCTTCTTCTTTCCCCCTCCCTCTCCCCCTCCCCATCCTCCCCTCCCCCTCCTCCCCTTCCCCTTTCCAAATAGAAACAGTAGAATATAAGTGATTGCAGTGTCCCAGTTGAGATGCACAGAAGAGATGGCTTTTTGCTATCGTGTCCGTACAAGCCAAAATGTCACTACAGAAATAATTAGAGTTTTATTTAGCTGCTCTAGCAACATCCAAACATTTAATCTCGTGGTGCCTCGCACGCACAGGAGGAGGCTGCAGGGAGGAAGGAGGCTTAGGAGTGGCTTCTGCTGAATCATGGCTCCAGTCTGCTGGAGACCACGGAGGGACCCTCTGGAGCGAGGCATTTGCACGCAGCTGGATGGACAGTGCAGAGAGGCTGTCTGGAGCCTCCTCGGATGCAGGTTTTGCAGAAGCAGGCGCCAGGCAGGCTGTTGCAAATGGGGGTGGGAGGCGCCACACGCTTACTCGGGAGCAGACACACCCCCGGGGGCTCCTACACGAAAAATGCACAGTACAACTTTTCAAAAAGGTTGTGTTTTTTTTTCTGAAGTTACCGCTCTGAAAGTATTTTTGATGTTTTTACTGTGGTTCTTAACAGTAATTTATGTTTCCCTAAAAATATTAACAGACCTGGGAGAGCGGACAGCATAGGTAGGATCCCAGAACTTCCTCTGGGATCCCACCAACCACAAGATCCCAACGTACTTGTCATACTTTGAAGACAATAGGGTGAATCCAATGCCATGGCTGGTCCACAGTCACTCGGGGAGAGGAAGGTCTAAGCCTCTAGCCAGAGGATTAAATGTTAAACCTAGAATGGCAAAAAAAAGTGTAGAAGAAACACAGGAGAAAATATTTTTGACCTTGGGTGAGGCAAAGCGTTTTTAGATATAACACCAATAGGATAATTCACACAACCAATGAAAAATTGGACTTCAGTATTTTGGGTGAGCTGAAAGATGAAAGAAAAATGAGCTAAAATGATGAGTTTACAGGTCAAGAAGGCAAGCTGCAGGCTGAAGACAATATCACTAACAAGTCTGATAAAGACTTGAATCCAGGATATACAAAGAAATCTCAATACGTGGCAGTAAGACAGCAAAGAACTCAATTTTTTTAAATACTTTTAATTTTATTTATTTATTTTGAGAGAGAGAGAAAGAGAGAATGGGAGGGGCAGAGAGAAGGAGGGAGAGACAGAATCCCAAGCAGGCCCTGTGGCAGCAGCACAGAGCCCGACACGGGGCTCGACCTCATGAACTGTGAGATCATGACCTGGCCTGAAATCAAGAGTCGGACGCTTAACTGGCTGAGCCACCCAGGTGCCCCCAAACTGTTTGTATTCTTAGATGACATGACTGTCAATGAAGAAAATCCAGAAGACAATACCCAAAAACTTTCCAGAAAGATTAAATGAGTTTAGAAATACAGAAGTGATATAATCAACTACAGCAACACCACAGTAACCACGGAAACACTGGCAGTAATTGAACGATAGCAACACTATGGTAACCAAACACTTCAACAGCACTGTCGTAAACTACAGCAATACCAGAGCAATGCGAGAGTAACTCCACAGCAACGCCACAGTAACAGTATAGTAATCAAACGACAGCGACAACCCAGTAACACCACCGCGGCATCTTGGTACAAGGCTAGACATACAGACGGCGGAAGAGAACGGAGCTTCGGGAAGGAGAGTTTTGACAAAGCTATGAAGACAACGTCATGAAGAAAGAATCGTCTTTGCAACAAATGGCGTGAGCAGGATTGGACCTCCCTGTACAAAAGAAAATGAGCCTCAACCGAAACCTTGACATCTTTCATAAAAACTAACTCAACATGCATCGTAGGCTTAAGTGTGACACGTAGAGCCAAAAGACGTGGGACACAGACGTGGAACAGTCTGTAAGAAAGGAAACTTGCCGAGTTTTAAAACGGACCGACTATCTGAACATAGAGTTCACCAAAGAAAATGAAGAAAGGTAAATAAGCACCAATGTCAGCCCTGGTGTTTATTACATCAGGAGGAACAGAAATACGGGAGGAAAATAAAATCCACATGCAGTGTCCAAATGAGCTGACGTTGAGAATTGAAAATCATTCTTAGCCCCTGGCTGACGCACGGTTTACACTTTGTGTCACGATGTTTCCTTGGGGTCCTACAGGCGCAGTGGTGCCTGCCGTGTGCAGACTCACCGATGAACATGCATTCGGGAAGCACGCCTGCGTGGGGGGCCTGGACAACTCCACCCGCAGAGCAGAGATCTTGCCCTGGAGCCTGTCCGTCTGGGATGAGGGGCTTCACAGCGTGCTTGCTGGAGTTCATGGCTGGACTGAGCATCTGAGTTCAAGGCAAGCCTGTGCACCCCCAAGCGTAGGACGTCGGGTCACCCGTGACCCTCTCAGAGCCTTGGTGTTCAAATCTGTCAGAGGCACCTGGGTGGCTCAGTCAGTCAAGTGTCTGACTTCAGCTCAGGTCATCATCTCACGGTTCATGGGTTCGAGCCCCGCATCGGGCTCTGTGCTGACAGCTCGGAGCCTGGAGCCTGCTTGGGATTCTGTGTCTCCCTCTCTCTCTGTCCCTCCCTCCCTCCCTCTATCTCTTTCTCTCAAAAATAAATAAACATTTTTTTTAATTTTTTTTCAACGTTTATTTATTTTTGGGACAGAGAGAGACAGAGCATGAACGGGGGAGGGGCAGAGAGAGAGGGAGACACAGAATCGGAAACAGGCTCCAGGCTCTGAGCTATCAGCCCAGAGCCTGACGCGGGGCTCAAACTCACGGACCGCGAGATCGTGACCTGGCTGAAGTCGGACGCTTAACCGACTGCGCCACCCAGCCACCCCTAAATAAACATTTTAAAAAAAAAAAGACAAATCTGTGAAATGGTTCTGTGCACTGAATTGTGTGGCCCCAAACCCATGCTGTGGCCCTAAGCCCAGTGTGCCGGTGTATGAGGTGGGGCCTTTGGGAGCGGTGGGCACAGCCCCCAGGGTGGGATCAGAATCCTTCTAAGAAAAGAAAGCCCCAGAGTGGTCGTGCTCGCTCTCTCTCTGTCTCTCTCTCTCTGCTGTGAGGACACAGGACCCAATGTGGGGAAGCCCAGACCCCAGACCCCAGATCCCAGCCTCCAGAACTGAGAACCTGCACCCCTCCTGCAGCCCCCTCAGTGTCTGAGTCACAGCGGCCCCAGCTGATCAGGATGGCTACACACCCACCGCACGTCGCTGTGGCTGGCCGCAGCGGGAAGGATGGCAAGTGTCGGGTAAACCTCCGAGGCTGACATATGCCGTTGATCCTGAAAACCAGTCTCGCTTCCAAATGGCAGCTACTTTACATCTGTGTTGGCCTCATCTAAGGGCATTTAGGGCCCTGGCCCTGCCCTGCGGGCTGCAGGGGTGGGGCAGGACTCGGGCTGAGGCAGGGGAGGGGGGACACGGGCTGAGGCAGCAGCTCCGGGGAGGGTGGGGCTGGCGGGGGCTGGCAGGTGGGGGGGGCGAACCCCGCTGAGTCAGGCTGTCGGTCTGGGGCCCGGGAAAGAGGCTTCTCCAGGGCAGTGCCCGGTGGGGCTGGATGTTGGACATTTGTCCCTTGGCAGGGAGGGCCCCAGCAAGGGCAGACTCACCGAGCACCGTGGACCGCATCAGCCCCAGAGCCCTGCCCCCGCCCAGCCGCTTCCAGGGCCCGACAGGCCCTCACGGTGCCCTCCCCAAAGTTCTCATGTGTGCGTTTGGCAAAATTTGCGGAGGAAGCTATTTTAGCTGCATTTGTCGGTCGGCCCATCTCCTTCCACCCTGAGGTCACTTCTGCACACTTCCGTAACGTCGGCAGCACTGGGCGTCTGGGGTTCAAGCACAGAGAGGCGGGAGATGGTGTGAGCCGGCTCACGAGCTGGGTTGAGTGGGGTTTAGTCAATACATCCGGGCTTGCAATTGGGCCACTGCTAGCCGTCCCACAGCAGGAATGGCTTTTTAGAGTCAAACTGGGGTGTTCCCCGTGCCTCTGACGAGGCGTCCGGACCCGCAGCTGAAGGACAGAAGTCGTCAGAGACGTGAGCGCTTCCTGGGGCGGATGGTGCCCACCTCTGCGGGAAAGAGAGGGGAGATTAGGTCCACAACACCCCAAGCAGAGCAGGTGCGCAGACTGTGGTTCCAGGACCCCGGGCAAGGGAAGTCCCCTCTTCTGAGGAACAGACTCGATGATGCGGTAAATTACAGACAGACACACACACGTCTGATCTCGGCTGGCGTCTCACCTTCTGGACGGTAGCTCCAAATGGCACCCGGCACGTGTGTGTGTGACATCGGCACCTTACACGCCCGAGGAAGGAGAATGGGCCAGAATCTGCGACGAGGCTCCTCCAGATTAGGTCCCTGGGCTCCCGACAGGCCTCCGACGCGCTGCCTCCAACACCTCGCAGAGAAAGGCTGAGAAGCCGCAATCCCGGGAAGACAGCCCCCCAGGAAGGTGGCGTGTCTGGGGCCCTGCGGCAGCAACGGGCAGCACAGTCGTGGAGCTCAAACCACAGAGCCGATGTGTGCGGGCAGTGTTTTGTGTTCTCAAAACTACTGATCGTGACAAAAACTCAGAAGCGATAGGAAGTGAGTACATGTGTTAAAAGAAAATGAATGGACACAGAAAGGTAAATACCGTATGATCTCACTCATACGTGGAATTTAAGACTCAAAACAAAGAAAAAAGGGACAAACACAAACCTAGACTCTTGACTACAGACAAGAAACCGACCATCGCCAGCGGGGAGGTGGGCAGGGGAGGGGGGAACAGGTGATGGGGATGACGGATGCACCTGTCGTGATGAGCACGGGGTGACGGATGCACGTGCTGAGTCACCGTGTTGTTCAGTCAGCATACTGCACACCTGGAACGAATATCACTCTGTGCGTTAATGACACTGGAAGTTAAAAAAAAAAAAAAACTGAATGGAGAGAAAGATAAGTGGCATTTGTCAGGTTTTAAAAACTGTACCGTGATTTCCTTCCTCATCCCAAATAACTTCTCTGGCTGGCACCTGATTTTGAGTTTGCAGTTCTGTATTTGTCCAATTTTGTGTCCGTGTGACCTTTTTTTAAGAAGAGGATCCCTCTGTCCTGCACGGGCTTCAGGCTTCACGAAGCCTGGTCAGCCCGGGGCCCCAAAAGGCCGGGCATCTAAGCTAGGCTGGAAGCGTTAAAAAGGCCAAAGCAGAGGCCAAAACTTTGGGCTCAGGAACCAGGAGTTAGAGCACAACCTTGCGGGTGCAGCCGCGGGGGAGCCTGAGGACAGGTCAGCGAGGGGCGCCCCAGTCCAGGCTGGCCGAGCTGGGGTGCCCAGCTCTGACCCCCTGGAGCACTACTGTCTGTAGGCCTGCAGGTAGGGGAAGCTGACGGTGGCCCAGGGAAGGGACCTGTGTCGGGCGGTCTGGGTGGTGGGGACACGCGGGAGACTTAGAAAGCACACATTTCTCTCTCAATCCTGGAGGCCACACATCCCAGATCCAGGGGCGGTGGGCTGGTCTCTCCCGAGGCCTCTCCAGGGGGTGCAGGCGGCCACGGCATCCCATGTCCTCACGTGGTCATCCCTCTGAGGGTGTCTGTGTCCCAGCTGCCTCAACGCCAGTCACGTTGGAGTAGAGCCCACGTTTGTGGCCTCAATTTACCTCCATCACCTCCTCGAAGACCCGTCTGCACATACACACCGGTTCTGGGGGGCCCGGGGGGCGGGCTTCCCCCATTGAGGCTTGGGGGGCCCCAGTCCAGCCCATCACAGTGCCTCAGCTAAGCAGGGCAGGGCATAAGATAGCAGATGCCTTCTGCTAAAATGAAGGAAAGGAAGGAAGAAACAGAGTTGGGATGATACATGCTGTGTCAATGTTTGACCAAAGATCTTTTTTTTGCTTAAAAAAAAAAAAAAGGCCACTTTGGGTCCAGATAGAATAACAGGGGCCAGATTTATCCTCGTGACTGAATAATTAAAATGTGGGGAGCACGGAGGGGGGGCCGGCTCAGGGCAGGACAGGCCCCCGGAGGCCACAGGGCTGTGCGCAGAGTTCCCTGGAGGGAAGGGGGTCTGCGGAAGGAGCCCCGCACCCCCAGGTGAGCACCGGTGTGCACCTTCGTGTGGCGAAGCACGGAGGCCGGGCTGGGAACGATCCCAGGGTTCACATGCGGTGGGGGAGCGTGTGGGCCGCGATGGTTCTGCTCCCCGCCAGCCAGGGAGAAAGGCGGTAGGTACGCTGTGGTCACGGCACCAAGCACATCAGCAAGAAGCCAAAATGAGCCACAGATCCAGGTCTGGCCCCACACAGCAGAGCCGTAAAGATCGGAAAGAAGGAAACTGCATTCAATGCTCACTGCACCCCGAGACCAACCTCAAACAGCAGAGCAGCGACGGCACACCGGCACCCCGAGATGTAAAACTCACCTGTGTGGCGTCGGATAAAGTAATGGGCTGGGATGGATGGAAGCCCCAGGAGCCACGATGACAAAGCCAGCCCGGAGGGCCTGATGACACAACAGAAGACGAGTCGCAGTCCCAGCGCAGCCCACGTATTCAAAGGGCCAGAGGGAAGATGGCCCACGGGAAGCACGCTCGCACGGAATATTTTAAGAGGCACAAACAGGGCTTCCCCCACGTGACCACCATCACGCTGGAGAGGAAAGTGCAGGGCACAGGATTGACGCCACAAAACGGAAGGTGGGCGAGTCTGAAATCCTGCACAGCAGCCCATGTGGGCTCTGGGTCCCGTGTCCCAACGGCCACGCTGTCCAGGCTGTAACGGCGCATGTGGAAGGACCCAGGGCACCGAGTCCTGCTGGCCGGCCGCTCCCTGTGAGTCAGGTATGGAGTGCCACGACTCTCCTACCTCTGTGCTTTGTTGAAAAATAACCTACACACCCCCTCGTGAAGACTTTTGCACCATAGGAAAGCAGAGAAGAGAGGGAGGGAGGGCGGTACGGCACCGAGTCCTGGTCCAAACTAGACTGAACAAAAGTAAACTTGCCTTCTTTAGCCTCCAGCCCCGGCCCACCACACATAAATAAATACGAGAAATCAAGAAAAAGACAAAGTCAGAAACGCAAACGGGGAGACCCCGCACCCCCCCCAGGAGTCAATGGGGTCCATTTCTCTACGCAAAAGCAAACCTGTGTCCCCAAACAAACCTTGTTTGCTAAATGGTCTAAATAAATCACAAGGCTGTTTCTTTCGGGCTTTTGATTTTTTTATCATACGATCACTGAAAAAGTCGTTTCTTGACATTTGTGGAAGCCGGTGTCAGCCGCACCGACGAGCGGACCACACACCAACTGGCGGTTTCAGCGCGCTGTCTGCAGCTGTCCAGCATCCCTGGCAGGCAGGGCCGACACCTGGCCGGCGTCCAAATTTTATCCACATGAGGCAGATCTGGGACCAGGACCATCAACCCCCAAAGCCACAGGGTCTCAGTCGGGCTCACCGGGATGTGATGGGGGCCGAATCGCTCCGTGGGGTCAACCTCTAACCCAGGGGCAGTTGGGGGGCGCCTGGGGGGTTCATTCAGTTGAGCGTCTGACTCTTGATCTCAGCTCAAATCAGGATCTCACGGTTTGCGGTTCTGAGCCCCGAGTGGGGCTCACCGCTGACAGCGCGGAGCCTGCTTGAGATTGTCTCTCTCCCTTCTCTCTGCCACCCCTCCTCCCCGCTCATGCTCTCTGCCTCTCAAAATAAATAAGTAAACTTAAAAAAAAAACTAAAACCTCCTGGTGCCGTGCGCAGGCAGGCCCACCTTCTGGGTTCCAGGGCACGGATGCAGACCAAGTTCCCAGCCACGGCCCCTGCCTCCCGCTGTGGGTCCCCATTGACTCCAGGGGCTGTGTGTCCAAGACTGGCCTCCCCACATGCCCTCCATCAACCAACTTCAGATCCAGTGGGGCCCACACTCAACCCAAACAGGCTGGACCAGGAGGCAGGAGACTCTGGGGCCCCTGATCACAGAATGCGGTCTATGCTGCAGGGGGGCTCAGGCAGGTACATCCTGGGGACCCGTGAAGCACACGGAGGGCGTGACCCTGCCTGGACACTGGGCCTTCCTGCAGGTGTTGGCAGTGGGGCACAGGTCTCCTGTGCGTTTTCACCTGGTCTCTGAGGAGGGGCGGTGTCTGGGGCCCCAAATACTGGACACGCCGAGCTTCTCAATCTTCCAGCTGCTGTCGGGGCCTGTGCCCGACCTTCCTGGAACAGCACTGCCACAACATTGACATTTGGGCTTTGCTAAAGTGAGGCCCAGATGGCTCTGGAGAATGGGGACTTAAGCGAAGGTGGTTCTGAGGACGATGGGATGTGGTTCTGAGGTGTTCTGCAGGACGATGGGATGTCGGTCTTCATTAAGAACCCTTTGGAAATGGTGCCTTTCTCAACACAGCTTCACCCTGAGAAATACTTTTCCCAAGATGCACGTGGCTCAGATTTTTAGGGCGGCCCTGGCCACATGTGCACACGTCATACTTGTGGAGGCCAGACGTCCCAGATCAGGGCGCTGGCAGGCGCGGCTCCTGAGGGCCACCTTCTGGCTATGTCCTCACCTGCTGGGGATGGGAGGGCTCGTTCTTCTTACCGGGCAATGATGCCATCACAGGGACCCCACCCTCATGACCTCACCCAACACTGTGGCCTCCTAGAGGCCCTCACACTGGGGGCTGTGGATTTGGAGTGGGGGGCATAGTACTCTGTGCACACGGCAGGCACGAGTCTGAACACGTGCGAATGTGCCCTCGGCCATGGAGGACGGATGGCGATGCCCTCTCTGTAACTCGTGCCAGAACACCTGAGGGCCCAGCCAGAGACGTGCTTGAAGGCCATGGTGGCTGGTTCTTTCTGTGCACAGGTCCCGGGCCTGGGGAAGGGTCCCACCTGGGGTCCCAATTTGAAGGCTGAAGCAGGACAGGCCACATGTGCCTGGGAGCTGGTCCCAGGGAAAGTGAGATAAGCTAAGAGGGGCGTGTGCAACCTGTCTGCAACCACAAGTCCTCAGGGCCTGTCCTCCCTGGGGGAAGCAGGGACTCTGTCCTCCTCTGACACGCATTCCTGAGGGGAGCCCCATGGGTCTGATCCGGGCTCTCTGTACATTTCCATCCCGTGTCTGTCCTGGGCATTGTTGGAACCTGGTGACCACCTGCTTCTGTGTGAGGGGTGCAGGTGCATCCCCGGAGGGAGTGACGGGTAGGGGAGGTGGGTCGTGCGGGGTCACAGGTGCGGGCACACAGCCCACCACGGACAGATAGCTCAGTGCAGGTCCCCAGGCCCTACAGGTGCCACTCACCAAATGGCACATCCTCACCCTTACCCGTCACCTCTGTTTGCAGGAGGCCTGGGGAAGCCATGCACATGTCTGTTAACACAGAGGCTCCCAGTCAACGCCCAGGGGGAGAAAGTGAACAGGGGCAGTCTCTGCTCAAATATCTGCCCTTCAAAGCCACCACGTGTGAAGGATGTGGACAGAAACAGGAAGGAGGGTGGGCGCCTGGTGGCTCAGTCGGTTGAGCATCCGACTTCAGCTCAGGTCATGATCTCGCGGTTCGAGTCCTGTGTCGGGCTCTATGCTGACAGCTCAGAGCCTGGAGCCTGCTTCGGATTCTGTGTCTCCCTCTCTCTCTGCCCCTCCCCTGCCTGTGCTCTGTCTCTCTCTGTCTCTCTCTCTCTCAAAGAGAGAAAGAAAGAAAGAAAGAAAGAAAGAAAGAAAGAAAGAAAGAGAAAGAAAGAAAGAAAGAAAGAAAGAAAGAAAGAAAAGAATCAGGGAAGAAGGTAACAGAGACGGTCCGGTTTGGGAACTGCAGAGTCCTTCCGTGTTCACACGTGCTTAAGAGTATGTGGGGTGTGACTCCGGAGTGAGTTACCAGGGGGCCTTGGACATGGGGGGCAGGTCTGTGGTTTATCACATGAGAAGCAGTGCAGCCCTGAATACTAATGTGCACAAGGCTGTGCAAAATGCTGGTTTAGGAAAAGCACAAAGCGGGATGAGGAGAAAAAAAAAAGAAGAAGGCAGGGGGACCTGGGGAATTCAGTGTGAACGGTGTAGACCCGGCCGCGTTCACTGAGACAGAGAGGCGGTGCCCTATGGACGCGGGCCAGAAGAACTGGCAGCCTTCGGTGAATGGATGCATTTTGAAACAGAGAGAGATCGGGAATTGCTCTGGTGCTATGTCGCCAGCATCAGGAAATGCGTACCTACTGAATAAAACAGTGAAAATCAGCGCCCTTCCGGAAGTAACGTCTTGGAGGCAGGAAAGCCGGTATGGATCTGAGGACAGAGGACCTGCGCCTGTACAAACGACCCACAGGATCTCGGGCCACCAGCCAGATTTAGTCAGGGGACTTGACTTGACCCCGGGCTCTGGGGCGCTCTCTGGTGGGGGCCCCGGTGCCAGTTCGTGAGGATTCGGTGACCCATGCGTGGCGGGGGTTGGCGTGTGGCTCAGGGATGGCACCGTCATCACCGAGAGCCATCACACCACCGTAATAACACGCTGCTTGACCACGCGGCCCCGCCCAGCTTGTCGGGCACTGGGGACACACATGAGACTCCCCTGCACGGGGAGGGAGGCCGGGCTCAGCTTTCGCCTTCCGGCATGGAAACCAGCACGCAAGGGAAATTGTCTCGTCACCGTGTGAAGGATTCTGAGAAGAAAAACTAAAAACACCTACAGATTTCTTTCCCAAGTGAGACGTCCATTCATCTAAGAGCAGCCCAGACAGCAAATTCTTCCGCTTGCCTTCGGGCTCACCGCGTCCAAACACTGTCGCCGGGGCTGTGGATGCCGAAAGGCCACATGAAAGCGGACGGAGGAGGCGGGGGCAGGAGGCAGCTGGGTCAGCTCTCCCCTGGGCTGTGGGCCCCTTGTTAACAGTCCTGGCGGACTTCTGGGGACAGACTTCAATTAGAAGACGAAGCCGGATGACGGAAAATGTCATAAACTTTCACTCTCCGTCAGCGCTCAAGGAGACCGCCTTCTGCCTGGGACTTGGGGGGCCTCCGTCACTGGTCGGGGGGCTTCCTCTCCCATGGGGAGAGATCCCCCGTCAGGCCTGACGCAAGCTCGTGAGCTACTGTCTGTGTGGCCAGACTCCCTCCAATGAGCAGGCAGGCTGTTAAACAGAATTAGTTTTGCCTAAAAGGAGCAAGGAGATGTTTCGGTGAAATAGAATTCTCCTGATTTACAGGGAAGGACACCAAAGACAGACATTCTATCCTTTACGCCCCATGGTCTGTGCTGCGACTGTGACCGCGGCCGTCAGGCTCTGTCTGCGGACTGCCGAGGGCAGGGTGCCGTGCAGGGGTGCAGGAGAAGAGCACTTGCCTCCCGCACCGACCTCACAGCTGCCGGGGTCCAAGCTGTTGTCCAAGAAGCCAGGGCGTTGAGACATGTCCTCCCTTCTCAGGAGCCCTGGGAGGGGACAAGAAAAATAATGAAAGGAAATCGGTACTCACTGTAAAAGCTCCCGGGGCCCATGGCTCCACGTACCCATTTTCTCACTCACCCTTTCACGAAAGCTCACCCCCGCGGCTGGCCATGTGAACCGGCCTCTGCCGGGCTCCAAAGACACACACACACATACACACACACAAACGAAGTACAAGCCGATCGTTTGCACTCCGTCGGGGGTGGTGGAGGGCAGGTGATGTGATTGCCCAGATGGCCATGCACAGGGTGGGGGTGCATTTCTCCAGTCAGCCCGGCTGTGGCCGCAGGTGCTGGGGGAGCTTGGCCCTGCCCCTCGGCCTCCCTGCATCCCGAGTCCCAGGCCGTGGTGGGCAGATCCTGTCAGCAGAGCCCACATCCTGCACCAGCGCTCGGCGGTCAGGGAGCGGGGGAGGAGCAGTCTGAGTGTCACCCAAGGGCGGAAGGCGGGCTCCGGTCACACGAGGCCACAGGCTTGCGAACCGTGGACACACCCTCCAGTGCGGCGGCACAAAGTTACCTGATTATCGTCTAGCTGGTATTTCTCCGATGACTGCTGAGACCGATCCTGCTTCCTTATTTGATGGCATATTTGCATATGGAGAAGTAGTATCTGTGCCTCGTGGCTTACGTTACTGGATTCATTTCCTTATTACTGGTCCAGTTCCAGTCACTTCTCATTTGTCCTGTCATTTGTCCTTGGCTTTAATGCGGTGGCCAGCGGAAGGGCTGGCCTCCGGGACTGGACTCTGCTTGTGGGTCACCGCCCTTTCCAGCCCGCCCACCCGGAGCCCCGCTCTCCACCAGATTTCACGAAGAGGTTCCAAAAGAGTGACTTCTTGCGATATTTCTAACACGGGTTTCATGTTGAAATTGCAACCTGTTGAATGGATGCATTGGATTAAGTGAAATAAATCTTGGGAATTAATGTCACGTGTTTCGTTTTGCTCTGAGTGTGGCCACGAGACAATTCACATGTAGGTGTCTGACTTATGGGCTGTGGTGACAGGGACAGTATGCAGGGACAGTGGGTGTGGGGTGGCCTCCCCTCCACTACCTGCCACCCTCACGCCACAAGAGTGTTCACCCTGCATGTGATGGTATCTGCCAATCGCTTTATTTTTTCCCACAAGGCTAAGAAATTCTCCATGTTCGTTTCCTGAATTGCCCTCCAATACCTCATAGATCAAGCTTTCCTTTTCTAAAAATATTTAAGTTTATTTATTCATGTAGAGACACAGAGAGGGAGAGAGAGAATCCCAAGCAGGCTCCACACTGCCAGCACAGATTCCCCACCTGGGGCTCGAACCCACAAACAGTGAGATCATGATCCTGAGCCGAAGTTGGACCCTCAACGGACTGAGCCCCCAGGCGCCCCTTTGTAAATTCCATTATCTGAATATACCTATTCTATGATTTCCTGGTCTTCCTCCCTGCACCCATCCCCCTCCCTAGGGGCAATGCACAATCTCACATAGTCTCTAGAAGCTAATTTATGTTTCTAATAAAGTTTACCTTTTCCTATAAAAATTAAGCAGAAGTTATCAGCAATACCGTCCTTTCCTACAATAAGAAGGGATGGGAGAGAACTCAAGCCTCAGCTCCACCCACCTGTGCGTCTCCAGGTAAAACCACCCTCCAAGCATCAGTTTCCCCAACTCTGGGACGGGAAGCACCCTCGGACCTGGTGGGTCAGATCGCTACCCGGTCATAGTGAGCAATAGGGGATCCCAGCCCACACCAGAGGGCAGAGAACAGAGCAGGCTGGGCCCCCGTGTCCCGGCACCGGCCTACAGCCCCTTCCCAGCCCCCAGCTGGCCTGCAGGGCACCCCTTACCCCCCAACCCCCCAGTGTGTGCTCAGGAAGGGCCCAACCTTGTCCCGTGGCCACCACAGGGCTCAGGGCCTCAAGTGCCTGCCGCAGTAGCTGTAGGAGGTCTGGCTGCTGGTGCCCTGCGTCTCCTTCGGTCTCTGGGTCTGTAAACTGGACGTCTGGGCCCTGAATCTCCCTTCCTTCATATGGTGGGGGCACAAGTGAGGGGGGTCTGAGGACGCGTGAACCTGGGTGTGCCAGACCATTCCAGTCTCCATGCCTGAACCCTGTGGACACCTCCACCCACGAACCTGAACCCTGAGCCATTTCTCAAGGCTGCAGAAATGAGGGTCCCAGCGCTCCGCTGGGAAGGCCTTCTTCCCTGGACCCGGGAGAACAAGCACGACAACTGCCCGCTGGCCGCCCCCGAGGGTCTCCAGACCCAAGGGAACCCATCGTGGGCCCCGATCTGAATGGTTCTCTCTTCCTCACTTTTGAATCCTCTCCCTGGCATCCACCAGGAGCCAAGAAACACCCGTGGGATAGGTGTGACCATTCGTTCCATGGAGGTGATAGCCAGAGTGCAAACAGAGGGCGTCTCTCCCTGATCTCGTGCAGCTAGCCATCCATGCAAGGCGGGCACGACTCCAACAAGCTGACGGTGGTTACAAAATCACTAAATCGCTCCGTGGAGCTTTGCGAAGGCAGGGGGACCCTTCATCACAGGAGCAGGACATGGTCGGGGCGGGGCGGGGGTTGGGGGCAGCGAATCTTCCTTCCAAAGCCTGGTGGGGTGGGGGGATGGGTGGCCATAGCAAAGGTTTGTGCAGGACAAAGGGTATTGACTAATGGCATCCAAGAAACTGGACAAAGGCCAGTGGGTCACGCGCCCCCTGTGAACCCCGGCTTCCGTCCCTGGGATGCAGACATGCCTCCTCGTCTCCAGCGGCAGGCGGGAACGTGCTGTGGTCACTCGGCCGGGATAGTGTCACCTGTAACAGAGTAAATTCCACACGGAAGCCACACCAGCAGTGACTGTGATTTCTCTACCTGTTTTTAAAAGTGTAGCTTGAAAGGAAAAACCCTCAGTTCTTCCAATAGCCAGAGACATGAGCTCTCAACTTTCTTTCTTTAAAGGGCTCTTCACTTTGGAGAATAAACTTAAAAGAACATTCTGGTTTTTTAAAGCTTTACCATAACATTTAAGGAGCATTAAAGAGAGTGAAAGTGGGCCGCCTGGGTGGCTCGGTTGGTTGAGCACCCAACTCTTGATTTTGGCTCAGGTCATGATCTCAGGGTTCATGGGTTCAACCCCCCAGGGGCTCTGCACCGACAGCACAAAATCTGCTTGGGATTCTCTGTCTTCCCCCTGTCTCTCTGCACCTGCCCCGCTTGTGCTCTCTCTCGAAATAAATAAACTTAATTAAAAAAAAGAGAGAGTGAGTGAAAGTGGCATGAATTTCAAAGACATTGAAAATAATGAAACAGGATATTTTCAGAATATAGTTCATTTTAAAATCAACATAATTGATTCTTTTTTTTGTATCTGTTGTTTTTTTTTTCAATATATGAAGTTTATTGTCGAATTGGTTTCCATACAATACCCAATGCTCATCCCAAAAGGTGCCCTCCTCAATACCCATCACCCACCCTCCCCTCCCTCCCACCCCCCATCAACCCTCAGTTTGTTCTCAGTTTAAGAGTCTCTTATGCTTTGGCTCTTTCCTATCTAACCTCTTTTTTTTTTTTCCTTCCCCTCCCCCATGGGTTTCTGTTAAGTTTCTCAGGATCCACATAAGAGTGAAACCATATGGTATCTGTCTTTCTCTGTGTGGCTTATTTCACTTAGCATAACACTCTCCAGTTCCATCCATGTTGCTACAAAGAGCCATATTTCATTCTTTCTCATTGCCACGTAGTACTCCATTGTGTATATAAACCACAATTTCTTTATCCATTCATCAGTTGATGGACATTTCGGCTCTTTCCATAATTTGGCTATTGTTGAGAGTGCTGCTATAAACATTGGGGTACAAGTGCCCCTATGCATCAGCCCTCTTGTATCCCTTGGGTAAGTTCCTAGCAGTGCTATTGCTGGGTCATAGGGTAGGTCTATTTTTAATTTTTTGAGGAACCTCCGCACTGTTTTCCAGAGTGGCTGCACCAATTTGCATTCCCACCAACAGTGCAAGAGGGTTCCCGTTTCTCCACATCCTCGCCAGCATCTATAGTCTCCTGATTTGTTCATTTTGGCCACTCTGACTGGCGTGAGGTGATATCTGAGTGTGGTTTTGATTTGTATTTCCCTGATGAGGAGCAGCGTTGAGCATCTTTTCATGTGCCTGTTGGCCATCTGAATGTCTTCTTTAGAGAAGTGTCTATTCATGTTTTCTGCCCACTTCTTCACTGGATTATTTGTTTTTCGGGTGTGGAGTTTGGTGAGCTCTTTATAGATTTTGGATACTAACCCTTTGCCGATATGTCATTTGCAAATATCTTTTCCCATTCCGTTGGTTGCCTTTTAGTTTTGTTGGTTGTTTCCTTTGCTGTGCAGAAGCTTTTTGTCTTCATAAGGTCCCAGTAGTTCATTTTTGCTTTTAATTCCCCTGGTTTTGGGGATGTGTCAAGTAAGAAATTGCTATGGCTGAGGTCAGAGAGGTCTTTTCCTGCTTTCTCCTCTAGGGTTTTGATAATTTCCTGTCTCACATTCAGGTCCTTTATCCATTTTGAGTTTATTTTTGTGAATGGTGTGAGAAAGTGGTCTAGTTTCAATCTTCTCCATGTTGCTGTCCAGTTCTCCCAGCACCATTTGTTAAAGAGACTGTCTTTTTTCCATTGGATGCTCTTTCCTGCTTTGTCAAAGATTAGTTGGCTGTAAGTTTGTGGGTCTAGTTCTGGGGTTTCTATTCTATTCCATTGGTCTATGTGTCTGTTTTTGTACCAATACCATGCTGTCTTGATGATTACAGCTTTGTAGTAGAGGCTAAAGTCTGGGATTGTGATGCCTCCTGCTTTGGTTTTCTCCTTCAAAATTACTTTGGCTATTCGGGGCCTTTTGTGGTTCCATATGAATTTTAGGATTGCTTGTTCTAGTTTTGAGAAGAATGCTGGTGCAATTTTGATTGGGATTACATTGAATGTGTAGATAACTTTGGGTAGTATTGACATTTTGACAATATTTATTTTTCCAATCCATGAGCACGGAATGTTTTTCCATTTATTTATATCTTCTTCAATTTCCTTCATAAGCTTTCTATAGTTTTCAGCATACAGATCTTTTACATCTTTGGTTAGATTTATTCCTAGGTATTTTATGCTTCTTGTGAATGGGATCAGTTTCTTTATTTGTCTTTCTGTTGCTTCATTATTAGTGTATAAGAATGCAACTGATTTCTGTACATTGATTTTGTATCCTGCACCTTTGCTAAATTCATGTATCAGTTCTAGCAGACTTTTGGTGGAGTCTATCGGATTTTCCATGTATAATATCATGTCATCTGCAAAAAGCGAAAGCTTGACTTCATCTTTGCCAATTTGGATGCCTTTGATTTCCTTTTGTGGTCTGATTGCTGATGCTAGAACTTCCAGCACTATGTTAAACAACAGCAGTGAGAGTGGGCATCCCTGTCGTGTTCCTGATCTCAGGGGAAAAGCTCTCAGTTTTTCCCCGTTGAGGATGATGTTAGCTGTGGGCTTTTCATAAATGGCTTTTATGATCTTTAAGTATGTTCCTTCTATCCCGAAACATAATTGATTCTTGATGAAGCATTTGATAAACCTGAATGAATCAAACTTTCTTGTATTGTGGTGTAAACCAGCTGAATATAAAGGCAGAAAGGCTCTAGCTGTCTCTAATCAGCCAAAAACAATTTGCTTTTTTTCCTGGAAGAATTAAAAGCAGATCTACATAGGTGTTTAAATTTATGTTTTAGAAAGGCTGTTGGGGGCGCCCAGGTGGCTCAATCTGTTAAGCAACTGACTTCGGCTCAGGTCATGATCTCGCAGTTTGTGGGTTCAAGCCCCGCGTCGGGCTCTGTCTGTGCTGACAGCTCAGAGCCTGGAGCCTGCTTCGGATTCTGTGTCTCCCTCTCTCTCTGTTCCTCCCCTGCTCGTTCTCTCTCTGTGTCTCTCAAAAATAAATAAATGTTAAAAAAATGTTTTTTAAAAAAAAGAAAGGCTATTAGGAGTGAATTCAAAATATCCAGAGGGAACAGTGAGGTGGATAAAGGGACTAAGAAGAGGTAAGAGGCAGAAAGCACGTGCAGATGTGTGAGTGTAAGGGTTAGTGTAATTGTCTGGATATGGTGATGATTTGAGGTGCTAAAGATAAATCCAGGGCATTCGGAAAGTGTGGTCTCGAACCATGGAGGAGAAATGGGAGTAACGCCCTGAGAACCTCAAGAAGTCAACTCCCCCTAAATCCTCATCAAAGCAACATAGCGCTCTAAAGGTTCTCATATTAAGGTGTTATGTTAAATCGCTTAAATGTTCCTAAAAATCTTTCTAAAATCATTAAGAAACTCCTCAGTACCTAAAATGATCATGGAAAATAAGGCAGAAAAACCTGATGCGCACCCCCTTCCAGGAGGTCATGGCCAACATCCACGGTGATGAACAGCCATGCTGGCAGGTGCCGTTGAAATGACATCGTGAGTGGGAACTCTACTGACAACCCGCCTCTCGTTCCTGATGTCCGATCACCCTGGCTGAGGGACATCCCTCAAAAGTCTGACCAGTCCTCCAAACAGTTCAAGGTCACCAAACACATGGAAGAGATGAGGGACAGTCACAGCCCAGAGGCGCCCAGGAGACATGAGCACTGGCTGTCACACAGTGTCCTGGATGGGACCCCAGAACAGAAAGACGCTAGGAGAAAACCATGGAAATCCAAATAAGCTGTGGCCTTTAGTTCACAGTAATGTATTAATGGTGGCTCCTTAAATGTACCAGGAGATGTTAATAAAATTATTTTTAGTTTTTTTGTTTCTGTAAGCTGTAATATATTGATTTTTTTAAGGCCACCGTGCTTTAACATTCAACCAAAGTGGGAAAATGGAGAATTTCTTTCTCATTCTACTCTTTTGTCATGGCTCTGAAAGATGATCCCACTTATTTGCATGGAAGTTTGGCTGTCTGGGTAGTGTTTGGTTTCTGTTTCTTTCATAAAATTAATTCAAGTCATGGTTCAGTGAGAAGATGTATGGAGCTGATACTATGCCATGGGCGTTCTGCTAGGAAAAAGAGAACACAGCAGAAAAGATGGACTTCACGTGAATAATTTTAATGCAAATTGGAGATGCCATCTCCAGGAACACAGTGAGATCACGAGACAGGCGTGGTTGTGCAGAGACACGTCTCTGCACAAGTGACACATAAGCTGGGGAGAAATGGACAGAGAAGTTGAGGCACCTTGCGGACAAAGCGGAGAAGAGGAACAGGCGAGGCAGCCCTGGATGAGGACAAGGGTAGAGCATGTCCGAGGAGGAAGACAGACAACCACCAGGGAAGGCGCTCGGGGTGGCACCAGGTTCCCCGGTGCTGGTTCCCTGGCACAGAGCTCCAGGAGTAGGTTCTCCAGAGCCGGCATGGTCTACAGACAAAGAGCCGGGCTCAGAATCATAGACGTTCACCCCCATGAACAAGGAAAATGCCCCCCAAAATCTAAAAAACCAACAAATAACAGTCGCCCTTTCCAGCTTGAAAGGTGATGGGCTCCGAGAGATGTGCCTGGGGAGGGCTGAGAGCAGAGGCGGGACCGGGCATCGAGGATGGGACTCTCCGGGGCAGGAAGCGGGAAGACAGGTTGGGGGACAAGAGTGTGAGGGGACGGATGGGCCTTTGCACCTGCATTAACAGCTCAGGGGAGCCCCGCGGGCGGACTGTGCTTTGGGAACAGTGCTGGCTCGTCATTTAACTAAATGTGGTCACCAAGGTCCAGGATCTTCCCACGTAGTCCCAAGCCTGACCGTTCCTATGTAGGTGGGAGAAATCTGGGGATAAGATAGCTAATATTTTTAATTATTTTTTTTCAGATAGTCATAGGTTGAAATGCAGAAGTAAGAAAACCACCAGGAGATTACTACATGGAGAGTCTCACATAAACATAGCATGAATCAGCTAGTCGGAAGAATCAGCACCTGTATCCTTTGGATAAATTCCTAGTAGGACAATTCCTGGGCCATTGGATAATTCTGTTTGTAATTTTTTGAGGAACCTCCACACTGTTTCCCACAGTGGCTTACACGGTGGCTGTACCAGTTTGCCTTTCCACCAAGAGGAAGAGGGTTCCCGTTTATCCACATCCTTGCCAACATCTGTTGTCTCCTGAGTTGTTGATGTTAGCTGTTCTGACAGGTGTGAGGTGGTATCTCATTGTGGTTCTGATTTGTATTTCCCTGCTGATGAGTGATGTTGAATATATTTTTTATGTGTCGGTTGGCCATCCAGATGTCTTCTTTGGAAAAGTGTCTATTCATGTCTTCTGCTCATTTCTTCACTGGATTATTTGTTCTTCAGGTATGGAGTTTGGCAAGGTCTGTATAGCTTTTATTTATTTATTTTTAATTTTTTAATGTTTTTTTTTTTTTTTTGAGAGAGAGAGAGAGAGAGTATGTGTGGGGAAGGGGCAGAGAGAGAGGGAGACACAGAATTCGAAGCAGGCTCCAGGCTCTGAGCTGTCAGCACAAAGCCCGATGCAGGGCTCGAACTCATGAACTGTGAGATCAAGAGTTGGACGCTTAACCGACTGAGCCATCCAGGCACCCCAAGATTTTAAATACTAACGTTTTATCCGATATGTCATTTGCAAATATCTTCTCCCATTCTGTCATTGCCTTTTAGTTTTGCTGATTGTTTCCTTCACTGTGCAGAAGATTTTTATCTTGATGAGGTCCCAATAGTTCATTTTTGCTTTTGTTTCCCTTGCCCCCAGATACGTGTTGAGTAAGAAGTTGCTGCAGCCAAGGTCAAAGAGGTTGTTGCCTGCTTTCTGCTTGAGGATTTTGATGGCTTCCTGTCTTACATTGAGGTCTTTCATCCATTTTGAGTTTATTTCTGTGTATGGTGTGAGAAAGTGGTCCAGGGTCATTTTTCTCCATGTCACTGTTCAGTTTTCCCAGCACCACTTGCTGAAGCGATATTCTTTCCTGCTTTGTTGAAGATTAGATGGTCATATATTCATGGGTCCATTTCTGGGTTCTCTATCCCATTTCAACGATCTATGTGTCTGTTTTTTGTGCCAGTACCATACTGTATTTTTACTTCAGTCAGACTGTGTCAAATTCTTTTTTGTTGTCAATCAGTGTGACGGCCTGACTTTTTTTCTGTCACCTGTTTGTTGCACGAGTTGATTTTAGAATGTTGAACGGTCCGTGCAGGCTTGGAACAAATCCCACTTAATCATGGTGCGTGATTCTGTTTCCATGTCAGCGTATCCTAGAGGAATTTTATATCTAAGTTCATGAGACGTATTGGCCCGCAGTTTTGATATTTTTCTAGTGCCTTAGAATTCTTGGCGAGTATTATTGTATCAGGATAATATTGTCCATATAAAATAGCTTGTAAAGTGTTTCTCCCTCTTCCATTTTTTGAAAGGGATTATGTAAAATCACCTACATGTTTTAAGTTTAAATATTTGGTACAATTTTCCAATGACCTGTGTCTAGACCTTCCTTTTTTGGGACATTTTCAGTTACGAATTTAATTTCTCTTACGGTTATAGAATTATCCAGATCATCTACTTTCCCTCACCTGAGTGTTGGTAGTTTATGTTGGTAGTGAAGGAATTATCCCATTTCTGCTATGTTGTTTGACTTGAGGGAACAATTGTTTTCAGTGTCACTGGGGTATGATTTTAATGGCTGTAAGAGCTGTGGAGACAGTCTTGATTTCATCCCTGATTTGGGTGATTGTTTTGTCTCTCTGTTTTTGTCTCTTTTATTAGAGGTTAATCAATTGTACTGATTTTTTTGAAGAACCAGACTTTTGTGTCATTGACTTCTCTCGTTTCCCTGTTTTTATTTCATTAACCCCTAGTCTTCCGTTTACCATTTTGTTCCTTCTGTTTACTTTTAGCTTTATTTTGCTCTTCCTTTTCTAGTTTCTTGCGGTAAAAGTTGAGATTATTCATTAAGAGTTTTCTTCCTTTAGCGTATGAGCTTTTAGCACTGTAAGTGTCTCTCAGCACCTCTCTAGCGGCATCTCACCTATTTTGTTTGATATGTTGTATTTTCATTTTCATTTCATTCTATACACACAGTTGACCCTTGAATGACACAGGTTGGAACTGCACAGGTCCACCTATAAACAGATTTTTTCCCCAATAAATACAGAACAGCACAGTACATGTATTTCCTCTTCCTTATGAGTTTCTTAATGACATTTCTTCTCTCCAGCTTATTGTATTGTAAGAATACAGCATATAATACTTATAACATACAAAGTATGTCTTCATTGACAGTTTATGTTATCAGTAAGGCTATTGGTCAACAGTACACGATTACTTAGTTAAGTTTTGGGAGAGTCAAAAGTTATGCATGGATTTTTTACCTCACGGGGAGTCAGTGGCCCCAACCCCACATTGTTCAAGGGTCATCTATACACATGTATGTACATAGAATTCCCTTGAGACTTTGTCTTTGACCTCTGGACTATTTAGAACTATGTTTTTCATGTGCCTGTGTGCAGAGATTTGCCTTTCTGCATGATTTCTAATTTGATTCCATTATTGTTAGGGAACATATTGTGTATGATTTCAATTACTTTAAATATGTTGAGGTTTGTTTTATGGTCCGCAATTAACATATGACACATGTTGGTGAATATTCCGAGAGCATTTGGGAGAATTGCATGTTCTGTCATTTTTTGAGATCCATGTTAGATTTTGTGGGCTGATTGTTCTTTTCAAATCTTTTACACTCTTGCTTTTTTTCAATTAAGTAGATATGACAGTTGCCAAAATGCAGGATTGAAGTTTCCAATGCTCCCATGAGTTTGTCCATTTCCCCTTTCGGCTCTCCCATATTTTGGTTCATGTATTTGGGGGCATAACCACTGATTAGCTTGTGTCTTCCTGGTGTTTCGATCATTTATCATTAGGTAATGTCCTCCTTTGTCTCTTACAGTTTTTTCCCATTGAATGCCATTTTATCTAATATTGATATAATTACTGTCCTTTTTTAAAATTAATGTTTCCGTAGTACATTTTTTCCATTGCTTCACTTTCAGTCAATCCATGTTATTGAGTTTGAAATAGATTTCTAAGAAACAATAGAGAATTGGCTATGTTTTGAAATCCAGTTTGCCCAACCCTGCCTTTTAATTGATAGATTGATATCATTTACATTTAATGTAATTATTGATAAGTTGGGACACATATCTGCCACTTTATTATCTACTGCCTGTTTGTTTCCTCTGATTCTTGTTTTCCTGTTTCTCTTTTATTACTTGCCTTTCAATTATTGCTTCCTTTGAGTATTCCAAGTAGATTGATGGCATTTTTTTCAGGTTTCTCTTTGTAAAGGTTTCTTTGGCAGTCATTCTGGATGTGAATCACGGTCTACTGTTATCAGTGTTTTTACCAACTGGAGTGAAGCGCCACTTAGGTCCCATATGTTCCCTTCTGTTACACATCATTGTCTCGAGTATCACATGGGGCTATAATTTCTGTTTCCATTGTCGGATACGGTATGGAAAAATCATCTGGGAAATGCTATTCTATTGTATTTACCCTTATTTCAGCTCTTCTTTGTCTTAAGTCTGCTTGCAACAAACTTTCAGTTTTCCTTCATCTGTGAATGTCTTTATTGCACCTTTCCTTTCCTGAAAGCCTGAGACACCAGGTATAGAATTCTGGGTACTTGAAAAATTTCACATTTTCCTGGTCTCTATGGTTTCAGAAAATAAAATCTGCTGTTAACCTACTCCTATAGGTCGTGGATCATCTGTCTGATTGCTTTCAAGAATGTTTTTCAGCTTTCTCAAGTTTGTGACATGTTCTTGGTTTGGATTTTTGGGGGACATCCTACTTAGGATTTGCTCAATATCTTGGATCTATAGATTTGTGTCTTTTCCAAATGTGGGGAGCTTCAACCATTATTTCTTTAATGAATCTTTCTGTCCCAGTCTCTCTTCTCCTTCTGGTATTCCAGAAAAGCCATGTTGACTCTGTGTTATTGTCCCAAAGCCCTTCCCACTCTGTTTTTGTTCTGGTTCATTTTCTCTCTGTTGTTCAGATTGTGTAAATTCAATTGTTCTGTCCTTGGCTTTACTGATTTTGTTCTCTATCTGCACTCTGCTATTGAGACATTCAGACAATTTCTATATTTGTTATTACATTTTTCAGTTTATGACTTACATTTGGCTCTTTTTAAAATAATTTCTGTTTCTTTGTTGAGACTTTCTATTTTTTATTTTTTAATTTGTAGTTTCTTGTTGAATAATTTGTATGCTGGTTACTTTAAAACTCTTGTCAGAGAATTCTCAACATCTGGTTCATCTCAATGTTGACACCAATTGTCTTTTCTCAATTCAATTGTAACGGTCCTATTTTTTGTTATACTGGGCGATTTTCTATTTATCCTGGACAATCTGCCATTACTTTAGGAGACTGTGGGTCCTTTCTTATTTTTATTATTTAGTTCAGCAGGCAGCCACCCTACTTAGAGGCTTACTAAGACCTTACTGAGACTCTCTTGGTAAAGTAGACCCAAGGACTGCTCTGATGTTTCCCTTCTCTTGTCAGGGTTTTGCTTCTTCCTGCCACTGCTGTAATTATGACATAGATGGTCTGACTCCTCATGTGGAACTTCAGCAAACCCAAAGATCAAACTTCAAGGCAGATTTTTTGAAACATTGAACCGAAAACTGCAAAAGAAATTTGATGTTCTAGAGACAGGTATAGAAACTCTCTGGTGTTGCAACCATGTTTGTTTCAGAAATCTAAATCCTCAAGCTTGTTTTTTTCCATTTTTACCCCTCTTGAATGGTAAGATGCAGTTCGCCCACCCATGGTCTCATCACTGTCCCAACAAGTGTTCTGCTATACTCACCATTCTGCTTCCAAATCCTTGCCTTACCTTGATGCTTCATTCCAGGCAACTAACGGCGATATTAATGTGACTACATGTTCACAGTTACCAGTATACAATTTCCCATCAGTGTAAAAGTTATCCTGCCTTCAAATCCAACGTCGTTAAATAATCAGTCCCAAGTTTCCGTGTTTGCAGTTCTTCTCACCTCCACAATCCCTGCAGACAGCAAATATGTATTAGTGAGAACACATTTAGAAAAACAGTAGCTTCTCTAGATATTTTGAGTGAAGATATATGTAACAGGGGCAATTAACCATTAGAAAGTCTGTGAGGGAAAGGGCCAAAACGCCATTTTTCAAGAATCTCCTGTGCAAGGATTTTAGGCACGCCACTCTCACAGGTCCCAACAGCTCACGGTGCCAGAGGGGATGATTATCTAGGAATTTTGGAGTCTTTGAAAGTCACTATCAATGACCTCAGCTACTGCCTGAAGCTGGTGCTGGAGAAAAGGACTTTTTCCTTCTCTCTTATTTCCCAAGTTACGTGTGAATGTCTTGTATGGCTGAAATAGAAACTGGAAACACAAAGAAATTGTGACAAATGTTGATCCATAGGCACCTCTGCTCTGCAGGGCAACAGTCAGTAAGGGTTGGAGTTGGGGCGCCGGGTGGCTCAGTCAGTAAAGCCTCTGACTCTTTTTGGCTCAGATCATGATCCCAGGGTATTGGGATCCAGCCATATGTCAGGCTCTGCTCTTAGCATGGAACCTGTTTAAGATTCTCTCTCTCTTTCCCTCTGCCCCTCTCTCCCACTCTCTCTCTCTCTTCCAAATAAATAAAAATGAAAAAAAATTTAAAGAAAAGGGAGGATTGATGCTGTATTTTCAACAGGATGAGCACCATGAGGGGCACTGGCCACCTGCCCTCAGGGACTCAGACCGGCACCCCTTCCCATAACTTTTCCTACTGACTTTCCTCCCATGCCAGGAAACATTAACATCAATTTTTCCCCATTTTGCACATAGCAATGTCTCCCACGCTTTCATTCATTGCTTACATTTGAAATGTAAATACTTTCACGTTATTTCTCTTCCTCCCTCTCTCTAGAACTCTAAAGCACATCCTTGTATTTGTAATTCATATTTTAAAAGATTGAGGAAGGGCTCTCACTGACCAGGACCAAGTACCTTCCCTCCCCTAGATTCCCCTTGATGTGAAATGTTGGGGTTCAGGAGAGAAAGGTCAAGAAAGAATTCTTGAGACATCTTTGGTGCAGAAAAAAAAAAGGGTGGTTTTATTAAAGCATGGGGACAGGCTCCTAGGCAGGAAGAGCTGCCCTGGGGTCATGAAGAGTGGCTCATTACATACCCTCAGGTTGGGAAGGGGTCAGGGATAGCATAAGTCTAAGGAATTTTGAAAACAAGGTTTCCAGGACCTTGAGCTGCTGTTGGGAAAACGTCATTTATTCCTGTTTAGTAAAACCTCAGTCACGAGCCCCTTCAGATGTATATCAGGGGCCATGAGCTTGGAGTATAATTGCCAACATACACTTAGGGGATAGAGATAAAGAAGGTTTCCAAAGGGATTTTCATATGTTAAAGTAGACTTACAGGAACCTGGAGGTCTGGCTAATGTCAAGCTAAGATCTCTTCCTGCCTTTAGCAACGTATTAACACAAACAGCTTGAGGAATGTCACTCTGCCTGTTCCTAGGACTTGCCAATGGGCTGTAAGTTATAAGGAAATTTAACTTTTTTCTTTTGCCTTTGTGGGTCACATCATTCTCCCCTGAACAATTTTGATCCTTAAATCTTTAAGGTTGCTGAGGGTGGAAGGTCTTCTCTTCTGTAATTTCTTCCTACTAAATAAGGGTGCAGAGATGTCCCTATTTATGGGTCACCATTGGTCAGTTAGGGATCTAGGAGTTATGAAAGGCAGAGGCAGTCGAATCCAAGGGAGACCCCATGTATGGATCTTCCCAAGTGGAAAGGGTCATCTAGAGACTTCAAGTTCTGGCAGTGAAGGAGTCTAGACACCAGAGGACATGGGAGAAAACATGATTAGAATAACAAAAAAGGAAAGAAGCCCACGTAAGAGTCCTTTGATAGTTGACAAAAATCCTCCTCCAGTCCAGGAGTTTAACCAATCATTAATGGAAAGAGAGGGATTGTTTAAAAACCATTTTGAGTATTTATGTCCGTTAGAAATCCAGAAATCTTTCTGTGGTCATCTGGAGTGTACACACAGCATTCTGTGTTTATGAGGGCACGAGTCCCACCTTGTGCCATTCTCTTTTGTAAAACTGCTTTACACATTTGTGTTACTTCAGTATTTTTGAAGGAAATGCTATTTTGAGTGTCATTTAGAGCTTTGACCATGTGCTTATGGAGAGCTTCCATTCACCAAACAACATCCTCCAGTCCCAAAGAGGAATCCAAGATGAATGCTCAGTGGTCATGCCGCTGAAACACAGAACACGTCCACCATTGTTTCACATTTGGAGGGTTGGCTGGGTTGGTCATGGTTTTACTAATGTGTCCATACATCCAGGTAAACCCAGAGTACAGCGGCCTATCCAGCTGGGGGAGGCCGTGGACACAAGTCAGAGCCACATAGCCATGGGTCCCATTAGGGGCCGCTCATCTGATTCTGGGCCTCTGTGAACTGCAGTCAAAATATCAAAGACCATTGGGTATTGGAGGGCCACCTTTTGAATTCGTGGGTGACTATGAGTTGTGTCCGGTCAAAGGTGGCTGCTGTCTGCTTGGCTAAAACCTCTATTTGCAGTTTTGTGTCAATAGAGGTGGCTCCTGGGACAAATACGGCAATCAAGACGCCCTCTTTGTTTAATGTTTAGGTTAACAATATCCTGATTATGAGGAATCATTGGCAAGTGGGAGAAGACTTGTCTCAGGAGATAAGGACACTTCCAAGTGCATCATCCAATCCAGTCACAAGGAAAGTGGGGCCATCTGTCGTCTTCCCAAGCCCAGAGCTAACCCCACGGAATGGCTGTTAAGGAGTGATTTTGTCACCCTGGCTACACAGAATTGGTCAAGGTGATAGTTGGGTTATACAACTGCTGGGGAATCCACCTCATTCCCCAGCTGTTCAAATAATCATATGCCCATAGGGTCCTGTTACTATCCCCACAGAATAACAAGCATGAAGATTATCTCTACATGAGCTGTTGTGGCAATTTCTCTGACATTTCCCTCAAGTTGTCTAGTTTAAGCAGACAACATTCAAAGCATCAGAGCTAGAATTGAAATCTGCAGAGGTGTGTTACTGAAACATAATTTTCTCTCTAACATCACCCTTATCCTCAGAGATGGCCAAACCAAGACTAATTTATTTGTAAAACAAGTCTAATTTTAATAAGCTTGGCTTATTTACCTAAGCTCAGCAAGAATAGTAGGTGGCCATATAGATCTTTTTTAAAGTCTGCTTTGCTGGAACTTTTATAAGGAATCTATACTGAATGTTTAGTAGTCTCTCCAAGCCAGAAGCCAAGTCAAGTACTTGCATCAGACAGGCCTGCAATTCCTGTGGAATTGGGCGAATTCTTCTCCACGAGGTCCCCAATTTCCTGCACCTGCCAGAGAAGTGACCTTCTGTACTCACCTGGAGAGGCTGTTGGGATCTCTGCCAGCAGGTATCAGGCCAACATTTCCAAGGGACTTTACAGCTCCGTGTTTCACAAAGCCCACTTCGATTCCTTAAAGCTGTCTGGTCGTGTCTGAGTCTATGCATGACTCTCATATATGACATTCCAGTCAAAGCCTTGGTACAATAACCAATGTTCCCAATGGTGTCCTGCTGCAAGGAGAACAGATTCTTATTGAACTTAAGCAAATAACTATGATTGCCATGCAAGAAAGAATACTCACTGAGACTTTCTGAATAGAGAGAAAAATTAAATGTCTCAATTCGTTCACAAAGGAAGACTTTATCATATTTCTGTAAGTCACAGATAGCTTAAGAGAAAGTTTCCTTAATCTGGAAGAGCAAACACTGGACAGCCAGTACTGTTGCAAACAGCAGTCACAAAAACTTGTTCAGTTCACTTAGTCCCATGTTACTAATTCTTACTCAGTTTGAATGCAGCTTTTTAGGTAGTTCTGGAAATTGTTACCCATTTCAGTTTCATGATCCTAAAGATACCAAATACCTGTATTTGTCAAAAAAAAAAAATCCTTTCTATGAATCCTTTCTATGAATCCTTTCTTAAAATCCTCCCTGAGGATGAAACTCATTTTGTCAGAGCATCAGAACAATAACTACAAATGACAAAAACTCAGAAACAGACATTGTTAAAGATCTGATGATATGAGAGCTCATTATAATGTAGCTGACGAGGAAATTCAGTTATTTCTGTGACATAGAACACTGCAATAATCAGAAAATCAAGTGATGACCTTATCCCAGAACATAACATACCGAATAAACAAGCCTAACTAGTCAAAGAGACTTGGTTTACAGTTTAAATCTCATGGAAGTTTGTTGAAACCCTTAGGAAGTTTTAAAGCACATGTCGAAAGAGGATTAGGGATCATCAAAGACTTGATAAAGACAAAACATAGAAACTGGTTTTTCTGGGCAGATAAAGAAAGAAAACAACTTTGTTTATATTTTCTTATCAAGAGCAGACCAGCAATTCAGGAAAACTTTGTCTTTTTAACAGAGTAAGCAGAATACCAATGTATTTTTAAAATCCATTCATTTTAACCCTAGTCCCTCCTGACCACACATAAAATTCTTTTCCCAAGATTTCCCTTCACAAACCTTCTACAACTTTCCTCTGCCCTCAGATTTTGTCCCAAGCCATCTCTCTCCCAAACCAGTCTCATTTAGGACAAAATTACCTTCTTTCACCTCCAACAAAAATGCATTCCGTTCCTTAGACCTTTCTTATACACACATAGTTGTTTCCCTCATGTCCACCACTTAGCAGAATTTTAACTCTTAGAAACCTTAGTCTCCAGTGAAAACTAAGTAGTGACCAATTGTGAACTGTTACACTGAAATTCTTCAGATGGCAAATTTATGAATTAGTTAAGCACAAAGCATATTTTCCCAACAGATTTAAATATCCTTAATTTCTTTGCAACGAGAAGCCTAAAACACAAGCCTGTGTTCAGTAATCGATGGTTCAGAACTCCATCCTATTTGGGAAAGACCCAGATATCCAATGAATTCAATCCCAATTTATCATCCAAATGAAATTTTAAAGTTTCAGGTTACCAAAGACTTTGTAGCTATCTTAACAATTACCCATGAAAACTTTGAGACAAAATTAACCATCATTTTGCATCATCTCTTTGTTGACAGAGATAACATGAGTTTATTTGACCTTTAGTAAACCTTGGTAGAATAAAAGTTTCATATTTAATGCTGATAACTCTGAAGACAGATCTATCTTAATTAAACCAACAGACTTAAATTAGTTTAAATCCCAAATTATGTCTCACCTGGGTCCACTTAGAAGTCAGTCAATTTGTTCCCCATTGTCAGTTTTGTCCTGGGACACTGGTGGGGAGATCTGAGGTGGGTGGTCCAGGGGGGTGCTCTCTGCTCCTCAACAGGGAGTGGAGAAGGAGAAAGGTCCTAAGCAAAGGGTCATCATCCAGGCAGCTGAGCTCTTAAGGAAGGTCACTCTGCCTGTCCCAAGAGCTTGTCCGTGGGCTGTAAGGATATTTGATTTTTTCTCTCTCCTTTGTTTCCACTTCACTGCTCTTACCCTCCTTCCCCTTCCCAGAGACAGTTGTGTCCTGCCCCCTTCTCTACAGGACTCTTCCCCAAACTCAGTTTTGATTGGGTTACTTTTCTTAAAATCTGTAAATTCACCTTTAAGATTTAAGATTTAAGATTCACCTTTAAGATTTAAGACAGAACGCCTCGTCTGTCTGACATAAAGTCTCTCCATGTGACTAATATTTCCTACCCAAACATTTTATGTCTCATTGATCGTATTGTGGTACATTCTCTAAACCAAGTACAAATGGGTCCATTGTTCACCACTGAGGATAAACTTGACCTTGCTCCTAGTGATACAGACTTTACTCATTTTTCCCAAGGGCATTTCAAAGGACCCTCACCGATGTTTACTTTGACCCAGATCCAACCTCGAAGACACCACAGGCCAGTAAGCAATTGGACAAGCAGACAGGTACTCACAACTCATAGTGCAGTGACTGAGCAGGACCCAGGGTGAGAGGAGCAGATGTGGGGTGACCACTACAGGGGTAAGACATGACAGGCCTGATCCAGCTTGTGAGGAATGTGGGGAGCCTCGGGCAGAAGACAGGGTGAGGACCTTTGAGGCAATGCAAAAGCTAAAACTTAGTATGTCCAGAGACCTACAAATTGGCCAGGATGGGAAATAAAGGAGCCTATGTCAGTGTAGAAAGAAATGGGACAGGAAGGGCCACCTGCAATCCTATTATTAAAGATCATGTGGCCATGCTTCAAAGCTCAGGCTTCATCTCAGAGCTAGTAGGTGGCTTTGGAATACTTCTCATCAAGGCAATGGCATAATAAAGTTTGAAGTTTATGGAGCTATGATATAAACAGTTCTGCAAAGAATAAATCGGAAGGCACTGGGGTTGGACACCATGAGGTAGAGTCGGGAGGCGGCTCTCGTGGTTCAGGAGGGACATGAGAGCCTCTGCTGAAGCCGTGCAGTGGCAGAGAGGGGGCCATGTCCATGTCTCCAGGGGACAGGGTAGACAGGGGACAGTGGAGGAGGGGTCTGGGCTGTGCACTGGCAGGGACCGTGCCCCAGGCATGCAGTGGATAACGGCTGAAGATTCGCAGATTAAGGAGAATCTGAGCTCAGTCTGGGACGTGCTGGGTCTGCAGCTTTGATGGGCAGTCCAGGTGGAGAGGCTCGGTGGGCAGTGGGTGTGGAGCCAGAAAGACACAAGGTGAAAACATTGATTTGAGGAATCCTACGGACCGGTGATGAGTGCTCATGATAGACCTGGAACATACTCTTAAGGAAAATCTATGTTTAAAAAAGGGGCACATGGGTGGCTCAGTCAATTAAGTGTTCAACTTTGGCTCACGTCATGATCTTGCGGTTCCCGAGTTTGAGCACCGCATCAGGATTCTGTGCTGACAGCTGGGAGCCTGGAGCCTGTTTCGATTCTCTGTCTCTCTCTCTCAAAAATGAAATAAACATTAAAAAAACTTTTTTAAGGCAGAGGAATTCAGCTGCATTCTAAACATAAAAGATACAAAGAAATAGAAGAAGAAGGAGGACAAGATGATCTGAGGAAGCTGAGGCAGGACAGCATTTCCAGGAGGGAACAGCCGACCCTGACTCAGCAGAGGAACCTGAAAGGCAAACCAGGAGGCCATTCATGACCTTGTTGGGAAACACACTAGCTGAAAACCCGGAGCAAGTCCTCCCCGACACGGCCACCTGCCAGGCCCTTCCTCATAGCACGTCCCCAGCCCAGGCGTTCCTGAGAGATGCCAGACAGTCATGCTTCGCCACGAAGACAAAATCAGATCCACTCTAACAAAGCTCATAATCTTCAAGCAATCCGATGCCTGTCAAAACAAAACTCAGCACACTCTAAAGAAAGAATTCAAAATGCAGTCACTCAAGAATGCAACGTTTACAATTTCCAGCATCCAGCTGAGATTTATTAGTCATATGAGAAAGCCAGGCACTGGGAGCCCCAACCAGAAAAGAAAAATTTGTTAATGGATATCATATAAAACCATGGATGCCAGAGACAAAGCAACTGGTAGACGAGGTCTGTGATGAAGCCATCACGAGTGTATTCAGTTATTTAAGGAGAAGCATGAACATAATAAAAGGAGAATTCGAAGAAGTGTAAAAAAAAAAGTCAGTGCAACTTCTAGAGACAGAAAATACTGTATCTACAATAAGAAAGTACCACGGGATGGAGTGAACAGCACATCCATAGCTGCAGATGAACAGAGGGAACAAAGACCAAACCATTGCAAAGTAATCCCTGACTGGACAATACCAAAGGCCAAGCACAGTTTCACTGGGAGTCCCAGGAGGAGAGGGGAAAGAAATATTTGAAATAATGGCCAATTTTTTCCTCCAAATTGAGTGAGAACTGTATTTCCACATATACAACAACCTAGGTCAATCACAAACAAGATAAACACACACACACAGCAAAGCAAAGCACATCATAATAAAATTGCTGTAAGCCAGAGGAAAAGAAATTTTTCTTTATTTGGAGAGACACATAGATAGCATGAGCGGGGGAGGGGAAGAAGGAGAGAGTAAGAGAGATAATTCCAACAAGGCTCTTTGCTGTCTGTGCAGAGCCTGATGCAGGGCTCAATCCCAAGAACTGTTGAGATCGTGACCTGAGCCGAAACTAAAAGGCAGGTACCTGACCGACTGAGCCACCCAGGTGCCCCGAGAAAAAGAAAAATTTTAAAGAAACCGGAGAAAAAAAACCCAAACATACAGGTGACCAAAGTTGAAAACGAATGCTTGCTTCTTGGCAAAGACCAGAGGAAAGTGAAACATTACAGAGAAAAATTAAAGGGGATTTAAGTAAATTGAAATGTGTATCAAGCTCATTGTTTGGAAGACTCAATTAAGCTACCCTTTGTCCCCAGATAGGTCTATTTATTCAACACATTTCCGGTAAAAATTCCAGCAGCATAACGGTATAACTTGGTAAGCTCATTTCACATTTTATGGACATGCAAACGTTCCAGAATAGCCAGCCCATATTGGTAGGAACAAATTTAGAGAATTTACACTGTCTAATTTAGGTCTTACAATGAAGGATGGACCCACAGATCATTGGAACGAAATAGAGGACCTCAAAATAAACCAAGATAGCTACAGTCAGTAGATTATAACAATGGTGCCACGGTAGTTCTTTGGGGAAATGATAGGCATTTCAAGAAAAATGTCAACACGACCAGATAATCCCACAGTGGAAAATAGACCCATCGCAGTCCCCAACACACACAGATAATTCCAGTGTGTCATGCACGGAGAGGCAAAACTTCTAACAGAAATCAGAGAAGAGTATCTTTGCAAATTCAGTGCCCCATAGAGTTTTCCTAGTCGGGTCATATAAAACACTAACCAAGAGCAACACAAAATGTTAAAAATTTTAAAAACTGAAATGTAGACTCTATCAAAATTTAAAACGTTGTGCTCATAAAAAGGGCGTCATGAAGATAACAAAAAGGCAAGCTGTTGACTGGGGGGAAATATCTCCAAGCTGTATATCTGGAAAAGGTTTGTAGACGGAATAGATAAATGTTATCTATGATATATAAATATATCATAAGGTACAAAGAAACCAACAAGAAACACATTAAAATTTGCAGAAACGTGAACAGACGCTTGACGGAGAAAGAAAAACAAATGATCAACGGACGCTGATGGTGCTGGACATCACCGGTCACCAGGGAGATGCAAATAAAGCCACACTGTGAGACCCTTTCACACCCACCAGAATGGCCACAATCGAAAGTGACAGACGATACAGGTATTGACAAGGGCGTGGGGTAACCAGAAACTCACGCGTCGCTGACGTCAAGGTCCACCCCCACATCCATTCTCACAGTTGAACGTGCGCCAGCCACAGGACCCCAAACCGCATGCCTGGCCCCTGCCCCCCAAATAAAAACATGTGTCCACAGACCAACAAATGTTCATAGCAGCCAAGACTGAGGGGGGAAGAAGAAATTAGATAAAACACCTTATACCCATGCAACCGGCACAACACTCAGCAAGAAAACCCCAAACCTATGGATACACACGACCATATGATTCCCGCGTTTGAGCACAAGCGGCCTGACACAGATAAATGCGATCTCTCTGAAATTGTCTCCACAACAGACGAAATCAACCCAAGACACCCCGGACTGTGGCTGTTTCTGATGGCAGGTGTGGTTGACTTGAAAGGGGCATAAATCTATGCCAACATTCAGCAAGCCGTGAGCTTAAAGTTTCCGCCTTTGGCTGGACGGGAATTGCACCTCAGTACCTGGGCCGGAAAACCAGAACCGAATACATTGTGCATGTTGAACGGGGCATAATCACGCATGACAGGACAAGACGGCCGGTGGGCAGGGGGGACCCGGATTCAAAGCCCGCGGTTAGCTGGGTGTCCTCAGGCAATAATCTGCCTCCTCCTCTTATAAAGAAAGGATGGCCGGGAGGGAGGTGTGGGGTTAAATGAAGTAATGGAAGTACGGTAGTAGGAACAGAGCCCACAGGGAGTAAGCTGTGTAGACCCTAACTGGCCACATTGTTCCTACTGATGCGTAAATGCAGTTACACAAAGTGTGTAAACAGCAACACCCCTTGGATTACTCAACGGGCGGTTCCCTCTGGAATGCAGATCGCCACCAGCAATGATGCAAAAAGCGCCTGAGACAACTTAGCTGGAGTTCCAGTGTAATTACGAAGGAGCCCTGCTTTGAAAATTAAAGCCTATTAAAAAGAATAATAATAATAATAAAAAAAAAACCAAAAGGCAGCACTTGCATTTACAGAATAAATAGCCAAACAAAAAAGAACAAATTTGGAGGATTGTGTCTCCCTCTCTCTCTGCCCCTGCCCCACTGGCGCTCTGTCTCTCTCTCTGTCTCTCAAAAATAAATAAACATTAAATTTTTTTTCACATCACCAAAAGCCTGGGGTTTTGCACTCAGAGCACAGGGGGTCTTGGAGCAGCGGGGTGTCTGCTGGGGAAAGGGAGGCGACAGGACGGCCCAGACTGGCTGGGACCACCCTAGTATTTACTGAACTGGCCTGGAACACGGAATAGAGAACAGGAGAGTGACAGGTGTGCACCATGGGGACGGGAGGCACCGGACCGCCTGTGGGGACTTGGGGGATCCCTGGGCAGGTGCCCGGGCTGCACAGGGATGGGACCCTGTCCTCCCGGCTGCGGGCTGAGAAATCGAGGCAGGTCCCTCCCAAAGCAGACCTCACACAGCCTCCTGCAGTGGTGGCCAGGCGAGTTCAGAGAGGGTGGAGTCTTTTTCCTTTTTCTTTAAAGGCCTGGTCAGAGAAGCAGCAAGCCTGGGTTCTAAGTGGCCACATTTCTATTTGCTGTCTCTCCAAGTGGCTAGATCTCCACCGCTGCCCTGGCACCAGGAGCTGTGAGGAAGGTTAATCACCTCAGCTCTGAGGCTCCATCGGTTCAGGCTGTGGAGTCCCGGGGCCGAGTGCCTTGTGGCTGAGACCCCAGGGCACCCCGGCAGGTGCCCCACGGGCAGGAGCTCTCGGGGAAGCTAATCATCTCTCTCCCCAAAGGCTCATCGCAGGAAAGTATTTGCTCCAACAACTCACGATAAAAGCTTGCCCCACAAGGCGCCTGGGGGGCTCAGTCAGTTGGGCGTCTGACTTCCGCTCAGGTCATGATGTCACAGTTCGTGGGTTCGAGCCTCTCATCGAGCTCTGTGCTGACAGCTCAGAGCCTGGAACCTGCTTCGGATCCCGTGTCTCCCTCTCTCTCTGCCCCTTCCCCACTCGTGCTCCGTCTTTCTCTGTTTCAAAAATAGATAAACATAAAAAATAATTACAAAAATAAAGCTTGCCCCACAATTAACCATCTGAATTTGAAACTGGTTTTATAATCCCCTCCCCCAACCCTGTGTGAGCCCAGGGAGGAGGCTTAGAGGCCAGAGGGGTTTCAGGTCTTCGCCCAGGATGCCCAGTGGGAACTGCGCACTGGATGTGCTGAATGAGGATGATTGGTGATCTACACAGTGCTTGTTCAACTACAGTATTTGCCAGAGTTTTATGTTGGTGCGTAAGACGGTGGTAATGGGGCTTGAGAGCCTGGCTGGTATCTTCGATTCCGTACAATGCATTATTGGTTTTACTTCACATATAGGAGTGAGGGCCTGCGTGGCTCAGTGGGTTGAGTGTCCAACTCTTGATTTCGGCTGAGGTCATAATCTCCTGGTGCATGAGATCAAGTCCCATGTCTGGCTCTGTGCTGAGCTTGTAGTCTGCTTGGGATTCTCTCTCTCTCTCTCTCTCTCTCTCTTTCTCAGGATTCTCTCTCTCTTCCCCTCTTCTGTTTGTTCTCTCTCTGTCTCAAATACAATTTCTAAAAAATCCTAAAAAGAAAAACCATAACGAAGTGAAACTATCTTGTCTCTGAAACTTGCAATATCTCGTCATTAAGGATCGTGCTTGTCCGAGGGAGAAAGCTACCCTGAATGGCGCGCTCACGATTTGGGTAACACACTGGTCAGAAGAACAACACAATCCGGCCAGATGATCAGAAAGGCTTTCCAGGGTCAGCTGTGATGGAGCCCGCACAACTTTGTGACCATCCCTGGTGCCCCTGCCCCGTCGGCAGGCCCACCCCACCCACAGTCCCTGTCACTACAGAGCAGTCTGCATTTTCTAGAGTTTCATGTAGAGGAAACCAAACAGTACATGGTCTGTTCTGGCCGGCTTCGTTCACCAAGTCCAGTGGTTAGGGATTCATCCGTTCAGCTGTGAGTGTGAATTTTCATTCCTCTTTCCTCCGGACTTTACTCCATTACCTGCATGCGTCTCGATCTGTTTCTCGTTCACAGGTCACCGAGCATCTGGGCTGGTTCCCAGTATCTTGGGGCCCTGACCACCTGTGGGAGCCCTCATATGGGCACATGTTTCCTTTTTCTCTTGGGCAAAACTTGTAAGAGGATGGCTGGGTCACTGGCTGTGTTCAGCATTTTCAGAAATGGTCAAACTTTTTTTTTAATTAAGTTTTTTTTAGGTTTATTTATTTATTTATTTATTTTGAGAGAAAGAGAGTGAGTGGGGGAGGGGCAGAGAGCGAGGGAGAGAGAAAGAATCCCAAGCAGGCTCCGCACTGTCAGCGCAGAGCCTGATGCAGGTCTTGAACTCACTAACCGTGAGATCATAACCTGAGCCAAAATCGAGAGTCAGAAGCTTAACCAACTGAGCCACCCAGGCTCCCCCAAACTGTTTTCAGAAAGGAGTTCCCATTCCAGAGTGTATGAGAGTTCCAGTGACCCCGCACCTGAGTCAGCACTGAGCAGGGAGTGGCTTCCCGATGCAGAACATTCCGACAGGTGCAGGGAGAACTCGATGCGGTTCCCACTGCCCTGCCCAGTCTCTACAGCAGCCTTCTGCGGGCTTTTATTTCTCCTTTACGTCTCTGTGTTTCTCCTTTAGTGAGGTTCACGTGTTTGCCATTTTTCAGGTTTGATTAGTATTGAGCCCTTCATCTTATGTACGATTTGTAAATATTTCTTCCAGAAGTTCGTAATTTTAATGAAGTCTAAATGATATACTTTTTCTTTAGCGGCTTGTTTGGTTTCTAAGAAATCCTTGCCGCACCCACTCACAAGTGTATTATTCTGTGTTTTCTTGCAGTATGTTTGACAGCTAAGTTTGTAATCAATTTTGAGTTCATTCTAGCATATTGTGTACAAGAAGTTTATTTTTCTTGTGTATGGATGCCCACTTGTTCTAGTTAATAAATTCTCCCCTCACCGCACTGCCCACTTGCCTCTTCAGAAAACAAATCAGCCGTATTTCTACCAATTGGTCTATTTGGGGTCCACCGATCTGTCTCTCTTGATGCCAATACCACACGGTCTTGATTAGTAAGGGCTTAAAACAAGGCATGAAGCCAGGGAGTGGAAGCTCTCTGACTGTGGTCTTCTGCAAAGTTGCTTTCTAGATCCTTTACACATTCACATCAATTTTAGAATCAGCTTTCCAGTTTCCACGAAAGACCACTGACATCCTGATTGAGGTTACACTGAAGCTATGGGTGAATTTGCAGAGAATGGGCACATCCACACTTGGCTGACCTCTGGCCAAGAACACAGTGTACCCTGGTAAGCGTGTCGTGTGCACTTGAAGAAGAATGTTTACTCTGCTGCTGTTACGTGAACTGTTCTATACATTGTGACTACACATGTTTGCCAATAATGTTCTACAATTCTTCTGTATCCTTACTGATTTTCCATTGGGATTTTTCCCTATCAATTATTGGGTGAAAACTGTTGAAATTTCCAAATATAAATTGTGACTTTGCCTATTTCTTCTTGCAGTTCTAAAGCTTTCTGCCTTATCAGTTATGAAGGTCTGTTATCTGGTGCATACAAATTTAGAATTGCTATATTTTCTGGATTGAATGACACCACTATGAGTATGAAATTCTCTTTATTCCTGAGACTATCACTTGCTATGAAGTTGACTTTGATGCTCAAACAGCTACTCCAGCTTCTTTTGATGAGAGTTAGGTAAAGCCTATGCCCATCCTTTAACCCTTAGCCAAACTTTGTCTTTATGCTTAAAGTGGATTTTATATAATAGCATATCATTGAATCTTGCTTTTTTATCCAATCTGACAATCAGTCTTTTTTTTCATAATTAAACTTTTTATTTTGGAATAATTATAGATTCACATACAGTTGTAATAAAAACTAATACCCAGAGATCTCATGTATTGATTACCAGTTTCCCCCAAATGTAACATCTTGCAAAACTATAGTAAAATATCCTAACCACAGTTCTGACATGGATGCAGTCAAGATGCAGAACATTCCATCCCCACAGGGACCTTGCATGCTGCAAGGTCATCATCACACACAGTGACCTCCCACCTACTCTCTCTTTAATCCTTGACAGCCACTAATCTGTTCTCCACTTTTATAATTTTGTCATTTCTAGAATCTTCTATACATGGAATCATCCAGTATGTAACTTTTGGGATTTGACCTTTTCTACTCAGCATGATTATTCTCTGCAGACTAGTCTAGGTTGGTGTGTGTATCATAGCTCTTTTCTTTGCATTGTCCAGCAGCACTCAGTAGAATGGATGTATTCTGGTTGGTGTAACCATTTGCAGATTAAAGAGCATCTGCGTTGTTTTCAGTTTGGGGCTGTTACCAATAAAGCTGCTGTAAACATTGATATACAAGGTTTTGTGTGAACTTGGGTTTTCATTATTCTGGGAGAAATGACCAAAAGTGGAAACAGTGGGTCAAGTGGTAGCGGCATGTTTAATTTCATTAAAAATTGTCGATATTTTTCCAGAGAGGCTCTACAATTTACATTCCCACCAACAAGAGATATGATCTGTATCCTTGCTGGCATTTCATGTTATCATACTTTTTATTTTCACGTCTCATAGGTGTGGACTGATACCTCATGGTGGTTTTAGCTGGCACTTCCCTGAAGGTTCATGACGTTGCATGTGTTTTCATGTGCTTATCTGCTATCTGTATGTTTTCTTGGGTGATACATCCCTCCGTGGATTTTGCCCATTTTCTAATTGGGCTGGTTTTTTTTCTTTTATTGTTGACTCCTGAGAGTTCTTTATGTATTTAGATACTAGTCCTGTGCCAAATATGTGGTTTGCAAATATTTACAATCTTGTAAATCTATTCTTGTCCTTTTGTCATCTCATTTGACTCTGCAGAGCAAAGGCTTTGCATTTTGACAAAGCCCAGTTTATCAGTGTTACCATTTATGCTTTTAGTGTCAAGTCTAAGATCTGTGCCTACCTTTGATCCTTAAGCTATTCTATCGTTGTTGTTTTTTTCCCTAAAAGTTTTATGTTTTATGTTTTACACTGAAGTCTATTTTGAGTTTACTTTTACATAAGGCATGAGATTCAGGTTGGGGTTCTTTGTTCTCCAACAAAGTACCAATGGTTGGAGCACCATTTACCAGAAACACTGTCTTGCCTCCATGGGATTGCTTTTGCACCTTGGTAAAAAAAAAAATGCATTTGGGTGTATCTGTGAGGATCTGTTTCTGGGGTCTCTGCACTATTCCACTGAACTGTGCATCTATCCCATCAACCAATGCCAAATAAATGTGACTGCTGTAGATACATAATAAGTCTTGAAAGCAGGTAGATTGATTCCTCCCACTTTATTCTTTTTCAAAGTTGTTTTAGCCATTCTAGTTCCTTTGCCTTTATATATAAATTTTGGAATAATTATATGGTGCCTGGAAACTTTTCTGGGGCTTGGATAGACTTTATACTTTATAAAGTATAAAAGTATACTTTAAAAGTATAAAAGTCTGGATATACTTTAAACCTGTATATTAATTTGGAGAGAATTGGCTTCAAAACTGTATTGGGTCTTCCCATCCATGAAGATTTACATATATTTTTTGAGAGATTTTAAATAGTATAGTATTTCAAATTTTGTTATCCACATGTTCACTGCAAGTATATATAAAAATAGTTGATTTGTGTATTTGTCTTCTATCATGTGACATCACTGAACTTACTGGAAATGTAGATTTCTTGGGATATTCAATGTAGATAATTATGACATTTGCAAACAGACAGCTTTCTCCTTCCTTCCTCCCTCCCTTCCTGCCTTCCTTCCTTCCTTTCCTTCCTTCATTCCTTCCTCCCTTTCTTTTTGATATTCATGCCTTCTGATTCACTGACAAAAACTTCCAGCACTATGTTGAATAAGGGTGTTGAGAGCAGATGTCCTTGCTTCCTTCTTGATCTGAGAGGTATCTTAGTCACCCCAAAGTTCTGGAGGCTGAAAGTCCTAGATCAGGGGGTCAGCATGGCCAGGTTCTGCTGGTGGCCTGTGTCCAGCTTACAGATAGCCATTTTCTTGTCATATCCTTGAAAGGCAGGAAGTGTGTGGGAGCTCCCTGGGGCCTCTCTTAGAAGGGCACCAACCCCATTTATGAAGATTATACCCTCACGACATAGTCACTTCCCAAAGGTCCCATCTCCCACTGACCATCACCAGGGCAGTAGGGATTTTCACATGTGAACTCGGGGACATGAAGATGCAATATACAGCAGTTGGGATGTATTCAGTCTTTCCTCATAAATATAACATTAGCTGTAGTTTCCGTATTCTAATCTTTATCAAGCTGAGACAGTTTGCTTTTATCCCTAGCCTGCTGAGTTATTGTCATGAGTGGGTGGTAGATTTTGCCAAATGTCTTTTCTGCATCTGTTGATATGATCGTGTGATTTTCTTTTTAGAAATAATGCCATGTAGTGCAGTAATCGACATGGGACTACTGAACCAGCGTTTTACACCTGGAAGAAGCCCCACTTGGTCACAGTGTATAATTCCTTTTACATATTGCTGGGTTCTAACTGCTAGCATTCAGCAAAATGGTTTTGCACATGTGTTTATGTGGGAAGTTAATCTGTACTTTGTGTGTGTGTGTGTGTGTGTGTGTGTGTGTGTCTTTGGTTTTGATAGCAGGGTAATATTAGGTTCATAATAAGAATTTAAAAGTTTTCCCTCCTCCACTTCTTTGTGGAATAGATTGTGAAGAATAAGTATTAATTCTTACATGGGATGCCTGGGTAGCTCAGTCGATTGAGTGTCCGACTTCGGCTCAGGTCACGATCTCACGGTTCGTGGGTTCAAGCCCTGCGTCGGGCTCTGTGCTGACAGCTCGGAGCCTGGAGCCTGCTTCGGATTCTGTGTCTCCCTCTCTCTCTGCCCCTCCCCTGCTCGCACTCTGTCTCTCTCTTCTTTTCTCTCTCTCTCTCTCAAAAATAAATAAACATTTTTAAAAATTATTTAATTCTTACTTAAACATTTGGTAGAACGCTCCAATGAAACTGTCTGGGCCCAGAGCTTATTTGGGGTTGGGAGGGGGAATAAAAGTTCGATTTTTTAAACAGTTTACAGGAGTCTTCAAATCATCGATTCAGTGTTGGGTGAGCTGGGATTGCTTGTGCTTCTGCAGGAATTGGTTCAATCCTACGAAGCTGTCAAGTTTATATGTGCAGAGTTGTTTGTACTATCCCTTACCGTTCCTTTGAGGCCCACAAGATCTGCAGAGATTTCCCTGGACTAGTTCCTGGCGTGTGTAACTTGTGTCCTATTCCCTTTGTTTTCTTTGTCAGCCTTATTAGATATTTATCAATTTCACTGAGGTTTTTAAGTAACAACCTCTTTTTTCCCTCAGTTTTTTCTCTCGCTTGTTTCCAATTTCATTGGTTATAGCTTTCTCTTTATTTTTCCTTCCTTGTGCTTGCGTTGGATTTATTTTTCTCTTCTTTTGAAGTTCCTAGAGGTAGAAATGTATAGGATCCATTTGAACATTTTTCTCTTTCCTCCCGCGTTCATTCCATGGTGTCCGTATACCTGTAAGCCCTACACGTGTCCTCCTTCTGTTTTCCTTTTTACTCAGTACAGTATAGTTTTCATGGGTTTCCTTTGAAATTTCCTCCTTGAACCATTTTTGGATTATGTAGAAGTGTATTTTTTAGTTTCCAAGTGTGTGGAGGCTTCCTCGTTATGATTTCTACTTTCATTTCATTGTGGTTGGAAAACACAATCCGTGACACCTGCTGCCTGGGACCTGGGACTCAATAACCTCTGTTTTCCTGAGCCTCTCCTGTGTCTCTTCTCATGGTTCCACCTGACTGGCCATCCCATTAAAGGGCACAGAACATGCTTAGATTGTTCAAGTCTTGACCTTTGATTTCTAGATCATTCTACATGGTCTCATACCACACTTTGTAGTTCTACTCTTTGAATCTTTGTCAGGTGTGTTTTATGGCCCAGAATGTGGTCTGTCTTGCTGAATGTACCCTGATGGCATGAGAAGAATGTGTGTTTTGCTGTTGTTGGATGGATCATCCATGGACATCAATTGGGCCAAATTGATGGATGTTATTGATTACTATTCATTTGTAGTCTCACTGACTTTCTGCTGCCAGATCCATCAGTCATTGGATGAGGAGAGGGAAAACCAACCAGAGCAGTGGATTCATGTGTTTTCCCCTCCAGTTTTTGCCTCACGTGCTTTGACACTCCGCCGTGACGTACACACCCATTATGTGTGGTCTGCTTTTTCCTTCGCCATGTCTTCTTGGAAAACATCTTCGTCACCGTGTAAGCTGTCCCTCCACATTCCTGCTGTCTGCTCTCTCTCTGAAGTCCACTGTGTCTGGCGTTAATGTCGTTAGTCCAGCTCACGGTGGCCAGTTAGCACAGGAGACCCCCACCTCTTCACATTCAGCCGCCTGTGTCTTTCTACAAATCGGGCTTCTCTCAGACAACACTTGGTTGTGTCTTGTTTTTATCCTTGATAACAATTTGCTTTTAACTGGTGGGTTCAGTTCACTCACATTTAAAGTGATCATCACCACCGTTGGTCTAATTTCTGCCACGTTTGTGCTGTTTCTACTGGCTGCGAAGCCCCTTAGTTTACTTTGTGTGAGGATGTCCTCACTTCTCCACAGCAGGTGCAGGATCACATCGCCAGATACGGAATTCTCAGTTGCTAGTGTGGTTGGGTTTCCCCCTCCCTACTCTCCCCACTCGCTGGCATGGTTTGGGGGCGAAGATGCATGCAGTTCTCATGTTGGTTCATGTACACGTAAGGTGTTCCCCCTTGGGCTGTGTTCAAGATTTTCCCTTTGCCTTGGATTCTCTATCCCTTGATCATGACGTGCCCACACGCGGTTTTGTGCCGTATCCACGTCTGGTGGACCCTGAGCTTCCAGGTTCTGTGGTTTGGTGTCTGCCGTTAATTTGGGGGAAATGTGTGCACGCAATTACTTCAAATGTGTCCTGTGTATCTTTCTCTCTCCTGCATGTTCGTTAGGACTTTGAAATTACCCAACAGTTCTTAGATACCGTGTTCTGTTTCCTGTTTTCATTCTTGGATCTGAAGCTCGGAAAAGCTCCTGCTGGACACATCTTCCAGCCACTGACCCTCTCCCGACCGCGCCCAGCTCTTTAATTCCTCCGAGACTATCTTCAGGCTGCTGTGTTCCTGATTTCTCCCATTTCATTCTGATTCTGGCAGTCTGTCTGCTCACATGACTCATTTGTGTCTGCACATTCTCTCCTTGTGCCAGGAGAGCCTTCCACGGGGGCATGGCTATTTCAAATTCCTTGTCTGGTAATCCCGATGTCTCTGCCCATCCCAGTTCCATTCGGACACTCGTTTTGTCTCTGCAGATGGTTTCACCCTCGTGCTTTCTAGCACACCCTGCAATTTTGGGGGTGGAAGTGGACGTGATATGTCCAGCAACAGGAACTGAAGTGAGAAGAATTCCAGTGAGGTTTCGGTTTCTCTGTCGGGGACTCAGGCTCAGTTTAACATTCATGGCCCCTCAGGTGTCAGAAGCTTCCATTTTCTGTTCTGGGCTCCCCGGAGCTTGTGCATGAGAGTCCGTGCCTGGAGACTGCAATCCACGGCCACTGCAACAGCGCTCCGGCGACGCAGCGGTTGGGCTGAGCGAGGGGCGTCACGCCGGACTCACACAACGTCCACCTGCTCCTGCGTTTGCGTCCCCGTCCCCGGGCTGTGACCCTCACGAGTCCCCCCAGGGTTATTCTCCTTCCCTGGAACATGGAGACAAGCAGGGCTGAGTTTGGGTAAAGGAAGGTCTCAGAAAGCTCAGCACGATCCCCTCCCTCGCCGAGCAGGCCTGGCAGAGAGGCTCTGGGTGGGAGTCAGCATGCTTACTTTGCCCCCCTCCCGCCAGAGACGGGGTAGAGAGGGTGTTTTCCTTGACTCTTCATGATGAGAAGCTGCCACAGCTCTCATGGGTGGAATCCGTGGAAGTGTGGCCCCCTGCGTCTGCAGCTCCCAGGACCCCCACACTCCCACACTGGCCGACCCCCCGACCCCAGTTCCCTGCTGGCCGTGGGTACCCGCTGGTTCATGGTTCCAGGGCCACTGCCCGGGTGGCAACTGTGTCTCTGAATTCACCTTTTATCCCAGTTTCAGGGGGATCATTTGCCCTCTGCCCTCAATTCCCTGAAGGGCCCAAGAGAAGCCTGTACGGCTGCCCATATGTGTGGGTGTGCTCACCATGTGCACGTGTGTGTGCGTGCGTGCGTGCTTGTGTGCGTGTGCACATGAGTCACAGCACCCATGTGTTTGATATGCTGTAGCTGAAAACCGTTGATGTTTTTCGATTCCGTCCCAGCACCCCATAGACTCGCTGGCTGTAACTCTGCTGTGTTATTTCCTTATTTCTGTGGCCGCTGTAGGCTTTGTGGACCGCATTGTGGGTACAAAACTCACAACGGCGCACGTTTCAGGGTCGGGGCCATGACTGTAAGTCTTACGTCTTCGCTTGTGATAAACCACACAGTGTGTTCTTCCTCTCTCTGCTCTAAGCGATCCGTCATCTTCCAGGGGAACAAATGGGTAAGGACAATGCCATCACCTGATCACCAGTGTTTTGTCACTTCCCAGGCCCGGGTCCCCAGCTGCACGAAGGAGCCCCTGTGGTGCGGGTCTGCCCGCCACAGGCTTCCACTTTCATATGTCAGAAAAACGTATTTATTTCTCCTTTGTTTTGAAAGACATTTTCACTGGGAAGAGCGTTCAATGTTAATAGATTTCTTCTTCCTTTCAGCACCTTGGGGATGTTTCCCCACTGACTTCTGTGCCTTGTTTTTGATGACAAACTGTCCTCATCACAGTGGGAGACCAGCCCTCTGTAGCTAAGTTATATCTTGTTTCTCCTGTCTGTTCTTATATTGTCTCTTTATCATGTGCTCTTAATTTTTTTTTTTTTTTTTTTGAGAGAGAGAGAGACACAGCATGAGCAGGGAAGGGGCAGAGGGAGAGGGAGACACAGAATCGGAAGCAGGCTCCAGGCTCTGAGCTGTCAACACAGAGCCCAACACGGAGCTCAGACTCATGGACCGTGAGATCATGACCTGAGCTGAAGTTGGTGCTTAACTGACTGAACCTCACAAGCGCCCCTATCATGTGCTCTAAGCACTTTGCTCGTGATATGCTTGGTGCCATTTCCCTCATTTTGTGACTGGAATCATTTCAACCTCCTGGATCTGTGCATTTATAGTTTGACTCAGATGTGGGAAAATTCTGGTTCTTTCCTCAGATATTTTCCTCCCGGCCCCTCTTTTCGATACTTCAGTCACAGGTGTTGATGTTCTGTCCCCCCAATCTTTCTTAGACTTTTTCATCTGTTTTTTTCAGATTTTTTACAATGTTTATTTATTTATTTTGAGAGAGAGCAAGCAGGGGAGGGGCAGAGAGAGAGGTGAGAGAGAGAATCCCAAGCAGGCTCTGCCCTGTCAGCACACAGCCTGATGCAGGGCTGGATCCCATGAACTGTGAGATCATGACCTGAGCCTCAACCGACTGAGCCACCAGGTGCCCCACTTTTTCAGATTTTAAACAGTTTTGTGTTAGTTTCTTCAGGCAGCTGTGACAAATGGCCACAAACCGGCGGTTGGTGGTGGGGGGGGCTGGGATCATAGAAATGCTTGTCTCTGGTTTCCAGAGACCAAGGTCGGGATTCACAGGGCCAGGCTCCCTCTGATGGTTGTGTGGACAGTCAGCCACCCCTCCCTGCTCTGGAAACTCTGGCCGTGGAGCAGATGTGGAGCCAGCTCACCCGATTCCCATCCCTCTGGTCTCACTGCTCGCCATCGTCTGATGCCAACGTCTGCAATGCCCTTGTTTTTTGTACTTTATCCAGTTTTTCAGTTCTTGCAGGTGGAAAGGCTAATCTAGCCCCTGTTACTACAAAATGGTCAGAAACAGAAGCCCATCTAAAGGTCGCAAGCAGGAGCGGGGACCCAACGTCACATTTCTGTTTTGGGATAATCGCCCTTCACAGAAGCATGAAGGGTGGGTGGGATGGTGAGTTTCCAGAGGCAAAGAGAAAAGTCACCACCACAGCAGCACCTTGGTGTCAGGGTAGGATTTGGGCCCGAATCTGGGAGTGGCCTTGCGGGAGAGGCTGGCTGGATCGGGGCGGGGGGAGGGGGGGAGGGCACGGGGGGCAGGGGGGGAACGAGAGGAAAAGACGATCCACAGGCACAACGGACTTGGCTTCGCTCCCTAAAGGGAGAAACCACGACCGCCTCCCCGAGGGAGGGCGGGGGGACGGCTCTGTGCACGACTCTGACGTGTCCACTCCATGCTCGCTGGGGATGTTTGGAAGTGAGATCTGGTCTGAAGACGCAGACCGGGGACATGGTTAGGGGCCGAGGATGGGGACAGTGGGGCAGGGGATCCTTCATCGCTCAGGGTTTGGGGACCGAGCCAACACCGTGTGGCCCACTCACCGCTTCTGATCTCCTGTGAGGTGACCCTGAGCAGGGACCGCGCATCACTACGAAATCGAGAGAAATATTCCAGATAATACCCCAGATATATTTGGTCATGGCGAGGGTCATTTTCAGAAAGAATGGTGTCTCTAGTAAGAAGGAGAAACAGGTGTGTCATTCACAGCAGAGGGGACACTCTCCCGGGCGGGAGGCAGGCATGCACCCCAGCAGCAGATCGGAGGGACAGGAAGGAAGGGAGACAGGGAGTGGCCTCCTGGAGCACCGTCTTCACCACCATCTCATGAGATCATTATTGCTACTTCTTACATTCAGACGCCGAGAATCAGACCAAGTTTACACCCCGAGCAAGTGACAGAATCCAGCCCCACGAACCCCAGGGCCACCCCCTCCCCGGCTTTCTCGCCTCCCCTCCTGCCTGGGGGTGGTGCTGTGGGACAGCTGCCATGGACCTTACAGCCAAAGGAAGACACAGAAATTTTCTCTCTTTTATGGAAAGTAACAGTGCAGCTTAGATGAAGTGAGGTGACCTCCCTAGCATACTCCCTAAACTCTGCTGTTACTACCAGCCAGGTCAGATCCGAGAAAAGTGTGCATCCTGGGGGGAAATCAGCACATACGACCTCAGCTCCCCACGCTGAGCGGACACAGCCAGATTCTCCAACACGAATTCGAATTCGCTCCGCCCTGAGGAGCCTGTGGGTATTCAACAGTTCTTTGTTGAATGCGAGTGTGGGTGCAAACAGAGGGATTCTGACTGCAAACACAGTCCTAGGAGGTGGCCTCCAATAGCCCACGTGTAAATTCACCCTACACGACGGGGTGAATGTTCACGGGGCCTGGGGGGCCCTCGATGCCCGTCCACAAGATTTCAGGTGACGTGGGGCTGGAGGGGGTGACACACACCGTGCCATCACATCCCCGCTCGCGTGCGGCCGAGTTATTAAGACAATATGCTCCATTCTCGAGTCTGAGTGACGGCGTAACTTACTTTTGGGGTCAAGTAGCAGGAAAGCGGGCGGAGAGATTTTGAAGCCAGCAGAATCCGAGATCAGAAACAGCGAAAGCTTGGCGAGCCACGGGATCGCTTCGCTTCCAGCAGGTGAAACAAGAAATCCAAATGCCAGCCTCGGCCAAGCCTTTCGGCATACATCACATCAAAGACTTCTTTAAAAAATACTTCAGAAATTGTTTTTAAACTATTTTAAAATTATCCAGTATTTAAATAGTTTAAATATAATATAATTTAATACATTTCAAATAATATTTGTTTTCTTTTTTTAAAAAATACACTTTTTTAATGCGTTTCTTCGCAGGAGCAGGCTGTGGGACACTGACGTGGACCCCTGGGCCTGAAGGCCGTCCAGGTGGACAGAGAGCCCTGCAGCCACAGCCTCCTGCCACCAGGGAGGGTGGCTCTCAAAGGTGGTGACAAGCAGGCCTGTCATCTGGTGACCAGCCACCACCGAATGCCAGGGCTGAGGGCGGGACTGAGACACGGGACTGAGAAGTGGACAAATGAGAGGAGGTGGTCCCTTTCTAACGTGACCCTAGCGGAGGCCTGGCAGGCTCCTGTGGGACCAATAGCCACCCGGCCATCGTGCCAGGTTCCCAACGTTGTTCTCCTAATGTCCTGGGATATCAATGGGTCCTTTCTCCTCTGTCCCAGCCTTGGCCCCTGTGAGGGACGCCAGGCAGGCTGCGGGGCACTGGCCCTGGTTCGGGGTGGCCTGCTGTCCTCTCACGGTGGACCCAGCTTCCAGGTTCAGGACAGAGACCACACGGGTGACGTGCCTCCCCTCCCCCGGGGCCTGTGATATGACCACAACTTAATGCCGCGATGTTACTGGGTCCCGGCACTGGGCCAGGCACTCGCAGGCTCTGAGCACTCAGATTCGAGCGAGAACCACCCATTCCCTCGAGGAGCCCGCCGTCCCACGGCGGGGGGGGGGTCCCCCTGGGGCCCCCGCCAGCCCGTCGCTCCCCACACGGCCGCAGACACCCCCCGCGGGCGCCCAGAGGCTCCTACTGAAACCCACCCTGTGTCCTGGGCAGACTGCCAGCACGCTGTGAGGGGGGAGCAGCTCCCGAAGTTAAAGAGACAGAGAAGAAACAGAGAAGTGGTCTGTGTCATAGCTGCATCGGGGCAAGCTCGGAGTCCGGATGGAGGAGGTGAGGCAGCAACAGCAGGGCAGGCAAGGACGTGCACTGTGGGAGGCTCGGCTGGGTCCCAACCCCCATGCGCCACTCCCAAAGACGGAAGGGCCCTCCTGTGCACGGAGGTCGATGTCTGTCATAAAGAAAAGAGCAGGAACCCAAACAGGGACTCAAGGGACATCCCACGCCTCCCCTGCACCCCTCCATAAGCACCAGCTCATCCTGCCGCCACCGTGAGTGTTCACCGCCCTTCCCCATCCCAGGCATCGGCCCGACCCCGTCATCCCACAGAGCCACTGCTCCAGAAGTCCCGGCTTCCGTGTCTGGGCCCAGCATCCAGAATGCTCTCTGTGAAACAGTATCTGAGCATCGTGCCCACCCGACACCTTCCCCCACACCCACTGGGGAAGACTCCACCCACCTGGACACCCACGCCTCACCTGGCACCCTCCACGGCCCCTCCCCTCCCACCTCCGTGGCTTCCTTCCCACCGGTGGGAAGCGTCCTTCCTCTCTTCTGTGTGCACACCTGATCCGCCTTGAACACTTTCCTTGGGCCACCCCGTCCAGGCCACCTGGACTCCCCCGCTCAGTCCCCCACTTGACTGTCCGGGTCCTCCTGCTGAGTGAACCCTCTGGTGGCCTGCACACCTGTCCCTTGTCAGCTGTGTGACACCCTGGAAATGTCACTAGCCCTCTAACTTATGTCCTCATCCAGACACATAAGGATCATCCCAGTAAGGGCTTTGCCTGGTGAGGGAGCAGTCCCCACACGTGCTCAGCAGAGGGCCCCACACAGACCTCCCGCCCCACCCTGGGCTGTGACATCCTCGCAGGCACCCCCGGGCCAGAGCCACCTGCGGCCCCTTCAAACACCACAGCTAGGCCACATGTTGCTCCCAGTAGACAATGAAGGAGGAAGGAAGGAAAAGAAAAAGTTAATTTATTCTGTGCCCAGTGCTGTCAAAGCCAAGCTCCTCCTTAATCAATACGTTGCATTCATGAACTCAGCTTCCAGCCGGAAAGCGAGGACAGTGCTCATCAATACAGACAGTATTTGGGTGGGTCCCAAGTAAAAGCTCATGGAATTGAGGAAAAAGAACCGGCGTAGAAATAATTGCTAAACTCTGTTTTCCGATAACAGTCTTTCCGTAAACATTTATTTTAACAATAAGGAGGCAGTGGAATGATTTCTGAGTGGAAACGACCCTGCTCCTGCCAGAAATGCCAGACGATTTCTAAATTCTAAAGCATCGCTGCAGAAATGTCTTAGTCACCACAAAATAAGTCTTTGGAAAATGCCTGCGTTGGTCCAGACACATTCTTTGATGCCAGGGCGACCTCGGGCCCTCTGACCTTTGTCTCGGGCTCCCCACCGAGGAATCGCGTGGGACCAAGAGGCCGCGGCCACCATGAGACGTCAGCCCGGGACCCCATGGGCCGTGTCCCCCATGTGTCCATGCCCAGTGCGGGGAATCGACCCCTAGGGCAGTGCAGGGCTGCGTCTCCCGAGATTCTGTGCCCTGCACAGATGTTCGCCCTGTTTGCAAGAAAGTAGGGGAAATACATTGAAAATACAACTTAATGGGGCACGTTTGGTCTCACAGAAAATCTCAGCGGCCAGTTCCCGATTCCGCCTCATTGCTATTGACGGACCATCTAGGGACAGTGTCATTCTCGTCTCCTGTCGCCCCCAGACCAGCGCCCTCACATCGGAGCCCTGACACGGTCTCCATATCCCCCTTCTCCGTGGCTTCTCTCCTCCTCGTGGCCCTGAGAGTGGTATTTTCACCTCCGAGCTCTGACCTTCCTTCCTCCAGTGGGAACACTCTCGTGGAGCCCCCAGTGGACCCAACCCGAACACAAGGGCCGGGAAGTGTTCGGTCTCCATCAAAGGGGCTGCGGACAGCGGATGCCTCCCTTGTCCAGAAGGCGCTTCCTTGCGAGCAGCCAGTGCCCCGGCGTGTGACCTCGCCCTGTCCTGTGCCCAGGGATGGCTCAGCTGCCTGCTCATTTCTCCATATTTGGATAATAGCAATTTCACCCGTGATGTCCCCCAAATCGAACCTATATCCCCAAAGCCCCAGTACATGACGTGCCCCCAGGAACCCCACAGCAGGATGCCAGGGGTCTCCAGCCCCTGTGGGCCCTCCCAGCGCTGCCCCATTTCACCGCCCCTGCACCCTGGGTTTCCTGTGGATAAGCAGCCTCAGGATAAGACTTTCAAAGCTCTTTATCAGCACTCGCGGGAATAAAATCCAGTTTGGGTCGTCTGTGTTTTGAAGAAGGCGCCATTTGATACCCACATGTCACATTCAGGACACGGATGTGTCAGTCATATTCCCTGACCTTCCTTTTCCAGCGTCTGTGGGATCTCCTTTGGTGCTGACATCATCTCTCTATCTCCGTCCGCGCTCTCTGGAGCCCAGGAGGCAGTGCTCGTACTGATGGCAGGTGCATGTGGGACCACCCTGCGGCACCCCAGGAGCCGGCCCAGCCCCCGAGTCCCTGCCCGGTACTGGCTCCTTGCCCGTCACACGTATTCCCAGCTCTGTGAAAAGCACCACGTAAATGTCTGATGAAGACGTACGTGGGAGAAACTTGCAACCGTCCAAGGCTGCTAAAACTCAAGGGTCAAGGGCACCAGAGCCCCCCAGACTGGAAGCCTTCCCCTGCCTTCCCTGTGCATTCACATCGCCTCACCCAGAGAGCCTCCCGGGTCCCAGCACCCAGACTCAGCTGTGCCCTCCTGTGATCGGAGCTGCTCCCGATGACCTCCCCGATCGGCGGGCTCCAAGTGGAGCTGCCTTGCCCCGTACCCCGTGCCCTGTGCTCCAGGCTCACTGTCTGTCAACCTTGGCCCCTCAGCGCGGCACAAATGAATGTGGCAAAGAGAGGGATGGGGGCCCTCGGGCCCTGGTGCCATCCCGCTCGGGCAGCGTCTCCAGCTGGCAGGTGACCAGACGGGAGCCAGACGTGGGTCAGCGAGTGCCCAGCGTCACGAGCTCGTCTGAGACACGGAAACGCACATGGACGCGGTAGGGAGCACCTTTCACCTGAGGTCAAGCTGCCGGAAGACTGACCTCGGCCTTCTCCATTTCTCCCTCCCGAAACCGTTTGCAAATGGCTCCCACCTCTGCCTGGCAGGGTCATGGGTACTGCCGACAGGAGCCCTGCCTTCCTGAGCGTCCCTGCCACCAGGGGTCCCACACCAGGAGACTAGAAGAATTTGTGTGGACAGTAGGAGCAGGCAGGCGCTAGTGGGACAAGGAGGGCAGGCGGTGGGGTGCATGCTGCCCGCAGGCCCGGGTTGGTTGGAGGGCGGGAGGGGGTCTCCCAGAGGAGGTTTCTCAGTGGGGGCCCTTTGGGAACATGGGTGGTGAGAACGGAGGCTGCAGGGGACCCTGAGCTGAGGGATCCTGACACAAAGGGACCCTGAGCCAAGGGGACCAAGCAGAGGGGACCCTGAACTGAGGGGACCCTGAGCCAAGAGGACAGCAGGTTGTGCTTTGCTGGAGGTCAGAACACAGAGCTAAGACTTCTGTGAGTCGGTGACAGGAGGGAACACCCCAGATTGATAAATGACGGGTTTTCAATAATTTGGGGCAAGACTTCCTCCCTAAACCTCTTGGGAAGAGACCCCAGCAGCAGGCAGAGGACAGGAGTCTTCAGGGGGATCCGTACCCCCTTCCAGGGCTCACCTCGCCAGCTGAGTCTGCAGCAGACTCGGGAGCAGAGAAGCAGGGGACTTGGGAAGGGGACAGGGGACAGGACGGACTTGGGAAGTAATTTGTTTTCCTTCCCATTTCACAGATGGGCCCGCTGAGATACTCCAAGGGAAAGGGTTTGACCAGTCACAGAATAAACTGTGCGTACGTTTACGTGCACGGACATGTCTGTTGATGCATAATACACACGGAGAAGAGCATACACCTTATGAATGTGCTGTTCCATGCCCACGGATCCAGACACACGACACCAGCCGTGCTGCCTCCCTGTCACATGCCTCAGAGGCAACCACTTCTCAGAGCGCTGTCACCACCGGGCCCTTCCGACTCTGAACTCAGAATCAGTGGACTCTCCTGCTCAGCATCACGTCTGTGACATTCTTAAAGCTGTGGGAAGTGGTACTTTGTCAGCTTGCATCGCTGGGTAGTGCCTCCGTTATCTAAACGGAACAAAGTGCATTAATCCATTAAATGTCGACAGACACTGGGTCTTTCCCGGTTGGAGGTGAGTGTATCACTGCTCGTGTGAATATTCTCACAGCGTCGCTGGAGGTCACACATGTGCACGCGTGCGGATCGCGCAACTTGAGGTGTGACAACCCAGGGTGTGCCGGGGTGAATCTTCGGCAGACAATACGCCCAAGCATTGTCCAAAGTGGTGATGGCCACCGGCGTGCCCGGGAGCAGCCAGTGCCTCCCGTGTCCGTGGAGCAGACCCTGAGGTGTGGGTGCTGGTCCTCGCTCTGTGCTGTGACGTCCCTGCAACCCTGAAATGTGTGTCACTTCTTGGGTTCCCCGTTCTTTCCTCTGATGAGTGCTAATGCACCTTCAGGCCCTCCCCTCACCCTGACTCTGGAAGACATACTTGTATATCTGTTCAGGGACAGTGTGTGTATATTGTGAGGAAAGCATGTTAGAAATCACTGAAGTTGAGGTGCACCAGGGGGGTCAGTGGATTAAGCGTCGACTCTCGATTTTGGTTCATGAGTTCGAGCCCCACGTTGGGCTCTGTGCTGACAGTGTGGAGCCTGCTTGAGATTCTCTCTCTCCCTGTCTTTCTGACCCTCCCCCACTCATGCTCGCTCTCCCTCTGTCTCTCAAAATAAATAAACTATAAAAAATATTTTTAAAACATGTTAAAGTTGAGGCCACAAAAGTACTTTCATGCTGATGGGGCATACATCAGGATTTCGCTTCAAAATGCAGGCTCTTCTGATTATTTAAATCACTCTGGAAGTAATGATAGAATAAATTTGCTGACATGAGCACAAAGGAACACAAATTCTGTTCTACAGAAAGCCGTTTCTGACAAATACACAAAGAACAGAAGAAAGCGCCTCACTGTGCTGGGTATTTGAAATGCTGACAGTAAACCGTCACATGCCTGACCTTCAGGCAGGGCTCGGCGATATTTCGGGATAGAAGCCAAATTCTGTGTGATGGAAACACGTGTACCTGCTCTTAAAGGGTCCCTCGCTCCCTCAAGCACGTGTCACCCCGGGTACATCTGGAGGGAGAATGTGAGCACTTTCTACTGATCAATCAAGAAAGTCGTTACTACCGGCCTGTGAAAGGGGGGTGAGGGAAGACCCAGTGGCCATCCCCAGCCACCTCTCCAGGTTTTACGCCTATCTGAGGGGAGCCGACAGTGTCATGGAAAAACTCGCACCAGAACTGCACCCTGAAGTTGAGGGAGCTATCGCGGTCACCGGGAAGGTGACAAACACTGCCCTGGAGCTGGTGGGCTCCAACACTGTCCCCTCATAACAGAGAACACAGGGAAAGGGCCAAGAGAGTGGGGCGTGTCGTGTGGCAGGATAGACCTGTGTCCACGATGGGAGAACTGGATCCAGGACTCTGACAGGATCCCGGGATCTTAATCACCTTTCTGGGCCACTTAACTTTGCTCCATTCCCATGTTTTCCCATGAAGCTTTCAATGAGGTGCTTCATAAAGCAAAGGGTCAGGAAGTGTTGGCAAGATAGAGACTGTAATGTGTGTCTCTCCGTTCACCCTCCGGGAAGGTTGCTGTTGGGATGAGCAGCAGAATATACGACGTAGGAAAACTCAAAGTGGGGGAGGAAACAGCCCATCCACAAGCCAGAAACAGTGAGGAATCACCGCCAGAGGCCTCACGGATGAGCCGCATTCAAAGGATGAGCACAACGAGGGAATGTGCACAATGGCCATGAGGCTGTGGGCGAAGGCACTGTAAACCTCGCTGACATTCCTGAGCAAAGGTGGGTATTCGCCCTCTAGCCTCGGGACCCACGAAGAACTGGACCCCACAAGGCACTGGGCAATCTCAGGATCACGGCTGAACTGTCCACCCCATAGAGCAGAGGGGAGGGCGTGGCGGGTCCCTTAGTGGATGGACGCCAACGCCACTCCCAGGGTATGGACACCCGGTCTCGGTTCCCGCGGTTACAGCCCAGTCCTAAATGTGGCCAAAGCCATTCCCGTAATGATGAAAAGGGGCACAAAAAGAAAACTGCATTAAAAAGAAGAGAGACACCCCATGAATCTAAGGACACAGCACCTGTGGGAACAAACATCCCCAGGAAAACGGAGGGGTGGATGAACATTACAACCACCCAATCAGAACAAGCCTTCAGGAGGAAGAAACACTAAAAATGAGGAAACAAAGAGTGAAGTAGAGAAGGCAGGAATGCTGGTCGGTGATGACAGAGGCACTGCAAAGCTGAGGGATGCATGAGGGGTTGAGAAAACATGCAGGATGTGTGTAAAACCTGGAGGAAAAATGGACAAATGTATGAGCATAAGTCCAGAAAAGCCACAGAGCAAGAAGAACAGACCCAGGAAAGGCACAGTGGTCCTCATGATGAGAAAACTGAAGAAATGGAATGAAATCAATAACCAAAGAAACAGTTGAAACAAATCTCTGAGCCCAAGAAAGATTTAAGGATCAGGTGCCGGCAAGATTTAATGGGAAAAAGAGACAACCCCATCAGTCTTTAAAAAGAGTTCAGGATGTGTAGGTGAAGGAAAATACAAAGCCACCTGCAAAATAAGCACATATTTGTTTCCTATTCTACAACACTACCATTATAACAAAATGGCACATGTTTGACACAGTGTTGAACAGAAACCATCTTAACTGTAAATTTTCTAGACTAGATTTCACTCATGAATAAAGACAAAAGAATGGCATTTTCAGATATCCAGGGAGTAGAACATCAAAGTATATGCTTCCTGGAAAACACTGCCTGAAAATTAGCAAGATTAACCAGGACACAGAACTCACCACAGTGGGTCATGAAAGGAAATCATGGGAAGCATCAGAGCCATACTTACAATTATAATACCAATGTTTGCTGTAAATTTTGGTTGAAAATCTAATGCAAGGAAGAAAATAATTCTTGAAAGGCAAGTTAAATCATGTGTTTTAAAAAAAAACCTAACATTGAGCTGACCCTAGTGGAACAATAATACCAAGAAATGTAATAGAAATAAAGATGGGGAAAATTAAGAGAAATAAAGCTTGTTTAAAATAGTCCCATCTTAGAGGCACCTGGGTGGCTCAGTCAGTTAAGTGTCCAACTTCAGCTCAGGTCATTATCTCACAGCTTGTGAGTTTGAGCCCCATGTTGAGCTCTGTGTTGACAACTCGGAGCCTGGAGCCCACTTTGGATTCTGTGTCTCCCTCTCTCTCTGCCCCTCCCCGGCTCATGCTCTCTCTCTCTGTTTCTCAAAAATGAACAAAACATTTTTTAAAAATTAAAAATAAATAAATAAATAAATTAGCCATCTTACCTATATGTTGGGCAGAGAAAGGAATTTAACATAAACTGAGTGACTGTCAACACTGAGCATGAAAGGAAAAGAGTGTTCAATATTAGGATTGAAAAGAATACATAACTTCCAGAATATTAAATAAATATATGAAAAAGGAGACATCCACTTGCAAGAGCAAGGCAGTGGAGAAAGAAGTTATAAAATTAAACTGAAATAATAATAGACAATTTACAGATTACAATAAATGTAAATGGGTTATATTCTCCTCTTAAAAGTGATTCTACATTGAGGCAAAAATAAAACCAATTTTCACTTATGAAGCACATGATAAAAAGAAAATATGCAACCAACAAAGATGTGGTAGACTGCATTAATGATCCCGGTTCATCAGCACCATTTCTACCCATGCAAAGTTGCATCCCCCCAACTATGGGTCACGAAATTCCCCAATACTGGGCTCAGTCATGTGATTGGCCAATGAGACACTAGTCAACATGATGTAAGAAGCATCTTGGAAATTTCTCATCCCGTCCTGTGCTCTGCAGTCACCAGGAGAAGATACTGATCCATTGGTTCCAGGGATAGGATGTAAGAGGTGTGCAGTGGGGCCACCCCAGGCTGATCCTAGCTCTGCTCACCCAGGCCAGGACTGACCCCTGAACCACGAGTGACTCCAGCCAAGGTCAGCTTGGAAGGCTTGGAAGAGTGGAAGCCCCAGATTCAGGAAAACAAATTGTTACTGTTGCATGCTATTGATCGCGCCTTATCATCCAGAGAAAGCTCACTAACATATTAGCTCAGGCTTTTCCAACCTTGGCGCCATTGGGGTTTGGGGTGGGATAATTTTTACTTGACACTGTCAACAAACAGACTTCAGGTGACATTATGGAACACTCCCCAACAACAGCAGAGCAGAAACCCTTCCCAAGCACTTGAGGAAGCATGAGGGAGAGGTTTGTGTTGACGGAAGAGCTCTGTATGTTGACATGCTGATGGTGGTTTGGTCACACAAATCCACATGTGGCTGAAGTGATATAGGCCACCCCCAAAGGGAGAGGTACACACAAAACTGGTGACATAACAGTCAACTTCACTCTTTTTATACTGTACTTAGTTACATAATGTGTCATCAGCAGGGGGACAGGGGACATGGGGCTCATCTCTACAACTTCCCCTGAAGGGAATCTATAATTATTTATAAATAAAAAGTAGCAAATACACACAGTATGCTTACAGCTTGTATCCTCCTATACAACCTAAACAAAAGTACGAACCAGAAGACCGACCAAGGCAAATGTGACCTGGAGTTGCATTTCATGCTGAGTTTAACACTGGCCTTTGAACTGGGTTAGCACCTGTGGCTCTGTCCCTTCTCTGTTTAAGTAACTAATTCCAATTAAATTAATGCTGTCTGGTGACAGAGCAGTCTTAAACAGAAGCATAAATCTGGTCTTGGAAATTTCAAGGCAGTGCTAAGTAATGATATGTTCATCCATGAGATACGGCATACACTAGCATTTTTATTTAGCCTTCATGTATTATCAAAATGAGGAAACAAAATGAAACATTAATTTTCAGAAATCTCACAAAATTCTGAGAATAACTGCTTCCAATTAAAGAAATATGGCACGTCACATCTAGCTCAACTGTATAATGTGTACGTTATGTTTTCTGTTTCAGCCTTGGCATCCTCTGTGGGTGTCCCGACCTTGGAAAGGGTAATAGATTGATGCATAAAAAGAGACAAGATGAGAGTAATGTGCAAAAAGACTCATGAGTGATATGGTGTTTTTAAAAGCAAAATACATGGCTGCACGTATCTGCTCTAAATCCTAATTTTGTTTTCTTGCATGTGTGAGCATCTGTGGGTCAGAAGACAACTGTGTGTCAGCAGTGGTGTTACCTGTGTAGCGATATGACACAGGTGTATACAACTTCTATAATTTCCATGGGTTTTTGATGTGGAATAAAGAACATTTATTACTTTGACCAAGTAATCATATTGTTCAAAACAGATTATATGACAAATGTTCTTTATGTTGTCATAGTTGCGTGCCCCGCCTTCCAGCACTGGATGTCCCCAGCCCCATGCTTCAGAATGGCAGTTTTCCTGGTTACCTTCATGTTGAAATAGACTTCACACTATCCAGGTGATGAAAAATAATCTCCAGGGACTAAGTCATTCTTTGAAGGTATGATTTGAATGTGATTCTATTCAGTGTGGTGCCCCCGGAATCTAGAACCTTGTCTGGGTTGTTGTTTTTTGTCAAGGAACCAGCTTGAATTTATTTATGAGTTCCAATATATCTGTTTTTAATGTATCTTTGTTGTTTGGGGGACATCATGTATGCCTATCATAAATTAGAAACAAACACTTAAAAGTGTAAGTAACAGGTCAAAGTAAAATAGAATCGAACCACAAAGTTCAGTAACTGCCGCCATTTTGGTAAACCTACTTCCAAACACACATCCCTATCCACACCTGCACAAGCAGATTATAAGGTACAAAACTTCACATCACCGAGCCACATGTTTCATTACTTGATTTTTAAATTACAAATTATGTTGTAAACCCTTTCTAGGAAAACAAATATAAGTAAATGTCATCTCTTTAAAATAGATGAACTGAATCTGTGTACCATGGGATATAAAATTGTGGGGGAATGGGTAACCTACTGGCCTTAGATGTGAAACCATAAAATTATGAGCTACTGAAACCAGGAAAACATACCTAAAAAAAAGAAAGAAAACATCCTTGGACTTGAAGAAAGATGTATAAACACAAAAGGTGAGTCAGAGTTTCCTGTCACTGGCAGTTTTCCAAATGCATCCCACACTTTCTGCAGAGTCCTCGAAGGACAGCAGGATGCGGTCACTGTCCCTGTAGGGAGCCTAAAGTGCTGCAGGACACATATCTGTGGGACAGCTCTTGTGATTAGCACGTGTGTAGGAAGCATGTACGATTTACTGGAAAGAAACCCGAGAGCCGGGCCTTCTGAGACCTGAGGAGGAGCACATCTGTTCAGGGAGGAAACAATCCAAGGAGGTGTTCAAGATGTTCAAAGGCCGCTGCCTTTCCCTGTTAAAAACACCAACAACGTAACAATGCAGGGAAATGATTCGACCTGACGTTTCACTGTATGCACACAGCAGGTACTCTACACCACTTTGCTCCCAAGTGTTTCTCCTTAAATGAACCTGATAAATGACAGTATCAGGGAAGACATTCCAAGGCTTACCAAGTCACCATCAACTCAGCTTTGGAAACGGGGCTTTCGGTACCTCCCGTCCTCCAGCCCAGGAATTTAACACGCAGGTGCTTTTAAAATAATTACCTTGTTTTGCATTCTGTATGTTAATATTACATTCCCAGAGTAGAGAGCACACACAGCATCCACTGACTTGGCCAAGTAGGCTGTGCCCTTAATAGTCTGGTTTCACATTGTCTTGGCTTAATGGGGAGCGTAACTGTGGGGCAAAGTGCAGGCAGAAATCTGTAGAGAACGAGTTTGGCTCCAGAAACCCTAGGAACACGAGGCCGGGTCCCAGCTGTGCAGGTGTGGACAACTATTCAAATTTGACAGCCTCCCCCCAGCCCTGTTTCTTCCACTAAAACTGAACAGAGCAAAACCGACTTAGAAATTAGAGGGATATCGTGCTAGAGAATCTTGCCCGTCACAAGAGCACTGCTGTCCAAGAACACCCCCCTCCCCTGTTTCTAATTAAGAGTCTCAGCACCCTGTAAACCCCAGGGGGTGCATGGCTTCAGATTTCTCAACACCTCCGACTAAGTACCAGCCTCACACACCCATGCTTTGCCTTTGGAAAACATGCTGTAACAGTGTAGGCATCTGGTTGAATGTCACAAATTTATATGCACAAAATACTCCCTACCTTGAATCTACTGGTTCTTTTATATTTACAATTTTGTTTTATTATCAACAGGAGAAATGCGTGGTGACAAGGGCAATAATACAATTTGCAAGACTGGCTTGACGGTCCTTTGAGTAAGTGTCACCTAGTGGGTGCTGGAAAACGCCACAGGAGTTACCATAGAAACTGATGAAGATTCCTGAAAATAGTTAGGGACTAAACCATTGGTCCACCTGGGGCCGCGACGCATGCGTTTCCATGGGAACGGGAGCTGTTTGCTGCTGGGTGATGTGAGGGAGATGGGAGGGCATGGCTTCCGGGAGTCATGTGTTTCCTGGAAACGTGGTTAAAAGTCCTAGTACAGCTTTGTCAGGCACAGATTCAGTGTGACCCTCTGTAGGGAAATTGGACATAAGTGATGAGGTTTGGGGGTGTCAGGGGTGGGGGGATCTGGAGCCAACAGCCAAGAAAGAATTCTTGAAGACGTCTTTGGTGCATAAAGGTGGTTTATTAAAGCACGGGGACAGGATCCATGGGCAGGAGGAGCTGCACTGGGGTCGTGATGGGTAACTCATCACATACCCTCAGTTTGGGAGGGGGCAGGGATAGAGTAAGTCTCTTAGGAATTTTGGAAGCAAGGTTTCCAGGACCTTGAGGGGGTCGCTGTGGCCAGGGAAACGCCATTTATTACCGTTTAGTAAAACCTCAGTCCTGAGACCCCTCAGGTGTATATCGGGGGCCCTAAGCCTGGAGCATGATGCCAGCGTGTGTCCTGGGACAGTAGAGATAAAGGAAGGAGACTTACAGGGTCCTCGAGGTGGGGTGATGTGAAGCTGAGATTCCCTTCTGTTCCCCGCAAAGTGTCATCGTGGAGGCAGCTGAGCCCCTCGAGGGAGGTCACTGCGCCGGTTTCAAGGACTGGTCAGTGAGCCGTAGGCAGTAAGGGGATTTGATGTTTCGTTTGCCTCAGTTTCCCACGTCACCATGGCAAGCACTTGAACCCCCCTCCTGTTCTTGGGCAGCCAGGAGTGTCCGAGGAGCATCACACAGATCCACCTGGAGGAGGGGTGCTGTCTGCCTGTGCTCTGCCCTCAGCCCACCCCATGCTCCCTTATCAATAAGTATATTCTATTTATATTAAATACACATAAACGTATGTGCATACATATATATATTCAGTGCCCCCAGGTGAAAACCACAGTTGACAGAGGTGGGTTGACACTCACTGGAACGGGGAGGACCCCTTCCCTGGAGAACCGTGGGCCGTCTCAGTTAAAGGGCGCAGGCAACTGTATTTGGGGGGAGGGTCCAAGAAGGCGGGGTTTTGTTCTAGATTGGATGCTGTCAGACAGTGGGGGCAATTCTGTGGCTACATGAGGAAGGCACTCACCTGGTAAAAGGGAGTTGTTGGTATTTTGTAAGCTGCCCAGTGACGCATGTCTGTGCACAAATTATTCTGCCCCATATTGTCGTGGTCCCCGACTAAACTGTCTGAGGTTTGTATTCTGTGAGATTGTTTTTGTCTCATAGCAGAAGACCAATCACAAAGAGGCTGTTAGTGTCAGGGGCTCCTTGGTGGGTAGACAGATAGATGATTGATAGATAGATAGATAGATAGATACATAAATGACAGATAGATGATAGAGAGATAATAAGCAAGTGATAGATGATAGATAGATATTTAGATAGATATTTGGATAGACAGATAACAGAGAGATAATGGATGAATAACAGACAGATGGTGGACAGCCAGGGCCTCAGCACTAACCCCTTGAGGCCCCACGTGACTAATGGTCAATCCACCTAAGCAAATGGTCACACAAATAAATCTGTGCACTTGCCAAGGTCCAAACTGCTGAGTGCTTTCTATGGCCATCGTGTTAAATATAAAAGTTTTTAAGTGACAAGGGGAAATGCTTTTGACCTAATGTTAAAAACTGGAGGTAGGGTAAAAATAGACACAGATGGGGCTATGGTCACAGGTGCAGACGCACACCCTAATCAGGAGTGACACCTGGAGAATGGAGGGTCGTCCTGGCACCTTGTCCAGACCCCACCTGGGCCACGAGTGTGACTGAGAGAAAGATCGGAGTCCTCAGGACCACCCCACCCCCCGCCCCTGACCTCTCGCTCTCACTGGCTGCCACGTCCTGCTCCCACCCCCCCCCCCCGCCCCCGTGAGGCCCGCCTGCGAGTTGGGAGCTGGGACACTGTGTCCCTCCCCCTCAGCATAGACCTACCCGTTCTTCCAACCTGCCCCAGTGTTCGCTTGCTCACTGCACTGAGCCTTATTGTTTTTCTCCCTCAAAACTCCAAGTGTGGGCTGGCAGTGACCTCTGCCCGTGACCTCTGCCCATCTTGTTGGCTAACAGCCTCGCAGCACCTGGAACAGAGCCTGTGGCACTAACGCCCTGTCCCCAGCCCCAGAAAATGCACGTAACCAAGTAACACCACATTCAAGATACTGTCTGAGGAGCTGTGATCACCAGGCTGTTGGATTGACGGCTGGTTTTTCTTCTTTAACTACCACTTGGCTTTGTTTTCCATATGTGTATAATGTTCACATATATACGTTCTATTTTCTGCTCGCAGAGAAAATAGGGCAAGAATGGTCTCCTTAAGATCTCACCTGCCTCCAGGGTGCCTGGAGGACTCACTCGGTTGAGCTCAGGTCATGATCTCACAGTTTGTGTGTTGGAGCCTCGCATCAGACTCTGTGCTGACAGCTCAGAGCCTGGAGCCTGCTTGGGATTCTCTGTCTCTCCTCTCTCTCTGCCTCTCTCCTGCTCAAGCTCTTTCTCTCTCTCTCTCTCTCTTTCACAAATAGGTAAATAAAACTTTAAAAAACAAACAAGATCTCACATGCCTTGTTTCATTGAACAAATGCTGATTGAACATTGATTCCTCCACCATCGAGAAGACATAGTCTTTCTTAGTTATAGTAGGTGCACATGACATAAGCAACATGAACAGTCACTGGCCGCCAAGGACCAGGCCATTGGGACAGCTTTCAGCAGAAGGCAGAGGCACGGAGAGAGCTTGGACCTGGAGGGTCGGGGTGTCCTCGGGGAAAGTGTCAGAGCCACAGGAAGGCAGGTGGGCCGGGAAGCTCCACTCACCTGTTCCTCCTCCGGGGACACCTGCCCCTCCCTGCCCAAGGCCCCCGGGGAGCAGATTCCCCAGGCAGACTTCTCTGTGGCCAAGCTAATCCATTTCTCCTTCCAGAGCCACACACGCCTCCCTCAAGGACCAGAGAGTTCTTTATTCCGGTAATTCTCTACACCTTGGCAGGCGAGAAAAAAAACAAACACAGCCATATTGACAACATGATCTTCCGGAAAATGTTTTCTCCATCCTGAAAGGGTCCTGTGGTGCGTATTTAACGTATAGGGTTACAACATTCAGTGTCCCTTCAGTGCACTGGGCGAGTGGGGACATCACACTCCATGTGGTCAAGGGGTGCCTCCTGGAGCCCTGCACACACAGGACAGGGTAGGTCGGAGCCCCGCGGAGGGGGGTGAGGACACCCACTCCCCATCTCTTGTGCCAGCTCCCGCTGGCCCCTTCTCTGCCATCACGCTCAGCGTCAAGCTCGTAAACCAAACGTTTTCCCGTTTTATGAACTCGGCCAGCGAACCCAGTCGCTCTCTTGCAAAGGGCACACAGTGTACTCTTGGAGGGAGGGGCTCACACAGCCTGGGGAGGGCTAGAAGTCTGCAGCGTCGATGGTCCTGAGGTCCCGGCACCTACAGACGTTCTTGTGCAAAACACTCCACAGCACAATCAGGGCCACACAAGTATTTGAAAGCTGGAGCGAGGCGGCATTCAGCGTGGACTCTGACCCTGGAGCAGGTGCGGGCAGTGTGTTCATCTCCCCGGGGCCACTCCAAGCTCTGTCCCCAGCTCCCGGTGCCTCCCAGGGCTTTCTTCAGCCGACTGTCACCTGGAAGCTGGGAGGGGATGTGGCCGGGGGGGGCGGGGGGGGAGTGAAAACCCAGCTCCTTCCTCAGGGCAAACTCTGCAAACAGGCTTCCCGTCCCTGCAGGTGCCCCCCAGGCATCACCCAGGCCCCAGACTTTGCCTGAATCTTAATTTGTCCCTATCCTGACCCCCGCCCCGCACCTCCTCTGGACCCCTTCCTGATTTCTTCTTGGAACAGAGGCTTAATAAACCTCTTGCACATGAAGCCTGGGCTCGGTGCACCTGCTCTGGGAGCACCTGACCCAGACGGGCCCCCGAGGGGAGCACCAGGACTAGTGTGGCACCTGGTGGCCAGTCAGTTGGGGATCCTACCTCGGCTCAGGTCATGGTCTCACATCTCGTGGGTTCGAGCCCCACGTGGGGCTCTGTGCTGACAGCTTGGAGCCTGGAGCCTGCTTCGGATTCTGTGTGTTCCTCTCTCTCTCTGCCCCTCCCCTGCTCATGCTCTGTCTCTCTCAAAATAAATAAACATTAAAAAAATGTTTAAAAAAGGACACGTGGCTTTATCCCTGAACACCAGGAAGGGGCTATTTAGGGCAAGAGTAACACATCTGACGTAGAGTAGTTTTATTTCGAACAGTGTCTAGCTTGACCCTCGGGCGGCACTCTGCTGGGTGACTTCAGTTGTGGGGGTAAGCGGTCTTCAACTCAAGCGTAAGCATATTCCTCCAACAGGCTTCCCAGCTCTTACAGGAGGAGGCCCACCGGGGAGGCCGGGCAGGGCTCTTGCCTCTGAAGAGCAGGACTACGTGCCACTGGGCCTCCTCCGACTCCAGGAGGCGACGCTTACGTGACCTCCAGCCACACGAAACCTAACACCTGCCATGACTCACGAGCTCACCTTCAGAGGGGGATCCCGACTGCACACACGGAACCCGCAGGCAGGCGTTTCTAATCCCCCCCCCGGCAACGCTGCGCCGGGAGAAGCGACAGCTGCTCTCATGTTCCCAGATGGCATATCTTTCCTGGCACTGGCGCCCGAAGGGCACAGGGAAACCAGAAGCGAGAGCCCAGCACCTGCTGGGGCCTGAGTCAGGCTGGGCTCGCCAGCCCGGCTGCGGCTTACCCACCGATGGCTCAGCGCTGTAAGTCATAGCTGGGAGTCACAGGTAACAGAGCCCAGGATGGAGCGAGCAAGTTCAGACAAGGAAACTATGCAGCTTGGAAATCACCTCTGTCCCCAATTTGTTTTGCTCTACTCCCTGCATTTCATGGAATCCAGGAAGGTAACGCACCAGGGGGTCACTGAATCCCAGTGCAGGGACAGCCCAGCTGGCCAGGGTCACACGGAGCCCTATGCAGCACTGCCTGATAATGGCCAGCTAGCGGCCCAGGAAGAGCTTCCCGGTGTCTTCAGAACCAACCCTCTCCTCCGGGGTAGATGGTGCGAAACTTCAGGGCTGAATTTACCCCCATAATTAAAGTTTATTTATTTATTTTGAGAGAGAAAGAGAGAGAGAGAGAGAGAGAGAGAGAGAATCCCAAGCAGGTTCCTCGCTGTCAGCTCAGAGCCTGATGTGGGGCTCGATCCCCCAAACTGTGACATCATGACCTGAGCTGAAATCAAGAGTCACTCAACCGACTGAGCCACCCAGGCACCCTATCTCTGTTTACTGTCAACATAGGTTATCCAAGACCCTAGGCCGCAACTTTCTCATGCAGAAAAACACCTCCCTTTGCTTGCACAGTATTGTCTCTTGGGATGAGGCCGTGCCCGTAAGGCTATTCTGAGTGAGAGCTCTTCCCGGAGGGACTTCAGAGAGAACAGAAATGTTTGCAGAGATTCTCTGGTTGAGCCAGGGGTTCACGCCTCCTGTTTTCGGTGGAAATGGTACAAACACTGGGTCAATGTTTGTGTAAAGGCGTGCTGTCTATTCAAAGCTGATCCAAGGCCATGACTGGCCCTCTGCCTTCAACACTCAGACTCGTCCACCTGAGCAACACACACTGCTCAGTCCTCATGTCGAAAATCCCTCGGTTTGTCTCGAACAAAGTCAACTGAATCTTCAGTTCATTTCGAATGCTGAAATCATTCTTTAATTCTGGAAAAACATCCCCAAATTCATGCTGACTTTTTAAATAATTCACCCAGTGAAGTCTTCTCGTTCCTTAGTTGGTTTTCAAGGTCTCTTCAGCAAAAGGAATATGCAAATCAAAGAAAATCAAATAATATTATTGTACCTACAGGAGCCTGTCGAACACGTTAAAGAAATAATTGAACAAAATGTTTCTCTTTAAGTGAAAGGCTATTATGAAAAGGGACAGCATTAATTAGGAGCAGAAAAGGAAACTGTGACTGGAAATGGATCATTACTACAGCACTTGCCGTGACCACATTAGAAATGGGTGTCACCCCCTCGGGGACTCCTTCCTTGTGCTTGGATGTCAGTAAATTCCCCTCCACACATGGACGAGGGGAGCATCACTGTCGTGTGAAGGGCAGGGACAGAAAGGAGGCCAGGCTCTCTCTTGTGCGTGTCGGTGGACACGGGAGGCAACACCACCCCGAAGATGGACGCGCGAGCTGCTCCAAACGAGGGGGCGGCCAGCACCTACGGAAACCCACCTCGAGCAGGCAGCCCCCACAGCTGTCCCCGTTATGTGGCTTGTGACAGGAGACCAGCTCCCGGTGCTGGTGCTGAGCGTGTCTCCTCATCAGGGGGAGATCAGTGGCACAGCAAGCACACAGAGGCGTGTGACCCTGAGCAGGTGCACAACGCCAGGGATGGAGAACACGGGGTCACCTCGAGGAATCCGTAAGCAGGAAGCACGGGCAAGGAGCGCCAAGGCACCGTGGGGACGTAATTAAAAAGGGAGGAAGCTTAGACACTGAGAATTTATCTCAGGGGCGCGGTGGGGGGGGGGGGGTGGCGCTCAGTGGTTGAGCGCTGAGGTCATGGAGACCATTGGTGGGTTCAAGCCACCCCCCTGCCGTCAGACTGCACCCACAACTCATTGCCTGCCTGGGATTCTCTCTCTCTCTCTCTCTCCCTTTCTCTGACCCTCCTTCCCTCTCTCTCTCTTTCTTTCTCTCTCTCGTGCACGTGCTAATAAATTAACAAACTTTAAAAAACAATTTATTTCAGATAAACAATGAATAATTTCAGTCTCGGCGTGTCTGGCATGTCCCACGCAGTTGTGTCTTTGACCTCGGGCTCGCGTGCCTGGGTGATGAGAAATAACTCAGATCTAAGTGGGCGCCCCGTGTTTGTATCCACTGAGTGAGGCGGCTCCGTGTGAGCCCCGCCTGCTGGGAACTGGAAGCTCAGCCCCCCGGCCTCTGCAGAGCCGGCGGCCTCGCAGCGCTTGCCGTCCAAGGGCTTTGTCCCCATTCAAGGGGTAGGGAGCAGGAGCCTTAACGGGACCGCATTATTCACGTGAGAACGTGCATGAGGTCAGCGTGCAGACACTGACCTTACATGCGAAAGCACATGCATGCACACACACGCTTGCACAGTAGCACATGCACGCGCACGCAAAGCACGCACACGCGCTAATGCACGCACATGTAAAGCACACACACTCGCTAATGCACGCACATGCACTAATGTATGCACACGCAAAGCACACACACGCGGTAATGCACGCACACTCTAAAGCATGCACACGCGCTAATGCACGTGCACGCAGAGCAAGCACACGTGCTAATGTACAAGCACGTGAACGCACGCACACACTAAAGCACACAGAAGAGTCCGCCTTGTGTGCACCCACCTCACGTCCTCAACGTCCCTTCCCTTCAGTGTCTGCTCCACTCTCAGCTATTAAATGACTTCTTCATGGTTTTCCAGTCTTCCACTTCTGTCTGTAAACCGTGTTTCCCCCCGAATCTCTCAGGCTCCCGGACGGGGAGGCTGGGTCCCATCGGCCTGGGACGGGACACCTGCCCACGGCGGACGCAAGGGACCCTGCATCCCTCCCCCCACCCCCCGCAGTGCAGGTCCGGGCGCTTCCTCCCCTGGGCAGGGCTGGGCCCCAGCCAATGCTGCCGCTGCTGCTGCCACCTCCGCCAGGCCCGCTCGGGTCCTCTAACCTGTGCTTCACGCGTCTCCTCAACAGCAAGGCCCCTGCACCTTCTGCACAAGCGCCTTGCTTGTGGCCTGAGACTGAGCCACCTTGCCCTGCCCTGCCCCCGGGACTCCTGCCCTGGGCCTGTTTGCCCCGCGTGGTCCCTCTGCCCCCCGCCCCACCGTCCTCGCTCCTCGCTCCCCACCGCCCAGGACCCTCTGGCCTGTCTCCCCTGGAGGCACAGCACCTGCCACCCACTGGCCCCTCTCCCGCGTCCCTGAAGGGTCTGCCCCAGTCTCACCTCCCATAACAACCCGTGGGACCACTGCCCAGACCAGCGCCAGCCACTCACCCAGGCCCCCACACGTGCCCCCACTCTGCCTGTGACGCTGGCGCTCATCATCTGCGGCTTCTCACGTGTCACATGGACGTGTCTTTGGTGTCCTTTCCCTGTCAGAACCTGACCTGTAAATGGACCCTTTCTGCCCTACAGTGTGCCTTGCACGCCCCATCAGTGGCCCTTAACATAATGGGTCTCGGTAACGTGTGTCGGGTGCATCAGCCTCCCCGGCAGGGGTGTGAGCACAAGCTCCAAGGATTCTGGAATCTTCCAGGGCAGGCTTGATGCCGTGGACAGCAAACCTCCAGGCCACCGGCCACAGGCCACGGCGGCTCCAAGCATGGCCTGGTGCCACAGAGCCTGGGTGGTGTCCACAACAGTGGCTTCCGGGCCCTCCGCTGGCCCAGGGGTGCGTCCTGACCGCCCGGCCAGGGTGCACGAGACAGTGGCCGACCCAGAACACCCTGGGCTTCACCTCTGTCCGCCCCTCGCTTCTCAGGTGACGACTGAAAACTATTTCAGTTTTAACAGAAAACCAGACCTGCTTCCTGAGGCTGCGTGCGCATTTTCATAATACTGGTTTTCTTTGGTTTTTCTTCATTACAGATGGAATGATGGGTTGATTGAATCATAGTGAATTCCCAAACATTCGTCACGTCAAGAGTAAAGTTGAATTATACCATTTTTCCCCCAAATTTCGCAAAAACTTTAATTCCTTTTAAAAATTCAATAAATTTTGAATTGTAGCCAATTCAATGTCTGAGTTATAGCCAAGAGAGGAAACAGAAGTGTCACAGCTCCCCCAGAAAATTTGGAAATTTGGTTGCACATTGGAATAGAGGAGCCAGAAGCCCTGTGAGAAAGCCTGTTCTCATTGCCCTCCTGGCTTGGTCAAGGTCACAAATTTAAACCTGGGTGAGCCACAGCCCAGCTTGGGCACATGACTCCGTGCTGCCCTCTTTCCCTGTGTCCACAGGAGATGCCGGGAGAGACAAGGTGTCCCCCACCTGGGGAGCTACTGTGTCCCCAGATCCATCATAATTCACAGATCAGGTCCCAGTATAAAATGTGGTTAGCCCGCGGTGCCTTTGAACTAGCTGTGGAAACACAGACAATAGCACACAATGTGGGTTATTATTACTCCCCCAGAAAATGGCCTTTCTTTCCGTCCTGATGCCCTGAGAGGTCTGAGCGGTCACAGCAGGCGCGGCCAGAGTCCGGACAGGGTCCGCACAGGGAGGCACAGAGGCGGGGCAAGGTTTGGGGGCAGGGCACGTCCTGAGAGTGGTCAAAGCACAGGGATCCCTCTGCAGGGATGTGGGGAGACCCTGGCCGGGCGCTAGAAGGCTGAAAGGCAAGAATCCGATTCTGGGTGGATCTGAGCAGGCCCCAGATGAGGGGCCGTGACCCAAAGAACAGCTGAGCAGGGCAGAGGCTCCCGCGTTGAGGGTCTGAGCCAGCAGCCGGGGGTGGGGGGGCCTGGAAGAGCAGAGCACTGCCCCCCCACCCTGCTGTCCTCATGACCAGCGTGAGCCACACACACCCCCCACCATGCACAAGCTGTGAGCCCACCACATCCCTTATGTCCGGGTCCCTGTGTCCACTTGTCTGAACTGCCAGGGCCTGTGAGGGAGCCTCCTGACCTCAGATGTCCCCCCTGCACATCCCAGATTCCAGCACTCAACCAGGATAGGGTCTCGGGCTCAACCCACTCTTAGTCACAAGAGGGCTGGCCCAAAGCCAGGCTGCTGGGAGCGCGTGCGGGGGTCACAGGGACGGGCCTGAGCGTGTGCATTTCCGTAACATCCCCAGGTGAGGCCGATGCCGCTGGGAGAGCTTGGTGAGAAACGTAAGGGTTCAAGCACCAGCTGGAAGGTTTGGCTCTGGGGACCCATAACTTCCTCCCAGCCTGTGGTCTCATGTCTGAGGTTTCAGGCCCTGAGTGGGGCTTGAACATTTTCCTGGGGCTTCATGGGGAACTGCCTGCAGATTCACTGGTGTGTGAGATTCTCACACCCCGGGCCAGCCCCGGGAGCTACCTGTCTTCTGGCTCGGCCTCTGGGAGGCCTAGAAGCTTGGGGTCCTTGCCGCGATACCAAGGGGTCAGAGACTCAGGGGCGGGTGCCCGGTGCCACAGCACACAGAACTAACAGGTAAGGTTCGATTAAACGGGCCCGGTTATGTCACATGGTAACTTCACGGGGCCGTCACGTGTCACCTTCCCTTTGACTTAAACCACCTCCAGGGACAAAATCTTGACTCCTGGGAGGTTCACACCCTGGCCGGCTACTGCAGTGGCTCCTGTAAGTCCAAGAAGCTCGTGGCCAAGGTTCCTTCCTGCAAAGCCTTAATGTGACAGTGGAGCTGGAGCTGAGCCGGAGGCGGAGCCAGAGCCAGACTGGAGGGGCTCCTGAGGCAGAGAGCACAGTCACGGTCCAGGGTGCACAGATGGCCCCCTTGCGAAGGCGCAAGCAGGGCAGGACTTAATCTCACTTGTCTCCTTTTTTTTTTTTAAATGTGTTATTTGTTTATTTTTGAGAGAGAAAGAGAGTATGAGCAGGGGAGGGACAGAGAGAGAAGGAGACACAGACTCTGAAGCAGGTTCCACACCATCAGCACAGAGCCCGATGTGGGGAACTCAGGAACCGTGAGATCATGACCTGAGCCCAAGTCAAGACTGAGCCACCCAGGCGCCCTCGTTTGTCCCCTTAATCGTGGCCTTGGAGGGAACACCCTTGGATGGCCCGTTCAGGAATGGCCTTTTATCTTGTTCTCCATTGATGAGGAATCTACTGTGCCCGACATGACAAAGAATGTATAATGAGAGTTTCTTTCTTCAATATGCATGACAACTGGGTAAGGTAGGAATTATTTTCCTCATTTATTAAATGAGGAACCTGAGCTTCCATACAGCTGAGTCTGGTGAATACAGCAAGCGATCCCTTCATCCCAAATGCAGAATCATGGCCAACCTCCTGCTCAGGGAGACTGGAAAGCCTCCACTTCTCGAAGGCCCCAGTGCAACTGTCACCAAGTTCTCACCGTGCCGCTGGTTTATTCTACACAGCACATCCATCCGATTCTTCCCTAGTCCCCGTGTTCCTCTTTCCAACAGGTTTGTAAGACGCCCAAGGCTATGTAACAGACTGTTCATCTCTCTATTTGACATCCCGGACGGCCCGGCACGGCCCCCACGGCCCCGCACGGCCCCAGGAGTTGCAGGGCACAGGAAATCATCCATTTATGCCCCGAAGACCTGAGTGTGCCCCCCGCGCCTCTCTTCACTCTGGACTTGGGGCCAGACGAGCCCTGTCTTCTGTACGTCTTCTCTGTAGCCTTGGCTAAGCTACTGCATTCTGTGCGTTTACTCTGCTGGGCACTGAGCAAATAGTCGCTGAGGCGAAAATTCAATACGTGAACGGAAGAATGGGTTTATGTCTATGAAACATAAGGGACACATTTTACACAATATTTTTAAGTTGGATTTTTGTGGCTTTGATTTTTAACAAGGTCAAATATAGATGTCAGGAAAAAGCATTCCTACATACCTCTGTCAACTCACCTGAGCCCGGTGAGAGATTCTGTGACAGCAAAGTACCCTGGCCCATTATGAGGGACCACGAGGGGCATCTCACAGAGTCCTTTGAAACTGTGACCTAGCTCCTTCTTACTTATCCCGATCAACATAACCAAGTCAACCCAATCTTTTAATGAGTCCACTCTTCAGGATCTCCCCAGACGAATATTGTTTGCTTCTAAACTTTTCACCATATTTGAAAAGTCGATGAGCAGAGAGGAGGCTCCCATCAAGACCCAGACCATGTCCTGTCTTTCTGACAGAGTCGTGAGAACGGAGCCACCTGCCCGCTACCCGTCAAAACCGTGACCATCCACACAGCTGCCGGGGGTGAGCGAGTTCACTGAGCCGTGAGGTTCTGATTTGGTCCCACCTGTTTGGGGTTTTCGTATAAACTGCACGCACGTGTTTCTGCCCGTAAATTTCAGGAATGCCGTGTTGGCTCCCAGACTTCCTGTGGGGGGCAGGGGTAATGAAGTTACACAATTTAGTGTCCCACAGAAGCTTTGTTCCCACAGCTGCAAACCTTCATCTGTTCTGATACACGCGGACCTTATGGGTCCCATGAGTGCAATTTCTACCGCGCGCAAGGTTCCCATAACAAGTGTTTAGTTACACATGTAGAAAAGCAATTTCTTAAACTTTGAATGTAAACATTGCAGATGCACCGTGCTGATTGATACAGACTGTTTCTGCACCCTGAACCAAGAAGGAAGACATAAGCACTTTTAGGCAAATCAGAGAAACATTCGTGAGTAGGTTAGTTGTTTGAAAGCCGTATCTAGATGATACATTTTCAAGTGAGTTATTTAAATGAAGGGGTTCCCCCCCCCCGCCTCCCTGGGGGAGAAACACTGTGATTTTTGGAAGGAAATCCAGGAAATAGTCTCCCTCAAATATTTTGAAACAATCTTCATTATTTTGCTACTCAGACTGAAAATATTGTGTGTGTGCAAGTGCGTGCGTGTGTGTGTGTGTGTGTGTGTGTGTGTTTACTGGAAGGAACAATGTTACAATGTTATGTTTGCAGAATTCAAGACAGGAAAGAATGATGATTCTCAGAAGATTATCCCTGAAACATTATAGTTACATTTTTTGTGTGTTGGGTCCGTGACTCACAGGCCTTTCAAACACTGAGGTGTTCATATTTCACCAGTTTGATGAAGGCAGACAGTGAAGTTTCCAGTGCCCATTTGGCTGTGCAGGCAGCAGAAAAACAGCTGTCCCTTGGATCCGATTCCCGTTGAGTCCGCCGGCCACACCCACCCAGAGGCCAAGGGCGAGGGCCCAGGGATGCTGTCTGTGTGGGTCAGGCTGGTGGGGAACAAGGCTAGAGGGGCTGGTGGAGAACATCCAGCATAAAGCAGATGTCTCCAGAGTCATGCGGTGTGAAGGATTAGACCAGTTCCTGGAATTCTCCTTCAGAACTCTTTCTCATGTAAAGGGGCTGAGGCTGAGGGGAGGGACGACACTTCCCGGGGGCCACCCAGAAAGTCCGGGAGACCAGCAAGGCTGCTCTGAGACTCCCTCTGTGCTGTAGGTGGACGCCTTGGGCTCTCTCTTAGGACAGGGGTGATAGTCTGTTACGACAGAGGACGGTGGCATGCCCCAGCATGGAGCCAACCCCAAATTTTGGCCTCAAGAGTCTCGTGAGCTATCCAGTTAAGCTACATAGCCACAGACTCCGACCCGGTTCTAAAGGCGGGCTGTCTTGGTCTGAGGGACAAAAGAGACAATCGGGGCTTGAAAAAACCTTAGCTCTGTTTAAAGAGCCAAACCTGAAATGTCTTTAATCTGGCTTCATTTGGAAATTGAAAAAATACGCTGAAAAGAAGGATAGATTTGCAAAACACATTTTGACAAAAACTAAACACAAAGATTAAATTTAGGATATTGTGTAAAATGTATTATCTGTGTTTTATAGACATAAGCTCAGAGATCCCTCCACTCGGTAATTACTTCCAAGAGCCTGTCAGAGTGAACACCAGACGCTGAGTAGTTTACAAGCCCATTGCTTTGAAAGTATCAAATGCCAAAGTCAAAATGCAAGAGCCCAACAGATACATAATGGGGAAACAGAGAACCGATACCCGTAGAGCTGGGTGCAGCAAAACCAGAAATAAATATGAACAGATTTTTTTAAAAGCCATTTCTCTGTGTCCTGAGAAATACAGCTGCGAGGAAATGGAAATGGGCAGAGTCAAAACAATTAAGGATAAAATTCGGGCAGGGAGACCAACACGGAGTGTCACCAACACGTACCTGTACAATTCCACCTGCAGACAGTAGAATGGAAGAAACCGAAGATACAATTCAAGGAAAGTTTCCGAAAACAAAGTGACCTGAATCGGGTCATTAAAATGACCTTCCGGGTCTCGGAAGAGGTTTGCAATGGACAACGCATCCCTATAAATACGTCAAACGTGAGAGTGAATATTGAGGGCAGAGGGTTCCGACTGCCCCCAGTGGGAAGGACGGTAGGGAAATGCTCGGCCACCATCACAGGAGAGAGACATAAGTGGAATTGTAAAGGGAAACCGAAGCATCATTGCGCCATAAGAAGCAAACACGCACACGGCTTTTGTCCAGGAATCCCGTTTCTAAATGTTAACCCCGCACATTTGGTCATTCGGTGCCGCACGTGAGAAGTTCAGGGTCTACGCTGGTATGTGAGAGCCACTAAAGATAGGAAACAACCTAAATATTTTATCTTTTAAGGGAAAGAATTAAATTAATTATGATTCACTTACAGAACGGAATTCTGAAAAGCCATGAAACAGAAAGGTCCCGTTCGGTGACGGTCTGGTTAGTGGAAAAAGCGGGAATGTGTTTTCGCTGCTTGGGTGTTGTCGTGCACGTTCCTGGCACACGGGAGGACATGTAAGTGTTAGCACACATGGACCGCACCTAATACAAGCACACAGAAGGTTCTGGGCTGATGCACAGGAAGCTGATGAGGGTGAAGTCCCCGGGAAGGGGTGGCGTTGGGGACAATGGTGAAGCACACACAGGCTGGGATTTTGTGCCACGGATGTGTGTGGCAGACAGAGACCCAGAAACACAGCGTGGTTGTGTTTATAAACACTACGCCTGTTTATAGAATCTAAACATCCCAGGTAGGATAACCCAGGAAGGGTGAGCGCCGTCACCCAGCCCCCAGGAAGTCTGTGCCCCAGAATGCCACGGCTCCGGCCTCCATGCCCCCTCCGTGAACTCAGGACACGGTGATGTGGTGTGGGGAAACTCCACGCCCCTGCCCGTCACTCCACGCCCCTGCCCATGACCCCACGCCCTGGGTACCACACTGCTCTGCTTTGTGGAATTTCTCCCCTGGGACCCTGGGCAGCTTGGCCGGAGAATCTTGCCGACTTTCCCTTCCTCGAGGGTGACGTCACCCAGGAAGGCGGGAGGTAGTGAGCACCCTCTCCCCCAGCACCCCTACGCCCCCGGGGAGCGCTTCCAGCTCCGTGACCAGCCCAAACAGCTTTCCAGCCAAGTCAGAAAAGCTGCCGTTCCGGGACAGGTAGCCAACAGGTGGCTGTGGTCTGGAGCACACGGCCTGCAAGGGAGCCCTGCCTTTGGTCCTGGGACGGGCCGGGTCAGGAGCGCAGGGACGTGCTGGCCGTGTCGCGCTGTGGAGCTGCCATTCCAGAGCACGCAGCGATGCACCTCCTGGCACGGTCCTCGGAGAAAAGGATCTTCCAGGCCCTGGGTTCGAAGCAGAAGTGAGAAGGGAAAAGAAGACGCGACGCCATGAGTGGCTGGTAACAGCCCAGTGTTTCTGGGAGACGGGAGCCGTCGAACATTGAAAATGTGCTGAAAACCACGTTTGTTTATGATTAAACTCGGGGGGTGGGGAGTGTGGTTAAGATGGATCAGGACACATAAAGTGTGAATTGGCAGAAAATGAACGCTGGCACAACAGCAGCCCCTTGGGTGCCGTGACGCCTAACGCTCACTTTCACAGGGTGTGTTGGAAAGAGACCTGTATGGATAAGTCCCGGGGGCCTGCAGACAAAACGTCACTAACACAAGTTAGCCAGTGATAAAATCCAAATGCCACCCTCCGCACCGTGTGCCTTCCCGAGTGGCTGCAATTCACAGCATTTGCCACTTCGAGCCCTGGCGAGGTCTGGCAGGAACATAAACTGGTCCAAACCCTTTGTGCAAGTTTGGTAACTGGCACTAAAGTTAAACCCGAAAGTTCCGTGTCACCTGCCAGTTCTCCTCGGTGTTTATCGAGTGAAATGAAAACGATGTCCTTGGAGAGTCTGGCGCAGAAACCTTCAAAACAAAGTTCTTCAAGAGATTAAAGGATGAAAACCAAAGAGGCACCGGGCCTGCGGGAATCGTAACAACGTCCCCATCACCGCACCCAGCACCACAGCCTGACGCACACGGTCCAAGTTTTCTCAAATCATTTGAAGAAAACGGGAAGACAGTTTTAGATACACAGAAAAATTGAAATTACGTGCCCCCGTGCTCTGCTCTGAAAAAAATTACTCAAAATATTCCTGATGAGGAAATAAAATAAAAGATACAAATGTAGAATAGCTTACAAAATAGACAATAGCGAGCGATGAAAGCAGAATTAAGAAGCACAGGTCTAAATACTTCAACACAGCAGCGTAATTATACCTGGAACCTGGAGGGGCCTGTCAAGGGCTGGCCACGGGGCTGAGGCCTGGATTCGGCTCCATAGGCCTCCGCCCAGGAGCGCAGTTCGCAGATAGCCCGTCCTGAGGCCGCTGGCTGAGCGCCAGGCACCATTCTTATGGATCTCTGTGAACCCTACATTGGTAAAATGTGATGGGGTGGTTATTGGCAGAATTATGTTCCAATGTATATAACTACGCTCGATGGAAAAGCTTTAACCAGCGCAAAATAGGTGCTGAGCAAATATTTGTTTGCTGAGCGAATGAACAAACAGGGAGCACTTCAGTATTATCCCGTGGCATTGGTTTCATGCCCGGGTAGGAGGTCACCAGCATCCTCTTTATCACAGACAAGCAGGCACGGGCGGGGGGTTGATTACGGGATTTTCTGACGTCCCACAGCAAATCAAGGGTAGTGCCACGGCCTTTGGCCCAGGACCGACCACCTTCGACAGCCGGGTTCACAGTGGACCCAGACGTCATCCAGGCTTCAGATGCAGCCGCCTCTGCTGTCTGACCCTCACCCCAGCGGGACAGACCAGGGCTCAGGAGGGAAGCCCTGTGACTCCCATGCGGCCCCAGAGGATGGGGAGCATCTTGCCATCCCGATGCCAGCACCGCCAGGAAGGAACGTGAAGGGCACGCGTCATGGCAGTGTGCCAGGCACCATTCCTGCACTTTGCACACATGAACTCAGGGAGCACGGGGCTGCCTCGGGAGGAACACGCTCACGGTGTCCATCCTGCAGGCGAGGAGACGGCGGCGTGGGCTCCTGCGTGCGCACACGGAAGATTGCCGGCGAGAAACCGCAGAGCTAAAAACAGCATCGTCCACAGGGACTCTGCAGGCGTGCCGGAAACTTGCCGGGGATGGGCTGCGGGGGGCTGCGTGTGCCGGCCGCCCGTGTGCTCTTGCCATGCAAGCACGTGCCCACGAGAAAGCCAGGCTCCAGGAGCGAGGCTGAAATGGCTGTGCTCCGGCTGGCAGTGGGGAATCGGGGGCGCCTCCCGGGGCCCCGGGGGGGAGGGGAGGCAGGGACAAACGAGTGGGTGAATGAATGAATGAGTGAATGAATGCACACAGCCACATCACCGATTCTGGGTAGCTGTTCGTTCCACTCCTGCCCACCACACCTCTGACCAGTGTAACCCGTCTTGGCTGGCACACTCTCCGTAATGGAATGGAATTTATTGCCGGAAATTTGGAATTGATGTAAAATCTCTCTCCAGCCCTGTCTTCCCTCCTCATGCTCCTGCCTGTTTACACAGCGGGCCTGGGGCATCGGTGACACAAGGTGATGGACTTATAAAGACAGAGGGGGTGCTGGCTCTTTCTACCTGCGTTACAAGTCTTGGGGGGAAGAAATGATAGGTTCAGGTCAACTCACTATTTATTCAAGACATTTATTCAAGACCAAACAGCCTCTGTGGCGGATACAGAAAGATCTTGTCTCTCATAGCTACAGCGTATCTTGCACCAAAATCCAAAGCCAGGATTTTACTGTAACAATATCATTTCTACAAAGATATCTGAGTGCATACACTTGGCAGACAACACTCTGCTGAGGTCGGGGACCTGACAGGACAGCGGGTGGCTGACACTAAGAATGTCTCTAATTTCGGGGCACCTGGGTGGCTCAGTCAGTTGAGCGTCTGACTTTGGCTCAGGTCATGATCTCACAGTTCATGGGATTGAGCCCCGCATTGGGCTCTGTGCTGACGGCTCGGAGCCTGGAACCTGCTTCCAGCTCTGTGTCTCCCTCTCTCTCTGCCCCTCCCCTGCTCATGCTCTGTCTCTCTCTCTCTCTCTCTCAAAAATAAACAAATATTAAAATAAAAGTCAGGGACGCCTGAGTGGCTCAGTTGGTTGAGTGTCTGACTTCGGCTCAGGTCATGATCTCACAGTTCATGGGATCGAGCCCCGTGTCGGACTCTGTGCTGACAGCCCGGAGCCTGGAACCTGCTTCGGATTCTGTGTCTCCCTCTCTGTCTGCCCCTTCCCCACTCATGCTGTCTCTCTCTCTCAAAAGTTAATAAACATTGAAATAAAAGTCAGGGGCGCCTGGGTGGCTCAGACAGTTGAGTGTCTGACTTCAGCTCAGGTCATGATCTCACAGTTTGTGGGATCGAGCCCAGTATCGGGCTCTGTGCTGACAGCTCAGAGACAGGAGCCTGCTTCAGATTCTTTGTCTCCTTCTATCTCTGCCCCTCCCCCACTTGTGCTCTCTCTCTGTCTCTCAAAAATAAATAATCATTTAAAAAATGCACCTATTGGGGCGCCTGGGTGGCTTAGTCGGTTAAGCGTCCGACTTCAGCCAGGTCACGATCTCGCGGTCCGTGAGTTCGAGCCCCGCGTCGGGCTCTGGGCTGATGGCTCAGAGCCTGGAGCCTGTTTCCGATTCTGTGTCTCCCTCTCTCTCTGCCCCTTCCCCGTTCATGCTCTGTCTCTCTCTGTCCCAAAAATAAAAATAAAACGTTGAAAAAAAAAAAAAAAATTTAAAAAAAAAAAAAAAAAAAAATGCACCTATTAAAGAACAACATACTGTGTGTTTTGCTTTTTTATCTGGTCTGACAACCCCTGCCTTTTAATTAGAGCATTTGATCTCTTACCTGCTTTAGAGAAGCATCTGTTGATGGACAGAAGCTCTCTGTCCATCTCTGTCCAGCTCTCATATGGCAGGTGCATTGGGCATCGCAGAGCAAGCCGCACGCATTCGGGAGCCGTTTGAAAGCACAGCCCTCACCAACACCCCCAAGTAGGCCCGCCCGGGTGCGGCTGAGATCTCATTTACAGAGAATGTGTGCCCGGCACCGAGGCTCGGCCTGAAGCCAGGCGGCTGGCCACGGTTTTGCGGTGGGAGGTGGAGAATGGCGCTAATGGGCTGTTGATAATACTCAGCCCACATGCATCCCCTTCTTTTCGGATTCCAGGGCCTCGCCGCCATGGATGTTACAGAACACAGGAGGCTGAGAAGTCACGCAAAAACCAGAAATGCCAGAACAGTATCCCACCTCCTGGTCTGTAAACAGAGGAAGAAATAGAAAATGCCAAGAATGCATATTTTTGGAAACGGGAAGGTGCTCCTGGATCAGAGCTTCCTGAAAGGCCAACGGCGCCCTGGGACCAGCCGATGATTACTGGAATGTTCCTGGTGAGTCGTGGAGGGCACTCTTTGGTTGTTGAGAGGAAGGAAGGGGGGATAAGGAGGAGAACAAAGCAGGGGGGTAGGGGGAGGAGACGCGGGAGGCAGAGGACTGGACGCACAAGAGCATGCGACTCCAGACCCGCCTTAGAGGTGCTCAGGGAGGACCCACGAGGATTAAGTGAGCGTTCCATGTGGAAATTGCTTTTCCGTGCAATGGTCTGCCAAGGTCGGGGACCTGACAGGACAGTGGGTGGCTGACACTAAGAATGTCTCTTAGGGACAAATTCCCACCCCGTGACTGTGCCTCCTTCAGTGCGGACCGCACAGTGTGGACGGGGGCGGAGCCACTCTACACGGGAAGGCTTGGTAACTGCGACCTCAGCCAAGTCCTCGAGGTCAACGCCGGCACTGACAAATCACACCCACAGCACTCTGATGTGACGATGAAAATGGCTCTTTACCCCTGTGGACTTCCTCCAATAACCCATCCCCTCTCCCAAAGCAGGAAAGTCCTCACGAAGGTCAAGGTCATCAAAAACAAAGTCTGAGGGGCGCCTGGGTGGCGCAGTCAGTTAAGCGTCCGACTTCAGCCAGGTCACGATCTCGCGGTCCGTGAGTTCGAGCCCCGTGTCAGGCTCTGGGCTGATGGCTCGGAGCCTGGAGCCTGTTTCCGATTCTGTGTCTCCCTCTCTCTCTGCCCCTTCCCCGTTCATGCTCTGTCTCTCTCTGTCCCAAAAATAAATAAAAACATTGAAAAAAATTAAAAAAAAAAAAAAACAAAGTCTGAGAAATCGTCACAGCCCACAACAGCCCATGGAGACATGATGACAAAATCTAATGTTTTCCTGGGACAGGAAAGGAAATCTGCACAGAGGATGATCTTTAGTTAAAAATACATCAATATTTGTTCATTAACTGTGACAAATGGACCATACTGATGTAAGGCGCTCATACTAGGGGAAGCTGGGTGAGGGAACTCTCCAAATAAGCTTCACAGTTTACTGTAAATCCAAAACTATCCTTAAAAAAAAAAGTTCATTTTTGAAAACACCCCATTTAGATCATAACTTACTGTGACGTGCTGAATGTACCCCCCTCCGAGGGGCAAAAATTCAAGCACAGCCACCCTCACATCTTATTCCACATCACATTAGAAGTCCTAGAAATAGGGCAATGAAAGGAAATAAAAGACAAACAGATGAGATAGGAAGAAATAAAACTATCCCTATATTCAGGTGACATGATCATCTCTGTAGAAAACCCCAATCTGCCCCAAAACTCCTATAACTTATGAGTTCAGTGATGCTGTATGATACAAGATCAACACAAAAAATCAATTGCATGTATATATTTTTTTAATTTGTTAATGTTTATTTATTTTTGAGAGAGACAGAGCATGGGCGGGGGAGGGTAAGAGTGCAAGGGAGACACAGACTCCAAAGCAGGTTCCAGGCTCCGAGCCATCAGCACAGACCCCAACACGGGGCTCGAACTCATGAGCCGTGAGATCATGACCTGAGCCGAAGTCGGACGCTCAACCGACTGAGCCATCCAGGCGCCCCTCATGTGTATATTCTAAAAACAAATAGGTTGCAAACAAAAATTAAAACATAACACCATTACTATAGCCACATAAATAAATTGTGAAAAATAACTAGTTAGAAATCCAACAAAATGTGTACAGGACCCATATGCTGAACGTTACAAAATGTTGATAAAAGGAGTCAATGAAATTTAAATAAACGGAGACACATACCATATGTTGGAAGCTTCAGTGCAGAAAAGATGTTACTTCTCCCCAAATTGACCTATGCATATAATACAATTCTTAGCAAAAATCCCAGGAATATTTTTTTGTAGATATAAACTAGCTTATTCTAAAACTTATATGGAAAGACAAGGGAACCAGAATAACTAAAACTATTTTGGAGAAAAGAAAGAATAAAGCAGCAGGGTGATAAGACTCACCACCATCACGGCAATGATCCAGGCTGAGTAGTGTTGGTGGAGAGACAGGCAAAGATCATTGGAACATACTAGAAACAGAACCTCAATAAACATGCCCAGCTGGTTTTTTACAAACAGACAGAAGTAATTCAACAGAGAAAACTTGGCCTTTTCAACCAGTGGTAGAAATCCATGGGCAAATCAAGTAAGTAAATAAGTAAATGAATAAATAAATAAACAATCTCTACATAAACCTCATGCCACACCGTGTACAAAATTGATTTAAAATGTCATGGATTTAAGTGTAGGACTATAAAATGTTCAGGAGAAAAATCTTTGGGACCAAGGGCTAGGTGAAGACTTTTGGACACAACACCAAAAGTCCAAACCATAAAAGAAAAAAAAATTGATAAATTAGACTCTATCAAAGTTTGATGTCAGACTTCATCAAAGTTTGAAACTTTTGCACCGGGAAGGAAAGAATAAAAAGACAAGATAGAGGCTAAGATAAATATATCTGCAAACCACTTCTCTAAAAAAGGTCTTGATGTCCTCTCATATACAAAGAGCTCTTAAAATTCAATAGGAAAGCGGCAAACAGTCCAATCAGAAAGTGGGCAGAAGACAGGAAGAGACATTTCATCAAAGACGAGGTCTGGATTCCTCACTGGATTCCACACAACACAGAAGCTAATTGCATCAAGTTGAACGTCTCCAGCCTTTAGAGAAATGCAAATCTAAAACCGCAATGATAAATCATTATGTCTAAATAATATCTGAAATAAAAGACAGTGATAACATCAGATACTGGTGAAGATGTGAAGAAGTTAGAGCTCTCCTCCTGCACTGCTGGTGGGCATGTGAAAGGGCGCAGTCACTCCAGAAAATAGTTTAACTTTTGGACAGATAAGACTGAACATGCACTTTCTTTACAAGGAAAAAATTGCGCTTGGGGGCATTTACCCCAGAGAAAAGAAAACACATGTTCATAAAAAATTTACATGAATGTTCACGGCTTCATTCATGTCACATGAAAGAAAAAAAACTGGAAACAACCCAAATGATCTCCAACAGGCGCGGCAGCACTGAGGAATAAGAAGAAATAAGCCGGTGCATGTGAGGTCCTGGGCGGATGGTGAGGCATTACGTGGAGTGACGAAAGGCCACGCAAAGGCTACGCACAGTATGGCTGTTTATACAGCATTCCCTTTTTGAATAGTTTTCTTGAGTATAATCAAACAAAACTGTGCATCTTTTACGTATAAAACTTGATGAGTTTGGACAGATGGATGCACCTGTGAAACCATCACTACGATCAACGTAATAAACCTACCTGTCACCTGTAAAAGTTTCCTCATGCCCCTTTGTTGTTCTTTGTTTTGTGTTGTGGGAGGAACACGTGAGACCGCCCTCTTAAGAAAACACGTCAGTGCGCGGCACAGTGTTGTTGCCGGTGGACGCTCGTCCCACAGCACCTCTCCCTTAACCTCGGCGCGTGACGGAAACTTCATACCCGTCGACCAGCAACGGCCCACTTCTCCCCACCACAGTGATCACCATTCTGTTCTCTGTGTCAATGAGATACCTAAAATGATACGACTAAAAAATAAAAGCATACGAATATGCAATGAGAGGAAGAGCCTCTTCAACAAATGCTGCTGGGAAAACTGGAAAGTCATGCAGAAGAATGACCCTGGACCACCTTCTCCCACCACACACAAAAATAAACTCAAAATGGGTGAAACGGAAGACCTGAGACCATAAACCTCCTTGAAGAGAGCACAGGCAGTAATTGCTCTGACCTCAGCCTCACAACATTTTTCTAGACACGTCTCCCAAGGCAAGGGAAACAAAATCAAAATTAAACTATTGGGAGCCCATCGAAATAAGAAGCTTCTGCACAGCGAAAGAAACAATCAACAAAACTAAAAGGCAACCTGTGGAATGGGAGAAGATATTTACAAATAACATATCAGATAAAGGGTTAGTATCCAAAATACATAAAGAACCGATACAACTCAACACCCGAGAAACAAATAATACAATTAAAAAATGGGCAGAAGACATGAACAGAGATTTCTCCAAAGATATACAGATGGCTAACAGACACATGAGAAGACACACGACTTGACTCATCATCAGGACAATACAAATCAGAACCACGATGAGACATCACCTTACACCTGTCAGAATGACTAAAACGGACAACACAAGAAACAACAAATGTTGGCGAGGCTGTGGAGAAAGGGGGACCCTCTTGAACTGTTGGTGGGAATACAAACTGGTGCAGCCACTCTGGAAAACAGTGTGGAGGGTCCTCAAAAAACTAAAAATAAAACTACCCTATGACCCAGTAATCAACTACTGGGTATTTACCCAAAAAGTACAAAAACACTAATTGAAAGGGAAACACACACCTCATTGTTTATCATGGCATTATTTACAATAACCAAACCATGGAAACAGCCCAAGTGTCCAGCGACTGATGAATGGACAAAGAAGATGTGGCATATATACAATGGAGTATTACTCGGTGATCAAAAAGAAAGAAATCTTGCTGTTTGCAGCACTGTGGATGGAGCTAGAGGGTATTATGCTAAGCAAAATAAGTCAGTCAGAGAAAGAAAAATACCATATGATTTCACTCATATGTGGGATTTAAGAAACATGAAGAATGATCTTAAGGGAAAAAGACAGAGAGCCAAACCAAGAAGCAGACTCTCAACTACAGAGAACAAACTGATGGTCACCAGAGCGGGGGGGTGGGTGGAATAGGGGAGGGGGATTAAGGATGCACCTGTCATGATGAAAAATAAATAAATAAATAAGTAAATAAATAAGTAAATAAATAAATAAATAAAATGATTTTGGAAAATAGATCCAGGCAAGAAAAATTAAATAAAATCACATAGTGACTACAGAAAATAAAATAAATTGAAGTAAATAATTAAATTAAATTAAATTAAATTAAATTAAATTAAATTAAAACCCCTACAGGATGTGTCCCCCTATGACTGGTTTGTTTCGCTCTCCGTACCATCCTCCAGGTTCATTCGTGCTGGATTCACTCAGACAGGATTGCCTTATTTTTCAAAGCCGAATAATAATCCACTGCAGGTATGTGCTGTATCTACTTTATCCATTCTTCTGTCAGTGGGCCCTTTGGCCATTTCCATCTATTGGCTACTGTGAATAATGTTGCCGTGAGCACGGGAGTGCAGACTGTCTCTGAAGACAGTAACTTTATCCCCTGTGGATGCAAAGGGGAGCGGGATTGCTAGGTCACATGGTATTTCCACTTCCAATTTTTTGAGAAGCCGCCATACTGTTCACATAGCGGCCATGCCATTTTACACCGTCGCCAACCGCGCATGAGTGTTCCACGTTCTCCACACCCTCCCCACGCTCATCATCTTCTGTCTCTTTGATGACATTCATCCTAACAGGTGTGAGCTGGTACCTCGCTGTGGCTTTGACTTGCATTTCCCTGATGGTGAGGGATGCTGAGTATCTTTCCAGGCACCTGTTGGCCGCTTACTGATCTTCTTTGGAAAAACGTTTCATAACCAAGAAGTCAAGACCAAAGCCAAGAAGCTTCCGGATGGCCGTATATGTTAATAATGGGATACATATGTATAGAATGGAATGTATATAATGCATTATAATATATATAATATGGAATGGAATAATGTGTGTATGTATAGATGTGTGATGCAATAATATCCAGCCTTCACAAAGTAGGAAAGTCCGTCATTTGCAACAATGCGAACGAACCTGGAGGGCATTATGCTGAGTGAAATAAACCAGACACTTATTCTGTGATCTGGTGTGTTCTTTTTTTTTTTTCAACGTTTGTTTATTTTTGAGAGAAAGAGCACCGGCAGGGTAAGAGGCAGAGAGAGAGGGAGACACAGAATCCAAAGCAGGCTCCAGGGTCCGAGCTGTCAGCACAGAGCCCGACGCGGGGCTTGAACCCACGAACCTGGGAAGTCACAGGAATGGGAAACCCAAGACAGTCTTGTTCCACCCCCCGGAAGCTGCTGGTGGCCGACTGTCCAGTGAGCGCACGTGAGCTCAGAGCCACAGGCGTGTGTGAGTGCAGAGCCTGGGGCACGTGTGAGCACGGAGCCACGGGCGTATGCACCAGGCTGAGCCTCTGCTCGCAGACAGAGCGTCTCCCGCTTCTGGTTCTCATTCCTCAAGCGCATCTGCAGCCTCTCAGCATTGTAACGGACGAGCTATCTTCACCAGGACTTTTGTCCACAAACCTTGGCTTGTGTCATCTCCACAAGGCTGCAAACAGGTGGACATTTGTACACAGGAAGTGGGGACACGGGCGGGGAGAACGGGCCTGTGGGCTCGGAGGAAGGGCCAGGCACTTTGCTCCAGGTCCCACTGACCTTGAATTTGCCCTATGTGACCTCCAAAGGCGGGCGTTCGAGGCACCCACAGAATACTAATTTCCAGATAGAGTGTCCTGGAGTGTTGGGCGGGCACAGAGAAGGGCAGAGTTTGACAAAGCGCAGGACGGGAAGCGCCTTGCCAGGCCCCTGACCACCAGTTGCACTCAGCCAGCATCTCTGCCTCCTGGTCAGCTCGTCCGAGCCACAGCTGGGGGCGGGGACAGGAGGGGACTCACCCCACAGTGCTGGGAGGGGACAGTACTGGGAGTGGAGAGGGGGTTCACCCCACAGTGCTGGGAGGGGACGGGAGGGGACTCACCCCGCAGTGCTGGGAGGGGACAGGAGGGCACACCCCACAGTGCTGAGAGGGGACAGGAGGGGACTCACCCCACAGTGCTGGGAGGGGATGGGAGGGGGCTCACCCTGCAGTGCTGGGAGGGGACAGTGCTGGGAGGGGACAAGAGGGGACACCCCGCAGTGCTGGGAGGGGATGGGAGGGGACTTACCCTGTAGTGCTCCCCGAGCCTCCTCTCTTATGTCTCAGGCCCCACGTGTGCTGGGACTCCTGCCTTTCTCTCCCTCCCCTCCCAGATCCAGTCCAACATCTCCGCCCCAAAAGTGTAACTTGCAGGGGTCTGCACCTCCCTACCAGTCTGTCTGTCTGTCCTTCCACACTAGTCTGTCTGACCACCCTCCCCAGAGCACCAGGACCCCCTCCCCTGGCCTCGCCATCTCTCCAGGTCCCCATCCACCTGCTCTGACTCAACCTCACTGTCCTGCTCTCTGTCCCCATGACACCACGTTTCCCGAAATGTGCAGCCCAGACCAGCCCCGTCAACACCATCAGCACCAGCAGGGAATGTAATAGAAACGTAGACCCTCAGGCGCGGACCTGACGAATCAGAACATCTGGGGCTGGCACTCAGTGCTTCCGCAAGACCTGGGGAACCAGGCGCAGCCGAGGTGGGGGGAGCACACCCCCCTCCCCCAAGCCTGTTCCCAGGTTCTGTCGGTCCTGCCCCAGGGCCCCACCGCTGCTCCTTCTGCTAAAAAACGCCCTTCCCACCCATCTGGCCGCATCTGACTCCTTCTCTGAGTGTCTGACATATTTACTTGCTTACTTTCTGCTCCCCCTGCCCCGCCCGGGAGACTGAACGCCGTGAGGACAGGCCAGGGTCCGCTGGGCGCTGTCATCCTGGACGTGCATCTGGCACAGAGTGCCTGGTCAGTCAGATGAGCCAACCGAGGCTCAGGGGAGCTAGTCAGCTGGCCTGGGGTCTAAGAGCCAAGAAGCTGGGAGGCTGGAGCTCCCTTTTGCACGCACGTGGCTGGGCGTCCTGGAAACCCCACTCGGAACTACTCCCCCTGTGTCCAGCCCCCCCCCACCCTGGCCCAGAGGAAACACTGTGGCTCCTCCCACGAGGACAGCAGGCCCAGCACGGATCAGCAGCTACCATGTCTGTGGGACACGAGGCCCTCCCCTTGCCCGTGGGACCTGCCTTGAGATGCCCCTTGGGGACCTCAGTTTGGGTTAGATGCCACCCTGCAGGTCTCTGCAGGCAGGAAAGGGCCCTGGGAGCGAGTCTGCGGCATACGGCGGGCGCTCGGGCCCGGTCACCCTCACTCTGCCACCGAGGGAGGACACCCAAGGCTTCCAGCACGGCAGAGGCTGGTTCCCACACCCAGCGCTCCAAATACACGATGGCTGCCTCCCAGGTCCTGCTTTTTCTACGTGCAACACCTTCTCCCCGGAGCCAAATCCCCGTGGGCCCTTCTGTTGCACAACTGAAGACAAATCTACAGAAAACGTGTAATGAGAGGCTCCAGCAACGAGGATGCACAATGACGTTTTCATCTGATTGTGGCTCATTATGTCTCACAAAAAGGAAACCAGGCACTCAAAATCTTGTCCATCGATGGTACAGCCTAATGTTCCTGGGTCACCTCTAGTCTCCAGACTGGGAAGTCCTACGTAGATGTAGAAAAATCGTATACATAATTAGCCGAGAAATTAAGTCCTCGTGTCGCCGTGTGGTCTGAGCAAGAGAAGTCGCAAGTGTCGGACCTGCTCACAGCCTGCAGCTGCGTCCCATCTGGGCCGCGGCCGGGCCCGCGTCCGTGTCAGCCTCCATCTCCCGCCCGGCTCCTCGACGGCCTGGGGTAACTCGCACCATCCTGCCCCACCTGGCGTTTCCAGTCCTGCCGCGGTCGCCCCAGGCCCCTTGCCTCTGCCGGCACCCCTGCTCACCGCCCCCCTCCTGTGTGGCGTCCGACATCCCGCCCGGGGTCACCCTCCCTCTGTCAGCCGGGACTTCTGTGCTCTACCTGGAAAGGCAGACTCTTCCCCGAGGTGCAGTTGTGAGCTCTCGGGGTCAGAGGGCCTGGCACAAGGCTTGGCAGACAGTTGCTCTCACCTCCAGGAAGACGGCAATGCTCACCGCGACCTGCCCATCCCAGGAATCCAATAGCGGATCCTGCAACAGAAACGGAAGGGGCGAGGGGTACGGAATGCAGGAGGGATGTGTGTGTGCTCGTGCACCTGCTGCCATGGCCGGTCACCCTGACACTTGTCTCCGTGCAGAGACATGTGAGGAAGCCCTCAGTTCCCCCCAGTAAGGCCTCGGACATCCCAGCATTAGGCTGTGATCACATCTGGGGCCCCCGGGGCCATGTGATGAGCACAGCACGTCACCCCGAGGACCTCTCCCCAAGTCCACATCCGTGCTGCCCTCATGAGAAGACACCAGACAAACCCGGATTAAGTGACATTCTATAAAATCCCTGACCATTGCCCTTCAGAACGGCCAGGGTCACGGTGGACGAGGAAACACTGGAAAATGTCAGACAGCACAAGACCAAGCGGTGGGGTGACCACCAGCAGGTTTCCCAGGATGTGGGGGTTCACTACCGGGACACGTGGGGCACACGGGAGGTTGTGATCCTGCAGAAACACAGTGAGCACACAAGATGAGCTCACCCAGCGGGATCCATGTAAGTCTGCAGTTTTGCTAAGAGTCTGGTCCCAATGTTCGGTTCTTCTGTTTAAAAAGTCCGTGAGGAGGTGGGGGCGTGAGAGGGTGGGTTGCGTGGCCGGTGGCATGTTACAGCCTGGGGGACACTCAGGCACCCTGACAGCAGGGATCAGTGGGAACAGGGGGACGATACATGATATTTTCTCCCGGCACACCACAACTTTTCAAATGTCCTAAAATGCATTAATTTTGGAACAAGAATAAAAGAGAAACATTTATTTATTGTATTTTATTAAATGTTTATATTAGAAAATACGGCACACATAAAGAGAGTTCACATAAAGCATAAATATTTGCCTTCAGGAATAATTACAAGCCAATCGCAGGGAAACCACCGAGCAGATAAAGAAATGAGGATTGCCAGGATCCCGAAGGTCCCCTGGAGATCAGTTACTTTTGAAGGAGACTTAGATTGAACGTAATTGCTAATAATGTTGATGAGAACTCACAGCATCTATGGTCTCATTTGCATTTCCCATAAAGAATGCACAAACAGAGGTGTCATATTTAATGCAATAAACCTACCGGATATTGGACAGTTTCCAAGCAAATTGTACTTGTTGAAAGATAAATATTTTATAAAACACAGAAATGCTGCCGATGAATTCACAGTCTCATGGGGATGACGTAACTTACTTGACAAGACACTGAAAGTCTTTAAGGCAGAGAAATTCACCCTCTGGTCAGTGCGGGAGGAACAGTGAACTCTCCCCGGGGCAGGGAAGGGGGGAGAAACAGAGAAGCTAAAGACAGTGAGCCAGTGGGGCCAGAGCTGGGACAGGACCCCAACCTACTCCTGCGAGTCCACAACAGCTGTCTACACGGCAGATGAGCACAAGCCGGGACACGTGGCAGCACCATCAGATAGAGCTTCACGGTGTCAGTCAGGGGGGTTGTGTGAGAAGCCGGAGCCCGAGGATTGAACTCAGAACAGTAATAGTCTCAGCTAATATTCATATTAATATTCAGACTATTAATATTCTCATTTTCTTGGGGTAAACATTTGAAAAGGTGCACGCACCCCTGTTATCGCACCATTATTTACAACAGCCAAGACACAGAAGCAGCCCAAGTGTTACTGGAGGATGGATGGGGAACGAAGATGTGGTACACACACACACACACACACACACACACACACACAGGAATATTACACAGCCATGTAAAAGGATGGGGTTTTTGCCATTTGCGACGATATGGCTGGACCAGGGCGTGTTGTACTAAGTGAAATAAGTCAGAGAAAGACAAACACCATATGGTTTCACTTATGTGTGGAATCCAAAAGACAAAACAAAACAACAAAAAGCAGAAACAGACCCATAAATACACAGAACGAACTGACCATTGCCAGAGAGGAGGAGGGTAGGGAGTGGACAAGAAGGGAGAAGGGGAGAGGGACTAAGACACAGGCTTCCTGTTGTGGAAGGAACGAGTCACAGGATGAGAAGAACAGCACAGTGAACAGAGTCGTGGTGTTGTAATGGCGCCGTAGGGAGACAGGCAGCGGCCAGGCTTCGGAGAGTGCGGCATAACATAAAGAAGCTGAATCGTCAGGGCGCCTGGGTGGCTCAGTCGGTTGGGCGGCCGACTTTGGCTCACTTCATGATCTCGCGGTTCGTGAGTTCAAGCCCCGCGTCGGGCTCTGTGCTGACAGCTCGGAGCCTGGAGCCTGCTTCGGATTCTGTGTCCCCCCACCCCACCCTTCCCCCACTTGTGCTCTGTCTCACTCTCTCAAAAATAAACGTTAAAAAAATTTTTTTAAAAAAAGCTGACTCGCCATGTTTGCACACCTGAAACGAATGTAACAGTGCGTGTCCACACTCAGGAAAAGGGAAAGAAAGCAAAAATGATATGTGGACGGTGGCCTGCTGGATGAGGGGCTCACACCACTCACCGAGGGCATGGTTTCCACGTCAAGGAGGTAAAGTCACAGGACCTGCCACTTAGGGTCCCAGAAACGGGGTGGGGGCTCACGTCCCCCGTCCCAGGCCACGGTCCCCCGGGAGTGCAGGGCACCAGCACCTGGTACTTACGGGGGGGCGGGGACAGAGGGTGTGGGCATTTCCCGGGATTTACTGTATGTAGGTGGTTGTTTGGAAAGTGCCTGGGAGGAGGGGGGAGGGGCATAAATAGAGCAGAAGGTGGGAATGTGACCTTCCAGGCCCGAGGGGAGGTTGTCCTGCGTCAGATGCCTGGTCAGCGACACAGAATCACAACAGGTATTTGTCTCATCGCAAACGTCTGGGCCTGGACCTCAATGGCCTGATACGAAGAAATATTTCTCACACACGAAGACGCAGATGTGGGTCAGATGGTTTTCCAGGCATCTCTCCTCCATGTGGCAACCGGTGACCCAAATGGCCTCATTCTCGTCCCACAGGTGCTTCTGGTCTCCTGCACCAGCTCTGAAATGCATCAGCACCGAAGAGAAACACATGGCTCCTGCTCAGAGCCCACTGCCCAGAGACAGGGACAGGATCAGCCTTCGGTCTGTCCAAGGAGGCTGGGAGTGGAGGGGAATTAGGTGCCCACTGGGAACAAGTGTCTCACCCACAAGCACATGTCAGGACATAGCAGCCCGACCTCGCACAGCCGGTCAGAGGACACTAAGGAGGGCGCTATGGCAGCTTCACGGGGTGCACACGGGGTGAGGGTCGTGAGAAACACGCCCACAGAGAACATGGACAGGGCGTGCCGCGCGCAGGAGCCTGGACCTTATCTGGCAGCTGGTGGGGGTTAATGGCGGGTTTTCTGCAGGGACACGGACAGATAGAACAGACCAGACGTGTCAACGCTGCGGCTCAGGGACATTCAGCAGGACTAGGGTAGGAGGCAGAGGTGGACGGCCAGATGAACCCCGTGCTTTCCTAGAAGAAAACCCAGCCCTGGCATTTGCTGGATACTCCCGGGTTCGGTTTCGTTTTACTTATTTTGGGATTTGTGCCTCTACGTTCATAAGGGCTGTGCTGGTCAAGGTCATCGGCAATGTTGCCAGTCCAAGGTCAAATCCCCATCTTCACTGGACTTAATCTGTGGGCACTGCTGAACTGCCTTGACCAACACCTCCTCCTGGACACACTTCCTCACTGCGTTTCCTCTTTCTTGGCTTGTTGCCTGCTCCACGGATACTTTTGTCACCGCTCCTGTCAGTTGCTGCTTCCTCCCAGATTCCTTAATGTCGGAGTGCCCACGGTGTGGTTCTCCCCCTCCCCTGGATGACCTCAGGAAGACACAGAACTTGAAGGACCATCCACTAGTCGATGACTCTTAATTTCTCTCTCCAGCCCACACATCTGAATTCCACACGTCTGTCCCGTGGCCCCGACAACATCCATGCCAGGATGTCTGATAGATCACAGCTCCATGTGTGTGACCAATACAACATCACCTCGTCACCTTGTTTGTGCGTCCTGGTCTGTGCTGGGAAGGATCCATTCGTTAATTAACTACCCCCTCAATTATTTAATAGATTAGGGACAGTCAGGTTATCAATTTTCCCTTGAGTGGATTTTCATAGCTTGCATCTTTCAAGAAACCAATCTGTTTAATGTCAGTTGTAAAATAAACAGGCACATGGTTGTTTGTGATGGTCCCTTATCCTTTAATGACCGTGGGTCAGTAGCAACGACCCCCCCTTCATTCCCGATAGTGGAAATTTGTAAGTTTTCTTTTTCTGGGTTAGTCTGGGCTAGAGGCTTATCATTTCCATTGACGCTTCCAAGTCACTGTATTTTTGTTTCATTAATTTTCTCCATTATTTCTCCACCTGTTGATTTCTGCTCCAAATTTTATTGTTCCTTTTCTTCTGCTTGCTTTATAGTTGCTCTGTAACTGCCATTCTTTCTCTAGTTTCCTAAGAGTGACGTCTGGGTTGTTGATTTTCTTCTCCCTTCTTTGCTAACACGTGCGTTCAGCGTCACCAGCTCCCCTCTCTGGGCTGCCTTGGTTGCATCCCACAAATCATGACCACTTGTGTCTTCATTTTTATTTAGTTCAGTTGCTTTTAAAATTCCATTTGAGACTTCTTCTTTGACCCCGGGATTATTTAGAAACGTGTTGTCAGACCTCCGCATATTTGGGTATTTCCAAGCATTTTTCTTCTGTTACTCACTTCTTATTTAATTCTACTGTGTCCTGAGAATGTATTTTGTATAATTTCCATTCTTCTCGATGTGACTGAGAATGTGGGCTGCCTCGGTGCCTGTTCCACATGTTCTGAACAAGAATAGTAACCTGCTCCCGTCAGCGACGTGCTGTGTAAATGCCAATCAGATCAGGCTGATGGACGGTGCGGTTCAAATAACACGTGTCCTCACTGGTTTCCCGCTCACCTGAGCTACCCAATGCCTTTAGAGAGGTGCAGGAAAGTTCCATTCTTCCTCCTCCACAGACAAGGCACGTTCTTCCTCAGCTTCGTTCACAATGTTCTCTTTGGCCTCAGTCGTCTGCAGCGTGAATACGTTATGACCAGCTTCTTGGATCTGTGATTTGTGATCTGCCATTAATTTTAGCAAGTGTTGGGGCGCCTGGGTGGCTCGGTCGGTTGGGCGTCCAACTTCGGCTCAGGTCACGATCTCACGGTTCGTGGGTTCGAGCCCCGCGTCAGGCTCTGTGCTGACAGCCCGGAGCCTGGAGGCTGCTTCGGATTCTCTGTCTCCCTCTCTCTGCCCCTCCCCCACTTGTGCTTTGTCTCAGTCTCAAAAATAAACACTAAAAATAATTTTTTTTTTAATTTAGCAAGCGTTGGCTATTACTTCAAATATTTCTTCTGCCCACTCTCTTTTCCTTCCCCTTCTGGCATTCCGGGCATGGGCATGTTATAATCTTTTATATTACCGCACAGCTCTTGGATACCCTGCTCCATTTATCATGGTCATTATTGTTATTTTTCTCTCTGCATTCCACCTCAGAAAGTTTCTAGAGACTGTAGTCAAGTTGAGCGATTCTTGTTTGAGGCATCCTTCTGAAGAGCCAATCGAAGACACGCTTTCCTCTTGTTCCTGCGGGTTTCTTCCAATCCACCCAGCACGTCCTCCCGATACATGTTTATGGTGTCCACCTCTCTTCTGACACTGCCCACTTGCCTTGCTTGCTGTCTTCTTCCTTTTGAATTTTAGCCCTTGACAGAGTTATGTTAAGTCCCCTGACAGATAATCCCAGTCCCCACATCCAGGGTCTGCTTCCGATGGTGGTTTTGCTTCTTCTGACCGTTGTTTGCTTCATTTTGCCTTTCGTCGCGGCTTACAAATGGTCTCTCCAAAGCCACGCGTGTTGTATCACGTAATAGGAAGTGTGGTAAATAGGTCTTTCCTGTAAAGACTCTCTCTCTCCCCCCTTCAAAAATAAATAGACTTAAAAAGAAAAAACGAAATGAGTGTGCCTTGTGTATGGAAGGGCAAGTGTAGGCAGGGCCAGGTTTAGAGAAACCACCGCCCCGTCCTGTAGTGCCATCCCACACACTTCCCGTTCTTTCCTACCACCAAGGTCACTGCCCGCACACGAGATCTGCTGCCTGTACCTTACTACAAACTTGTGCAGAACGATTTGGCGTGAGGTTAACAGATGGGGAGCTGAGTCCAAGCCTCCCCCTGCCTGCCGTGCTTCATTGTCTGTACGCACGGAGGCGGACTCAACCCTGCTCGCCCGGTGTCCTCACACACTGGCTCCTACCACATAGCTGGAATTCCCCAGGGCCAGTGTTAACCACGTCACGGACAGTTGCAGGGGCGGCTAACTAATGCACAGACCCTGCGTGTGACTTGAGTCCCGCTCAGCACTGACTGGTCCTGGCCGCCATCACGTGGGGTGAGTCACCAAGCTGTCTCCCAGAGCGACCTGACCTTGTCGGCCCAAAGCAGGAGTGGCCTTGGCAAGCTTCCCTTCCTCCCAGCATCTGGCATGACTGAGCCAGGACCCGATACCCTCTATCCCCCCGCACCTCAGTCAAGGTGCCTCCACGTTATCATTATCAGCTTTCCCTCATTCACCCTGGACCCCCAGCTGCTGTCTTTCCTTATTTCCAGGTCACTGACGTTTCCATCTTGGAAGGAACAGTAGGTTTGGCCACGGCGCTGGCTCAGACCACAGGCAGCAGCTTAGTGGATTGAGGGGCTCCGGCCGCCCACGCCCAGCCAGGTGGGGCAGGAGATACAGGTGCAGAACCGCCACCCCACTCCTCTGAGGCGGGGGGAAGGGAGGAAGCCTTAGGGAATTCTGACACAGGGTCTAAGCTACCACTGCGCATTTGGGGATCGTCCGTGTTTCTGGCTCCTGTGGGAGATTCTGTGTGGGGGACCCGTCAGGCCAGGTGTGAGCATACACTTGTGGACAAGCATTCCGATTCTCTGCAAAACCACTGCCCAGGAGACGACGCACAGCATGACGCATCCACGTGACGTGACACCTCCTCGTCCCCCCACTGGACACGAGGGACGACACCCAGGGGACACCAGCGGCCAGGAAATGCACCTGCACGTGGGGGCTTTGGCCTCTGTGAGCGACTCCGGGCCCAGCAGTATCCACCCTTCCTGCGGGCTCCTCAGTCAGCCTTGCCCAGGAGATCAAGCCCCGGCAGGAACTCCAGACACAAAGAGCCCGAGTCCTGTCGCACATCCTTACCAGCAGGAGTCAGCCTCGTCCTCACCTCCACCAGGAGGGGGGGCTGGAAGCCTTGTCTCTGGCACCTCCCGCCAGCCCCCCAGCGTCTCTCCCCGAGGCCGACTCTAATCCACGTCCTCCCGCTGCACCGGAACCATGAATGTGGCATCTTTCAGTGAGTTCTGGGTCCTTCCAGCACATTACTGAGCGTGGGAGTGTCTGGGGAGCCCCTGAGCTCTGCATGGGCGTCAGAACGCGGTCATGACGGTCCCCTACTTTTACAAACACAGATGAGGAGTCTTTCCAGAAACACTCACCGGCCCGTGAAGCCTATGTGAAGCCTATGTGGGACCGGGCCTGTCCACGCCAGTGGGAGGGCAGCCACGGAAGGTGGCGAATCCCCCGTCGGAGGGCAGAAGTTAATCGCTGTCTTAGAAAACGAAACAGGGTCCTACCTGAAGTTGACGTGACCATGTCTGTCATTCACGGAGAAACATTTTGATTTTTTTCCTTGAAGCACTAATCCACAAAAACCTACATCTTGCTTACTCCTCAGATAGAGATGAGCGCTGAAACCACACGAAATGCCAGAAAACCAGTCCTGCGACATCCCCCTACCACATTATAAATACCAGCCACCCCCCAGCACAAATGAAGCAAGGGCACCACCCAGTAACAGGAAGCCAGGTGGAGAAGGCGGAGAAGGGGACCCGTGGGAGCAAACACGAGACAGGAAGCTGCCCGGTCTAGGGGGGACCATAGGGCACCCCCCCAACCAGAGTCCCAGCCAGCACTGCACCCGCCTGGGCCAACACAGACAGAAGAGCTCATCACGAAAGCAAGCATGGTCCCAGCCCACGGAGGAGCAGGGTGGAAGCCTGATGCTGAACCGGACACGGTCACCACCTTGTTCTAGAGTCTCCAAACCCCCCTTCTTTTGAAAGGAGGACAGTAAGGTTCAGAGGGAGGATGTGATATGCCAGCATTACACGGTTCGCAAAGAGCCCAAGCGGATGATCTTGGACGGACAGGGGACAGGGTGGGGGGGACGGCAGAGCACAGCCCTCGGGCCCCTCGTGTTGCGTGAGAAAGGAGTAGCTGCTGCACAGCCACGATCGTCACCCTTGCGCTGAACAGCACAGTTGAGTCGATGCCAAGATGGGGGCCTGTCAGGTGTAAGCCACGTGCCCCCTGGGGCTTTTCGGGACAGCGTGCTGACCCCTGGTCTGCGGCGTCTTCATTGTGCAGTCTTAAAGCCCCAAACTGAGAAGCACTGTGACATATACTTTATGTTCAGACCTATTTTATTTTTCTAATGTTAATTTATGTTTTGGTCAGAGGAGGGCAGAGAGAGGGAGAGAGGAAGAGAGAGTATCCCAAGCAGGCTCCGAGCTGTTAGTGCAGAGTCAGGCTCAGGCCTCAAACTCACAAACTGCGAGATCGTGACCTGAGCCGAAGGCAGGAATTGGATGCACAACGGACTAAGCCACCCAGGCTCCCCAGCGCTATTTTCAATTAAGGCCACCAGTGACCTGTTTCTTACTTTGTGAGAAAGGAATAAAAGAATTTAAAACACACACACACACATAATTTCTTCCTCTGCCAACTATTCAACCCATGAATTCATTTCCAGTAAAATACAATCCTGTATCCCAAGAGCATTTGGCATAAGACAGTTCTAGAAAACAAAAAGAAACACATCCATGTTTCAGGCATCCTGTCTCGAGGATTCATGAGGAGGCACTTTATTTTAAAAATAATGACGGGTTACCGTGAATTGTGCACATACGATTTGCCGGGAACGTGCTAAACGTGTCACGGTATTTTTTTCACCTCAAAACAAGCCAGTGAGAGGGGTATCCATGCCCTCCTTGCACAAGAGCGAACTGTGATCCCCAAAGACAGAAGAGAAGACTGCATTCGAGCCCAAGGTTGTGTGGCTCTGGTGTGGGCGCGCTCCCCCCTCGCCCCCCCACCCCCCTGCACAGAGCAAACATTCCAGGCGGGAAGACAGAATCATGACCGCAGAACGTCCTTGTGCACCCAGACTCTCTCGGGCATCCGAGCTGCCCCTGGCGTGTGCAGGACCCAGCATACACGCTCTCCTGCCTCGGCTGCAGGCAGGGAAACGGAGGTCGGGGAGGGGGAAGGAAGCTCTGAGACTGTTCCCATTCACGACGACCCTTTCCTGGCCTCCGTATTTCCGATTCGGGCAATCCATATCAACATCACGGAGTCGGACTCTTATACACCGGTGCTCCAGGACGGTATGGTGGGGCGACCCCGGGAAAGTCGTTCTTGCTCCCAGAATCTGCTCTGTGACAACAGCACATCCCTGGGCGTGCCTCTGGATGTCTTCAACATGTCCCACAATGCCGTGCACCCTGGAGACGGAGCAGGTACAGAGAGCACGGAGAGACAGAGCGGAGGACGCCTCTCATTGATCTCCTGGCCAGCATCCTGGGGAACAGTCAACATCAAGACAACAGGAAGGGGAAGGAAAACCTGAAGCCATCAATTCCTGGAAAAAGCTCCATTTGGGTTGCAAGAGTGAAGAATGACAAGGGCCGTGCCAGGCTGGATAACCGTGGTTTTACATGACTTTAGTCTTCCCAATTCCTTCTGTGTACAAAGTCCCACCTGAAAGCAGAGCTTTGCAGGTCGTGGGGCTGGGAGCTCACGCAGGGGCTGCAGCCCAGCCCAACCAGCAAGCCTGGTGACTGGGACGGAAGGGGCCGGCAAAGCTGTGGCCCAGGCTTGCCAGGGCACTGGGCCAACGGGGTCTGTACCCTAGAGGCCGGCAGTGGGGTGCTCAGCCTCTCTTCCAAACTCCGTGGCATTTACCACCTGCAATCTTCTCAACTTTTCAACCTTAAGAGCTAAGAGCAAACACAAATGAGGGCACATGCCTCTCCCCCTCGCCAAATTTGTATTATGATGAAAAAGCTCTTCTCTCACTTGGTGGAGAGAAAAACATTCCATGAATCCCTTGGAAATCATAAATAACACGGTTTCAAGAAGCTATGATGTCATCCTTGCTTCCTGAACAAAAAAAAAAAAGTCAACATGACATTTCAATGAGCACCAAACACAAGACAACAGCTCTCTCCAGGGCTGGGCTCCAGTCAAGTCCTCCCTGAGCGTGGATCTGTTTATCTTGCACTGAAGACCCAGCCACATCAGGAACGCAAAGTGATGGGGACCATCAAGGGGACGAGAGTTTGATTCGAACCAGAGACGGGTCGCGGTGCGTCCAACCGAAATAGACCACGGTGCGTTCTGTGATGAATAACTCTTCCATCCACACCTGCCCTGCATTCCCTCCCTTGTTCCCCACATGCTTGTCCCACATCCTGGACATGGCACTGGGCTCCCGACTCAGAGCTGAGAGGGTGCTCCGAGGTCCAGGAGGAACCAGAGGGGCAGCCCGGGGGGGGGGGGGGGGGCTGCGGGGAAGGGCCCCTGGACATCTCAGAAGCCTGAGCAGAACCGGAAGGGACACAGGAATGGTGCCTGCGGTGACCAGGGAAAGGCCATCCCAGAAGGAAGGGCAGGGAGCCGGTGGACCCAGTGTCAGAGCGGCTACACCGCCTTCTTCCCACGCACCTGCAGGCCGAGAGACATGCCTCACGTCCACCAAGATGCTCACTAGATTTCAGAAGAAAGGGCCCCGGAGAGCACAGCCGGCCGTCACGAGGGTGTTGTAAGAGAGAGAGCAGGTAGTTCAGTTCAAGTCAGCGAGGGGAGGGGGGGGTGGTACTCGCTAACCAGGTGTCCGGCCGCTCACTCAAGTGAGGACCTATCTCTCACCGTCCCGGAGGCTGGCACTCCCACACCGAGGACAGGGGCTTCTCAGCCAGGCGCAGGGTCCCCGGGTGACTGCAAGAAGTCCCGGACCCCATCATCACTGCCCCCACAGACTCTCCTGTATGTCCCCCTCGGGCCCCCGCATGGACCCCCTCCCTCCATCTCTGGCCTTGGTGTCCCTCCTCGTGGGTGAGCTCCAGCTGTGACCCCAAACCCCCCAGCTGCCCCCCTGTGCTGCTTTCAGCTGGGATTTTGTCAAATGCATGGCTGGCGACCACCACCCACCTTCTGCAGCCACGTGCAGAGTGCTCCTTCCGTGCACCCCGGGTAGTTTTAGCCCCTGGATCATCCTGATCTCTCCAATGTCTCCGGAGAAGCCCCAGGAGAGACCCCTTCAGCACCCACCTTCCCTGCCTTTGTGTCCCTCTTCTCAAAGAGTTTGTCCTCGCCGCCCCAGCGCATCCCACACCCGACGTCGCCGATGACGGCGGCTCCTCTGTCCGCTCAAACATCACACCTGTCATCCCCTGTTCGTCACTCACACTCACGCCCTCTGGCCCTGAGGCTCCAGAAGATGTCAGCCCCTGGCATGAACTCCCCTCCGTGGACCCCAGTCCTAGTCCCTCCTGACGCAGGTTGGATCTTACATTATGACCACTCAACTCCCTTGCACGCCTGAAACACTCCAAGTCTGGTTAACAGTGTGGCTGTACCAACTCCAAGCCTCCCCACTGCCCAGAGAGAGAAAAATCCACAACCTGCCAGTGATGCCAACTTATGTTCTATTGGTGGCCAGGCACCCAGGGAAGATAACTACCACTGTGCAGGATGTGTGGGAAGGGGGTCCTCACACCTCCTCTCTCCCTGCACGCCCACTCTGGGCTGATGACCGTGCTCCCAGTGCAGGCAGAAGTAATGCCAAGAGGACTCCCGACTTGTCTTCCGCACACTCAGCTGACCCACCTAAATCTGGACCATAAAAGCTGGCTTCCTTCGTTTCACTCAACAAATACTTACGGGAGATTCTAAGTGCTGGAGATTCTGTAATGAAGGGAGAGAAAGGGACAAACCCCTGCTTTCACTGTGATTATATATTAGTTTCCCATTACTGCTGTAACAATTTCTTCCAAATTTAATGTCTTAAGTCAACAAAAATTGACAGTTCTGGAGGGCGAGAGTCCAAAATTTGTCTTCAAGGGCTAAAATCAAGGGGTCTGCATGGCTGGTTCCTTTTGGGCTCCAGGAGAGAATCCGTTCCTTTCTTCCTTCACTGACAGAAAGTCAGCATCCCTTGGCAACTGGTCACATCGCACGACCTGGTCCATCATCACGTGTCTTCCTCCCTTTCGATTTATTGCCTGGTTAGGATCTGCATGGAATACCTTACCAATCTTATTTCCAACTCCTTTGTGTCTTGGTACCTACAGTGAGTCTCTTGTAGACAGCACAGAGCTGGATCATTTTTGAAAGAAATACGTGCTGTAAATCTCTGTCTTTTATTTGGATACTGTAACCCATTTACATTTAAAGTAGTTAATATTCAGGAAGGGCTTGCTTCTACCATTTTGTTATTTATATTTCATATTGTTTTATACCATTTTTGTGTCTCATTTCCTCCATTACTACCTTGTTTTGTGTTTAGTTAATTTCTCTAGTATACTGTTTTTATTCCAATCTCATTTTCTTTTCTTAATAGTTTCTGTTTATTTTCTTAATTAAATCTTTCTTTGGTTATTTCCTACTTCATAACCTGGAGATAATAAGTAACATCTTTAATAGATAACAACATAGATTAAATAATACCAACTTAGACTTCATTATATAAAAACTCTACTATCATACAGCCCCTCCTTTCCTTTACATTGTTTTTGTCACAAATACATCTCTATACACTGGGTGCCCATTAACATAGATTTATATTGAATTTTTATTCATTTGGATTTTAAACCATATAGGAAAAAACAAAAGAAGAGTTATAAGCCCCAAATACAGTACCCAGCTCTCATATTTTTCTCTATAGTTGCTTTTACACATGTTCTTTATTTTTTCATATGGCTTTGAGTTTCTATCTATTGCCCCTTTATTTCAGCCTGAAGAAATCTTTTTCACATTTTTTAGAGGTCAGGCCTAAATGTAATGAGCTCCCTTAGCTTTTGATTACCCAGGAATGTCTTAATTTTGCCTTCATTTTTTTAAAAGTTGTATGTATGTATGTATGTATGTATTTTGAGAGAGACAGAGTGGGGGAGGGATAGAGAGAGAGGGAGAGGGAGAGAGATTCCCAAGCAGGCTCTGTGCTGACAGCACAGAGCCTGATGGGGGGCTTGAACCCATGAACTGTGAGATCACAACTGAGCTGAGACTGAGAGTTGAACACCTGACTGTGTCACCCAGGCACCACTCACCTTCATTTTTGAAGGAGAGTTTTGCCAGATATAAAATTCTTGATTAACGGTTACAGTTGACCCTTGAACAACAAAGGTTTGCACTGCACGGGTCCACTTATATGTAGATTCTTTTCAACAATTACAGTACAGCCCTGTAAATATAATTCCTCTTCATTATGATTTTAACAACATCTTTTCTCTACAGTACTTTACTATAAAAGTACAGCATTGTAACACACAAAATATGTGTTGAGTGTCTATGTCATTGGTAGGGCTTCCAGTCAATAGTAGGCTATTAGTAGTTAAGTTTTGGGAGAGTCAAAAGTTGTACATGGACTTTTGGCTGCATGGCAGGGGGGAGGGGGGTCTGCCCCAACCCCCACGCTGTTCAAGAGTTGACTGTATTTCTTTCAGAACCTTAAATCTCTCACCACCTTCTTTCTGGCCTCCATGCTTGCTGTGGGGAAATTGGCTGTTTTTCTTACTGAGAATCCCGCGTACGTGAACATGACAAATTTCTCACTTGCTGTTTTCAAGATTCTTTCTTTGCCTTTATCTTTTGAAAAATGTGATCATAGTGTGTCACAGTACGGATATCTTTATTTGTCTGAAGTTCACTGAGATTCTTGGATGCTCAGATTTACGTATTTCCTCATTTTGGTGAGTTTCAGCAATTATTTCTTAAAATATTCTTCCTTTTCTCCCTCCTCATCTTCTGGGACTCCATTACGCATCTGTTGTTACACTTAATGGTGCCCCAGGGATCTCGTAGTAGATCCTTCATTTTTCCTCATTCTTTTCCTTTCTGCTTTTCAGACTGGAGCATCTAAATGGGGCTATCCTCAAATGTGTTGATTTTCTTCTTCCTGATAAAATCTGTTGTTGAACCTCCTTAGTGAGTTCTTCATTTTAGATACTGTCTTTTCAACTTCAGAATTTCTACTTGGTTTATTTTCATATTTTCTTTCTGTGTGCTTATATTCTCTATTTATTTAGACTTCATTTTCCTGGTTTCCTTCAGTTTTTGTCTATGATTTTCCTTTAGCTCTTTGAGCAGATTTAAGATTATTGAGTTAAAGTGTTTTCATAATAAATCCAAGGTCTGGGCTTCCTCAAGGACAATTTCCATCTATCTATTTTTTCCTGTGAGTGGGTTATACTTTCTTGTTTCTTTCTATGTGGTGTAATTTTCTGTCAATAACTGGACATTTTGAATATTATGATGTGGTAACTCTGGGAATCAAAATCTCCCTCTCCCCAGGGTTTGTTGCGGCTGCTTTTTTTGTGGGCTGTAGTCGTTTAGTGCCTCTTTCTGGAGTACCATTCCTTGTCATGTGCGGTCACTGAAGTCCCAGTTGTGCGAGCTCAGCGGTTAGCTAATGATTTAACAGACTGGTCACATGCCTGAAGCCAACGTCGTAAAATACTCTCCCAGGATTGGCAGATCAGCTTGCGTTTGTGTGCTCCCTCCACGCTTGGCCACGCCATTTACAATCCCACCCTAGCCTTCACTTCCAGCTTGAGCAGAGCATGAATGTTGGTCAGAGATAAAAGTGGAGGGTCTTCCCAGACCTTCCTGAGCTCCTAGCCCTGGGCATGTGTGTGGCCTCCCAGACCCTCCAGGAAATGTGGGACATGTTCAAAGCTTTATTCCCTTGTGCTTATCCTCCCCCCAGCCTCATCCTAAACCTTCAGTCTGTTTGCTGCCTGTTCTGCTGTTACCCCTTGCCTCGTGCTAACATATCTGTCTTCAAATGCCTCTGACAAATGCCACCCCCAAGTCTGTTCCAGCCCTGCGAAGGTTCCAAGGAAAGTAAAACAAAGCCCGCAAGCAATCTTTCTGGGAGGCACCTGCCAGACACACAGCTATACATCTAGGAGACCATGGTCAGTATTGCCCCTTCTGGCACGAGTGAGTCACATGAGGAACACAGGCCAGCATCCCCACAGCCACCATGGAGCTGGGACATGAGGGGTTGTAGGAGGGCAAGTTAAAATGCCACAGTAGGGTCATCCTGAAATTCAGGAGCTTCTTCCTTCATAAAACATTCCCCTGGGTGACTAATTTTTTATTAGATTCTGGAATTTGGAAATGTTGTTTATGATCGTGTTTTCCAGCTTAATCAGCGCTTGAGTGGAAGAGACCCGCTGGCTGCTGGGTCAGAGGACGGGGCTGCAGGGATGAGAAGAGTCACGAGGGTGCCCCGGGCCCGGACGGTGGCGGTGAGAACAGGAAGGGAGACGTGGCGTACTGAGAAGGTACGGACAGAAGGGTCTGCAGGCAGGTTGGAAAGCCGGTCACGAAAATTCTGGATTTTCCATGACAGGCCCGACTCCTGTAGGAGCCTCCAGACTGGTCTCCCTGCGCCCGGCTCAAACTTCTGTCACCTGTTCTCAACAGAGCAGCCGGTGTGAGCCTTTCAAATGCCAAATCGGGTTATGTTACTCCCATGCTCCAGCGCCCTGTCTCAAGTTCCTACCATGGCTGACAGAGCCCTGCGTAATCTGACTCCTTGAGACCTCTCTGTCCACCCCTCTGAGCCCACTCACTCTGTTCCATGCCGGCCTCGTTGCTGGTCCTCCCACTCACCATACAAGTTTCTGCCTCAGGACCTTTACACTTGTGTTCCCCGATACACTGGGCTCCTCCCTCACTTCCTTATGTATCTAGGCAAATGCCACTTTGCTAGAGGTGCCCTCCATAGCTGCCTTGTGCAAACAGCAGATCCGACCATTCCCGCTTGTCCTGGCACTTCCTGCTCCCCTTTTAATTTTTTTGATGTGTATTTATTTTTGAGAAAGACAGAGACAGAGCGTGAGTGGGGGAGGGGCAGAGAGAGAGGGAGACACAGAATCGGAAGTAGGCTCTGGGCTCCGAGCCGTCAGCACAGAGCCCGACGCGGGGCTCAAGCCCACAAACCGTGAGATGCTGAGCTGAGCCAAGATCCCGACCTGAGCCGAAATTGCACACTTAACTGACCGAACCCCCCAGGTGCCCCTGGTTGCCTCTTTACCTGATCATTGTCCCTCCACATCCCCTTTGCCCCACAGGATGTTAGCTGTGAGCATGAGACCGTGGTTTTCCTCGTGTCTGTATCCCCAGCACCTTGAACAACACCTGCAGGCAGGACGGTGAAGTGCATCTTTCTTGAGGTCACAAATTATACAGTCTCACGAGAGACACGGTCATTCTGCTCAGAGACTCCACGGATGAGAAGGGAAGAGAAACCAGCACACTAGCGATGGTTTACAAAGGATGGGCCCCACGCTGCCAACAGGCATGGGGAGGAGGGTCAACAGTGTTCCTGGGATTCACTGAGCCCCGTGGACACGATGGCACGAGAGGACCAGGCAGCCTGCAGCCCCATTGGGACGATCCTGCCTCGTCCTTTTTTGGTCCACCTAAGGCTTCATTTGAAGAGAAACAAAGCAAAATATTCCTGAACCTTAAAATAATGTTGAAAAATAACTAGCCCACAAAAATTAACTCCAAATGGATTAAAGACTTAAACATAAGACCTGAAACCATAAAGCCCCTAGAAGGACACATGGGTAGTACCTCCCACACATGGGTCTGGGCGAGGATTTTTTTTTAATGTGAACCAAAAGCAAAAGCAACAAAAGCAAAAATAAACAAGTGGGGAGACATCAAACTATAAGAGCTTCTGCACAAAAACGGAAGCTGTCAACACAATGACATTTTTCTACCGAATGGGGGATCATGTTTGCGAGTCATACATCCGAAAAGGAGTTAATGTCTAAACTATATAGTAAATTCATACAACTCAGTAGCCAAAAAAAAAAAAAAAAACCAAAAAACAATCAAATTTAAACATTGGCCAAGGAACCGAACAGACATTTCTCTGAAGAATTCATCCAGATGCCAACAGACACACGAAAATGTGCTCCACATCACTCATCGTCGGGGAAATGCAAGTCCAAGCCATGATGAGACACCACCCCACACCTGTCAGAGTGGCTGACATTAACAGGAGACGACAGGTGCCAGCCAGGAGGCCGAGGAAGGGGAGGCCTCGTGCACGGTTGGTGGGAATGCAGACTGGTGCGGCCTCTCCGCCTGCAGCCCAGCCATCTCACTACCCGGTATTCGCCCAAAGGAAACGAAATTGTCAACTTGAAGGTACCTCCACCCATGCCAACTGCAGCCCTGTTCACAGCCGCCAACACGTGGAAACCGTGGCCACTGGCAGAGGAGCGGATGCTGAGGAAGATGTGGTTCTCTCTCTCTCTCTCTCTCTCTCACACACACACACACACACACACACACTGGAATATTATTCAGCCATAAAAAAGACAAGTACCATATGATGTCTCTTATACACAGAATCCAAAAACGAAACAGAACAAAACCGAGCCCATAGATGCAGAGAACGGGTTGGTGGTTCCCACAGTCCGGGGGTGGGGGAGTGAATGAACTGTTGTTCCGTGTTTCGGTTTAAGCAAGTTGACTAATAAAAGAGGAAAAGAGAGAAAACAGCTGGTCTACGCCACAGGCAGAGTCAGTACCCAATTCCTACATTCTGGCCCCTGCCTGGGGGAGCCCTGCCACTGACCACTGCAGGGTCAGGACTCTGCTCCCTGGTCCTAAAATCCGACACGAAGGGGCTTCCATGCAGTGCCCTCCAGCTCCAACAGTGTGGGTCCGAGTCCGTGAACATTTGGCCAAACAGAGCAGAGCACCCTCATGAATAAAACAGTTGAAACCAAGGATTCACCAACCGTTTACTTTCCCCCCGGAGGACTCTCTGCCATCGCTTGGCTTTGACCATCGGTCCTTGGAATGAGGTTTAATGAGCAGCTGAGATTCAGGCAGTGCAGTTGCAATGAGTTGAACTTTGATATTACATTTTTCATTCGCTTCCTTGCATTTGAGAGATTTGCACCAGGTTTAGGAAGACTCCCTTCTTGGCTTTGTTTACAACAGATGCTAGGGAACTACAGCCAAGAAGGGAGAAGCACCATCACCTCTCCACATAAACTTCCATCCGCTTCCCCAGTAGATGCAAAAAAAACCCAAAGCAGGTGGAGGGGGGCGGGCATAGACCCCACAGAAACGCATGGAGGCCTCTCCTCTTAAAGACACACAATCCTCACGTCACATTTTTAAAACCCTTGACATTTAAAAGAGATGTTCCTTCCTGCGAAAGCCGTTTCTGATTAACTGTTACGGCCAGTGATGCAAAACCAAATCCCATGGGGTTCTTTATCACAACAGGACTTACAGTCTTTGAAAAATGGGAACAATCAATATCTAAAAGCACCCCACTAGGGAATGGAGAGCGTGTGCTGGCGGATGAGGGGTTCTCCGTGGGGTAACGAAAATGTTCCTGAATCAGATTATGGGATGATTGCACAAGGACATTAAAAGCCATGGAACTGTGCCGTTTAAAGGGGTGAACTGCACCAATGTGCCTGAGTAGGGGGATCAGGAAGGGCCTATGGGTCAGCGAGGCTATCACAGCTCTCCCCCGACCCACAAAGCCCCACACAGCCCCCTACATTCATCGGCCGCTCTCCCTGTGTGTGGCTGACTGTGTCCAAGCCCCACACCGGCCTCTACTCCAGACCACTCCAACTGGGGTCCCCGTCCTGCCACCTGCCATGCGTCCCTGAGGGGCTCCCTGTAACGTGCCCCTCCCAAGCTCAGCCACAGGTGCTGTCCAGCCTGACCATGGCTGCCTCCTTTCTGGTCTGCCCCCCAAAGTCGACTGTCACACAGCCCCCAAGGGACGCGCTCAGGTGTGTGGGCCGGCCATGCGGTTCCAGACGCTGAAGCCCACCCCCACCCCCCGCCCCAGACTACCAATCCAAGCCCTGTGCACCTGATGCACACACCTGGGCAGCCTCGCGGCACCTGCCCTGGGTGCCCACTGTGCACTTCTGTGGTTCCTGGGCCCATTTGCTCCCACACGCTCAGCAATTGTGGGGCCGACCTGGCCTCAGTAACCCGGTGACTCTGCAAACCAGAGAAATGTGTCAAGAGCTGCCCTGCCCTGCCGCTCAGTGCAGCTGGGAACGAGTTCAAGGGGGCCCGGGTGCCCGGCTCCATAGGTGACCCTGCACAGGGGAGGGCGGATCCAAGGGACGAAGGGGGCCCTGGGGGTGTGCCCGCCCTGTCCACCTCTTGGAGGCTGCGGGGGGGTGCTGCGGGGGGGCTGCGCTCCTTACAGCATCCCGGGCCCCCTGTGGCCCCTTCCCCTCTGCTCAAGGTCCCCTGGAGAGTCTGTCCTCCCCTCCCCTCCCCTCTCCCACCAGCCCTCACCCCAACCCCCTCACCGTGCACGGCACCACTGGCCTGTTCAACCCTCCTTCTGTTCAGGAGTCGAACTATTTTATGAAGTTTCTACTGGATTTGAAATCAGACCTCGGAGGCAGGTCCTCGCGGGGCTCCTGTCAAGTCTCACTGGCTAATTGGACCATCACTTGGGGAGCACGCCCATCAGCCCGGAGGCTTCATGGCTGGGTCCTCGGGCTGCCCAGGGGGATGACCCTGGTGGGCCACACCAGCCTCTGCCCCAGAACCGACAGACCCCGTGTCTGCAGACGGCGGCCCCGGCTGCGTGGACGACGACCCCCAGGAGAATGTGCTGAGTAAGCCCGGATCCGTCCAGGTTCGAGGTTAAAGTCTCCTGTTCACAGTGATGTCTCCATCCTCCTCTTCCACTGCACTCGGGACTCGCCGTGTGCATGTTCTCGAAGGTTTTCCAAGTTGATCTGGGATGCACTAATGTCCTCTCGTGGGGCGCCCTGGGGGCCGACAGGTGCTGATGCTTTGTGGCCTGAGCTCAGGTCTCCCGTTACTCCCGTTACTCTCCTTGTAGCGATGACCCAACAGTGGCTTTAGCCCTGACACAAACCCTCGGTAAGTGCTAGAACTCTCTGCCTGGTGGTCAAGGACGCTGCAGGGAATGCGTGCCTTCCCCAGGACGCTCGCTGCTTCTAAACTGGGAAGGACCCGAGACCCACCTTCCCTGAGGGTGTGAGCACATCTTCTGGATGAAAAGACACTGCTACCTATATGCCCCCCACATCCAGAGTCACCTCACCTGCTCTCACCTCAGGAGATACCTGTCTGCCTCGGATCCCTGCTAAGACCTTCTTGTCTTGACGTTGCTTAACCCTTTCGAGCCTGTGTCTCTTGCCAGCCAGGCTGGATGGGATTTGGACAGGGCACTTGGGGAGAAGGCCTGTGGGGACGCCACCTCAGGTTCAGGTGGGCCGTGGGGCCGAGAGCAGGAAAGGAAGATTCTCCCCCCTCAGGAGCCCACTTCTGCCTCTTTACACTTGGATCCTTTGAGTCTGTGGGTCATTGGGAAGGGTCTGTGGTTTAAGCACGTAGGGACGGGGGCGCTAAAGTGGGGCACCCTGAAACCCGCCACCCACCCAGCTCTGCAGCCCTACACTGCCCTCGTGCAGCCCCTACACTGTCCCCGTCCAGCCCCCACACTGTCCCTGTGCAGCCCCCACACTGTCCCCGTGCAGCCCCTACACTGTCCCCGTCCAGCCCCCACACTGTCCCTGTGCAGCCCTCACACTGTCCCCGTGCAGCCCCACACTGTCCCCGTGCAGCCCCACACTGTCCCCGTCCAGCCCCCACACTGTCCCCGTCCAGCCCCACACTGTCCCCGTCCAGCCCCCACACTGTCCCCATCCAGCCCCCACACTGTCCCCGTGCAGCCCCACACTGTCCCCGTCCAGCCCCATAGGGGACAGGAGGACCCGAGTCCGTATGGCTGTGAGGAGATCACCACAGAGTGGGCCAGGGCCCCTGCCATGTCTGTGGGTTCACCAGCCCGCACCCCCAGGTCCGAGGGGAGAGTCATACACCTCGGTCTCACCCACACCCTGCACCTCTCCTCGCTCCTCCCTGCAGTCGCCCCGATGTCTCCCAGAGCCTGGAAGTCCAAGGCTGTTGTCTGGTGGGTCAGCTTGGGCAGAACATGGATGGCTCACCAGGTGCGTGCAGGCCCCCCCACCAGCCGTGCCACGGCCCTGCCACACTCACCACTGCCCAGACTCGCCGCCCTGAGCTGGCCTCGGGGGCCTTCTCAGGAGCCTTTCAGCTGGACGGCGGCTCCACACTGCTCTTCTGTGCTCTGGGCCCCCCCTCCAGCCACCATGTGCCCTCTGGCCCGTCCTCAGCCATTTTTCTCGTCCCCTTGAGCACCGGGCCCTCCGTCAGCCCGCCAGGCCCCATCCTGGGCTGCTGTGGGCAGCTCGAGCCTCTCTCTAGTCCAGAAAGCTGCCCGGCCCACAGGCGGGACTGGACGGGCGCCTTGGCGTGGGCTTCTCCTCGTCTTCCAGACGGCACGGCGTCCCGTCTGCCGGCAGGCGCAGGTGCACACACCGCCCGGCAAGGCAGGTGGGGGAAGCCGGAAAGCTCTAGGGCTAGAAAGACACCAACAGCTGGACCACCCTCCTGAGCTCTCAGCACCACAAAGGAGCTCTGGGGACCGTGGTCAGCGTCGCAAACCTGCCGTCCCCAGGACGCGGGACTTACACTCTGGACTTTCATTTCTCCTTCTTCACATGGGGCAATGTCCCTTTCTCGACGTGGGAAGGATCACGGAAGCGACACACCACACCCGGCACGCGCCAGCACCCAGCATATGCCCCTTCTAACAGACTCTAGAAGCTACCTTCCTGCTAGGAAAGCAGGATGGGGACACGAGTGTCAGGGCACTGGACGGCGGGACGTGAAGGGTCTCGAGCACTTGCAGGGCCTGACTTGGCTCCTTCAGCAGGTGAAGAAACAGGGAGGTCCCCTCAGGCGCAGCTGGTTTGCTACTCACAAACGTGGTGGGAGAAAGAGCAGCCAAAAGTCCTCTCTTGGGCCATGGGGGCCGCAGGACAGCCACCGCAGTGAGGGGACACCAGGCAGCTCTGCCCCTTGCAGCTGTGCCCGAGGGGGGCAGGTGGAAGGTCTCGGCCCTCTTGAAACCTGGGGAGGCCGTGAGAAACTCATGACAGCCCCCTCCACCCAGGAAGCGACTTAGAGAGGGCAGTTCCCCACAGGCCCCCGAGATCCATCCCAGGGTCTGGGAGGACCACAAGGCATTCTGCAA